>NC_025994.2:72049589-72344557 GCF_000442705.2 Elaeis guineensis
ACCTGCGCACGTGGGCCCGTGCACGCCTGGGGCCGCGCGCCCCGCTGGGCCGCGCACCCGCCTGGGCCGCCCGCCCGCCCGCCTGGGTCGCGTGTCCGACGCGCCTGGGTCGCGCATCCCGCACGCCGTCGCCTGCGGCCGCACCGCTGCCGCCCGCAGTCCTCCACCGCCTCGGGTCTCGTGCTGACTTCAAAAGCTCGTATCTCCTCCATCCGAGCTCCGTTTTGGGTGATCTTGGTCTCGTTGGACTCTGTTTTTCATCGCGAACCTCGCTGTGGGCTCAATATAGGCTGAATCTCGAAACATCAAATTCTAACAATCTCCATCTCGACTCGATATTCGGCCTCCTCCAAACTCTGAGAGCTTCTGGATCTCCTCGCCTCCATGCCCTGGGGCAATCGTCTGCTGATCATGGATGGGCAAACATGGGAGTCGAGCCAGGCTGCTCTATCCTATCTCCGTCGTATGCTGTGCTCCTCCTGACCTGAGATCTGCTCGGGGCATCATCCTACGGCAATAGAAATCTTACCTTGCGACGTCGCCTCTCATCCTCCTGAGTCTCCTGTCTCATGCCCGATCTGCCTCCTAGAGCTCCACCTCGCTCTGGGCTCCACCTGGCTCCCGAAGCTCTACCTCGTACTGGGCTCCCTGCCAGGTAATAATATCCTCTGCTCCCCTTCTTCCCTTCTAGCACAATCCTATCGCCGTGTAACACCCTCAGGATTCCTCCACCAGCTACCGTCCTGTAGCCTCTTGAATCCAGTCTGCTAAATGAGATAAGATTCCACCTAAAATCGGGTATGTATCGGACCTCCCCCAATCTTCTCACTGCACCGTCATGTGTCCTCCAACTGACCGTCCCAATGCCTCTGATCGCACAGCTCGATCCATCCGACAGATATACAGTGCCCTCACTGTTCTCCAGGGAGTCAAACTGCTCCTCTCTGCAACATACATGATAGGGGCATGCAGAATCTAATATCTACTGCTGGAAAGAAGTAGATACCTCGTCAGATATCTCAAAGATATCTCCATCTAAATCGCTGTCGGCCGTCGCTACAGCAGCCACCGTCCGATTTTTAAGTTGAGGGCAATCTCTGGCTAGATGCCCTAACTCCTCACACCGTTAACACCTGGTTTTGCTCAAGTCCCTCCTGGACTTGGATCGCCCTCATTGCAATCTCCTATCGCTCCGTCTACTGCCTCCTGCTCCTTCATAAGCCACTAAAGCTGAGCTATCGCCAGAGCTCGAAGCTGGGTTCTTCCTCCTGAGAACCTCGTTCTGGAGTATCGCTGCGGTGACCTCGTCCATCTTGATAGTGCTCTTCCCCACTAGAAGAGCAGTCACCAAGGACTCGTACGAAGGGGGAAGCGACGCTAGCAAAACCAGCACCCTGGTCTTCTCCTCAACATTCTCGCCAATGCTGAGGAGGTCGGTGAGGATCTTCTGGAAGTGGCTTAGATGCTCCTGCACGCTCTGTCCCTCAGTCATCCACAGTTGATAGAACTATCTCCAGAGGAAAAGAGTGTTGGTGAGAGACTTCGCCATGTACAACTCCTCGAGCTTCGACCACAGCACCGTCGGGGAAGTCTCGCTCAGCACATGGATCACCACCTCATCCGCTAGGTACATGCGGATGGTACTCACCGCCTGCATCTGTAGCCGTTTTCAATCCCTCACCTCCATGGTGGTCGGCTTCTCATCGCACAAGAGAGCATCGATCAACCCCTGTTGGATGAGCACGTCCTTCATCCTTGCCTACCACAAGGAGAAATTGCTCTTACCAATGAACTTGTTGATCTCCATCTTGATTGTTCCTATCTTTTCCATCTTCAGTCTTGCTCACCACCACTGCAATCTGCACCTTGTACTGCCTTGCTCTGATACCACTTGTTGGGTGGATATCTGGCTAGGACACCACCTCCCAAGATCCTTTCAGTACCACGCGATGCAGCAGGAAGAAAGAAGAAAAAAAAACAAAAAGAAAAAATAATCAAAATACGTGGATCAGCCACAAAAGGGCTCGCCTCCACGGGGCATGCAAACTTCACTATGAAAAAGAAAATTTTACAAGAGGAGACCTCACCCTCAACCTTTGTACACCCAATTCTCTCTTACTAGAAGTTTCCCTCACAAAAGCTCTCTCTCTCTTGGAAGACCCCCTGAACCCCTAAAGTACTTGGCGATCACTGTCCAGAAGCCTCCTGCTCCTTCTCTCTCAGCACTTTTGCCTCTCTCTCTCTCCTTTCGGGTTCGTACGGCTCTGTACGGCGAGAAAACCTGAACCACTCTGAACTCTGTTTCACGCACAGGCCCTTTTAAAGGGTTAAAACCCAATTAGATTAGGTTTAAGAGTCCTTAATCAACCTAAATCAGGTTCTGAACCGTCGGATCAAAAAATAGATCAACCCACGCCCTTCGATCGTGATCGGTCTATGAAATAGTACCGTGGACCGTGCGAAATATATGAAAAACGCCCACGCGGTGCACAGGCCCAGCCGTGGACCGCCCGATCTACGATGGACCGAGGCAAAGGGCCAGTAGGCCACTTGGGCCTGGGCCGGCCTGCGCGCGCGGACCCGCGCGCGCCTGGGCCGCACGCCCGCCTGGGCCGCGCGCCAGGCTGGGCCACATGCCTGCCTGGGCCGCGGGCCTGGGTCGCGCATCTCGCGCGCCTGGGTCGCGCGTTCCGCACGCCGCCTTATGCGGCCGCGCCGCTACTGCCCACCGCCGGCGGTTCTCCGTCGCCTCGGATCTCGTGCCGACTTCAAAAGCTCGTATCTCCTCCATCCGAGCTCCGTTTTGGGTGATCTTGGTCTCGTTGAACTCCGTTTTTCGCCGCGAACCTTGCTATGTGCTCAATATGGGCTGAATCTCGAGGCATCAAATCCTAACAAGAATAATCCTATCACCGTATAGCATCTTCAGGATTCTTCCATCAGCTACCATCTTGTAGCCTCTCGAATCCAGTCTACTAGGTGAGATAAGATTCTATCTAAAATCGGGTATGTATCGGACCTCCCCCAATCTCCTCACTGCACCATCATGTGTCCTCTAGCTGACCGTCCCGATGCCTCTGATCGCACAGCTCGATCCATCCGACAGATAAACAGTGCCCTTACTGTTATCTAGGAAGTCAAACTGCTCCTCTCTACAATATACATGATACGTGCATGCAAAATCTAAAATCCACTGCTGGGAAGAAGTAGATACCTCATCAGATATCTTCAAGACATCTACTTCTGAATCGTTACTGGCCATCGCCACAGCAGCCATCGTTCGATTTTTGAGTTAAGAAAATCTCTAGCTAGATGCCCCAACTCACCACACCGATAACATTTGGTTTTGCTCAAGTTCCTTCTGAACTTGGACCGTCCTCGTCGCGATCTCCTATCGCTCCATCTACTGCCTCCTGCTCCTCCAGAAGCCACCAAAGCTGAGCTACCGCTATCTGAGCTTGAAGTCGGATTCTCCCTCCTGAGAACCTTATTCTGGAGTATCACCGCGGTGACCTCGTCCATCTTGATGGTGCTCTTCCCACTAGAAAAGCAGTCACCAAGGACTCGTATCAAGAGAGAAGTGATGCTAGAAAAACCAGCATCCTAGTCTTCTCCTCAACATTCTCACAAACGCTGAGGAGATCGGTGAGGATCTTTTGGAAGTGACTTAGATACTCTTGCACGCTCTGTCCCTCAGCCATCCGTAGCTGGTAAAATTGCCTCCAGAGGAAAAGAGTGTTGGTGAGAGATTTCGTCATGTACAACTCCTCGAGCTTCGACTATAGTACCATCGGGAAAGTCTCACTAAGCATATAGATCACTGTCTCATCCATTAGATACATAGGATGGTATTCA
The DNA here is from genome assembly GCF_000442705.2 of Elaeis guineensis. Lineage (NCBI taxonomy): Eukaryota > Viridiplantae > Streptophyta > Magnoliopsida > Arecales > Arecaceae > Elaeis > Elaeis guineensis. The sequence goes on from NC_025994.2 coordinate 72,053,445, forward strand.
CTGTCTGTATCTGTAGCTGTTTTCAATCCTGCACCTCCATGGTGGTCGGCTTCTCCTCGCACAAGAGAGCATCGATCAACCCTTGTTGGATGAGCACGTCCTTCACCCTTGCCTGCCACAAGGAGAAATTACTCTTTCCATCAAACTTGTTGATCTCCATCTTGATTGATCCTGTCTTCTCCATCTTCAGTCTTGCTCACCATCACTGTAATCTGCATCCTTGTACCTCCTTACTCTGATACCACTTGTTGGATGGATGTCTGGCCAGGACACCATCTCCTAAGACTTTTTCGATACTGTGCGATGCAGCAGGAAGAAAGAAGAAATAAACAGAAAACAATCAAATACGTGGATCAACCAAAAAGGGCTCGCCTCTACGGGGCAAATTTCACTATGAGAAAAAGAAATATTACGAAAGGAGATCTTTCCCTCAACCCTCGTACACCCAATTTCTCCCTCACAGAAAGTTTTTCCTCACAAATTCTCTCTCTAGGATGACCCCCTGAACCCCTGAAGCGATCGCTGTCCGTTGTCTAGGAGCCCTGCTCCTTCTTTTCTCAGCATCACGTGCTATCTCTCTTCCTGGGTTCACTGCTTTCCATGCAAAATCGTTCGCGGTTGCATCCCGTGTCTCCAGGTTATCAAGCACGGGTCCTTTCTCGTGAAAAACTAAGCCACACCCTCTCTGTTGGTATATAGGCCTTTTATAGGCTTAAACACGTCTTAGATTAGGATTAGGAATCCTAATTAAACCCAAACAAAGCCCAGAAACCTCCCCAAGTCTTTGGATCAAGACCGCAACATCCAGAACCGTCCGATCATGATCGATCCATGGAATAATATCATGGACCGCGAGAAATACCTGAAAAATGCCCACATGGTCCATATGCCCGATCGTGGACCACCCGATCCACCGTGGATCGGAGAATCGGGCTGCTGAGCCTGCCGCGCGCGTGCGCATGGGCCTGGGCCAGCCCGTGCCGTGCACCTGGTCTCGGGCGGCACCCCGTGCGCCAGCACCTGGGCCAGCCCGTGCACCTGCATCTGCACCGCGCCCTGCACGCCCAACCCGCCATCGGCCGCCGACGGTCCTCTATCGCCTCGAGTTTCGTGCCGACTTCAAATGCACGTATCTTCTCCATCCAAGTTCTGTTTGCGCCGGCGCCGCGCCCTGCACGCCCTGCCCGCCATCGGCCGCCGGTGGTCCTCCACTGCCTCGAATTTCGTGCCGACTTCAAACGCGCATATCTTCTCCGTCCGAGTTTCATTTGAGGTGATGTTGATCTCGTTGGACTCCGTTTTTCGTCGTGGACCTCACTGTGAGCTCAATGTGGACCGAATCTTGAGGCATCAAATCTTAATAATTTTTAATTAGACTCACTTATCATGTTCCTTCTGAATCATGTTCCATCTAAACTAAATCCAAGTATAATTCTATAGTTCAAATAATAAAATTATTAAAAAATTTAATAAGTCTAAATCAAAATTAAGAGTTTAGTGTAAAGAAATCAAAAATTAAATTATCAAACCAAATCGAATCATAATTATTTCGATTTGATTTATTTAATTTTAAATTATTTCAATTTAATTTTAATTTTATAAATATAAATTTAAAAAATTAATTTTTTAAAATTTTTATTTAATTTAAATTTAAAAAAAAATGCACGTCCTAACAGAAAATGGTCGTGACTATCGTCGGACAAAGTTAAAGTGCATAGAATCCTCTTATGGTGAAGTACGGAAACTTGATCAAAAAAAAAAAACAGTAAGATCTCGGAAGTACAATCTAACATTTTGCCTCTAGTTTTTCCTTTCGCGGGTGACATCAGTGTTATCGCTGACTTGGATGACATGGATGTTAGATGTGGACGTTTACTGCATGCAACGCTTCTTCAAAATATGGGGTGCTCTTATGGCTTTGTTTAGAGTAGATCACAGTGCCGAGTGAATTAGATTCGTCTTGCTTCAAACAAATATTGTTTCCTGACTAGGTCTCGGCAAACTGATTTTTTTATTTTTTAACTTATTTGCGCCATAGCTTGGTCAAATTTAACTAAGCCTATACAATTAGGTAGGGCTAAGTTCAAGCATATATAAGATTGTTTACATGCGCTAAATATGTGATTCTAAATTAAGTGACGTTTTTTGCATGACTTGAAATGATGAGGATGCAAAAGCTAGTAGAGTAATTGTTAGAAAATTATTTTAAGTGTCTGGCACGCCCCGGCATGCGTAAGTGGCCGAGCCATTTCTTTATGTTGATCATTAGTCTAAGAAATTTCATATTTAGGTCACTGTAAGTGCTTTCTCGGCTCCTTTCACTACTTTTCTATAATACAAATTCAAGTCATCCTCTTTACGATCGTTCATCAAAATTTATGTTGTATGCACTTGCATAACCATAATCAATTATTGAGATCACCAAAATTCTTATCACATGCACTTGTATAATCACAATCACTTGTTGACATTTTTATGACCAGATAGTGTGACCTTATTGAAGAATGAGGAACATCAACAACATTATTTTGTCCCTATAGAAATATTGTTCCATATGTTTCATAGTTCAAGAAACTGTTTGATTTGAAGCATGCTTGGTGCATGCAAATATTGGATTTAGCAAAAGAAAAATATTGGTTGAAGTATGGGCACTATAGCTATGCTCTATTGTGGTAAATAAGTCGGGTTGAGGATGTTTCAACTGGTTCTTTCCAAGATCTTAAGCACAAAGATGTTGAAGGCATGTATCATAATTTTTTTTTTCTTTTTTCCCCAAGCAATGAGGAAGTAAAACTTCCACCAATTTATTAGGATGAAGAAAAGCTGTATAAGAGATGGCAAAAGCAAGAAATGGAAGAGTTAAACAAGAGAATGGAAAAAACAAGAGAATGAGAAGGAAACATCCCTTCTAAGAAGCCAAAGTGTTGTCCAACAAAGCAATCTGAGGGGCCAATCTAGCAACTCTCCTCTAGAGAGCATGAAGACTTTCAATTCCTTTTTCTGCTAAAAGACGCTCCACTATTTGTAAGAACACAAAACCTTGTTGAGGACTGAGTAGATTGAACAATGCTTCTTCACGAAGACTCTTTCATTGGGTTCCGACCAAATGTGCCAAAGGAAAGAGATTAGGAGTTGATCCAATGCCTTTCTCTAAGGCGGCTTAAACTTAATCCTACTCCAAGATGTTCATAATCCATGCAGATTGAGACCGCAGCCTCTTAGACTCAAACATGCTTGAGCGTTGTCCAAATACTTTTGGGTACCCAAGGAAAAGGTCGGGCTGGCTTCTATATATCTTATAACTTAAGAACTAATATTATATCCTTTCATCTATCTCATATCTGTTCGACATATTTTCTGAGAGATAAATAGAGTGGCAGCGCTTCTTCTATTGTTGAGCACACCGAAAATTAGATCTAACGATAGGATGAGATGTGCTCACAGGCCCTACAAGATCTTTTTTTTCTAACTTTATGAATTGTTTTTACACTAGAATCGTGTGATCACTCACCCAAATAAAAAAAAAAGAATATTATAAGCAAACGAAGATTTAATTTGGAATCCATTAATGGTTTATTTTAAATATATTGCAAAACAAGTGAAGTTGGTAAATTTTATTTGCCTTACATCAAAAATCATAAAACTAAAAATTAAATTAAATTTTTATCGTAGATGTGAAAATCTTTTTTGTCACCACATACATGAAATAAGCAAAATGTGACAACTTGATGTGGAGGAGAGGTAGCGGCAAAAATTGACACCTAACGATCTTATCTTACACTTGGGCACTGGGCCATGCCTGGCACGGCCCGGCCCAGGCCCATTGGGCTATGGACCAAACAGCCCATGCCGAGCACAGCCCGTTTACGGCCGATTTCGTAAACGGGCCATGCCTAGCACCACCCGATCACACCAGGCCCCAGCCTGGCACGGCCCTAGGCCCGAGGCTTGGCGGGCTGTGCCTATGGCCCGTCAGGCCCGTGGACCTGATGGCCCGACCTTTTTATTTTTTTTTTAAAAAATATTAGTCCAAATGGATCGTGCCTTGTGCGGCTTATTTGAGCCCATTATAAGCCGTGCCAGGCATGGCCCGTTTAAGGCCATTACGGGTCAGACCCGGTCTGTAACGGCTAAAACCTTTTTTCTTTGAGGGGGTTATAATGGTTATATTTGAAAAAATGATCATTTTGATATTAGTAATAAAATTATGTCTGCTATATATGGTATTAGTAATAAAATTATATCTATTACATTTGATAATGCATCTAATAATAATGTACCTGTCTAATTATTGAAGGGCTCTTTTCATGACATTCTTAATGGAAATTTGTTTCATATTAGATGTGCATGTCATATTTTTGAATCTTTCTGTTCAAGCTAGAATGGATATTGTTCAAGATATAATTGTAAGAATTAAGAATGCAGTATCTTTTATTCAATTCTTCAAAAGCACGATTCCAAAAATTTAAACAATTATGTCTAGACCATGATAACCATTTCAAAAAATTTAAACTTGTGTAGTTACCCATTAGAATTCTATATATACAATGACGCATAATGCATATTCATACAAAAATCTATTAAGTGCATATATAAATGATCATAGATTAGGTTTTATTTTGACTGAAATTGATTGGAAAAAAAATTTTTAGAAGATTTTTTAGTTAGTTTTTATAATGCTACAAATACTCTTTCTGGTATTTATCTTCTAACCTCTTGTATATTTTTACAACAAGCATATATAATTTATGATCAATTTGCACAATATAGATATGATGATGTGTTACTCCTTAGATTGATTTTGATGATTACAAAGCAGTTGAAGGGGTACTAATGTTTCTAACTTGAAAAAGACTTATTGCTCTTCAGGGGCAAAATTATAATTTTACCAAAACCCTGATTTGAAAGTATCAAATGATAGAACAAAAGATTTGTGATCCACTGATAAAAATTTTATTGATTTTGGACTTGTATTTTGAAAGATATGCATGTTTGAAAATCATGAGTCGACCCATGAGTCGACTCATGGCACATGAGATGACTGGCACGCTGAAATTTCTGGCCGGCACAGACTTGACACATCCTGTGAGTCGACCCATGAGTCGACCTCCAAGGCATGAGTCGACCCATGAGTCGACCTCTGCGGGTTTTAAGTCAGTTTTACAGAACCTTGCATCCCGTTCGATTCTCTGATGTTTTTCCACAGAGGTCGACCCATGAGTCGAGCCCCAGGCATGAGTCGACCCATGAGTCGACCCCTGTGATGAGATTTTTCTGCAACGGCTAGTTTTTAACCCATTTTAAATACTTTTAATGCTCATTTAATGTGGTCTAACGGCTCTTTTTCAGCCTAGAATATTTTCCACTATTTCTTAAAGCTATAAAAGGGACAAAAAGGTGAGAATCAATGAGAGAAATCAAGAAGAGAGATTTTGAAAAAGGATTTCAAGCAAACTTTTCAGCCCTAAGCAAGAGCTCACTCAAAGCATTCAAGAAGCCTTTAATCCAAGCTCACTAACTCCTCAAGTGCACATTCAAGTCTCCAACTACCTTGAGGAAATCAAAAAGAGTCTTCTTCTCTTTGAGTAAAGTGTATTTAAAATCTTATTCGCTCATTAAAGGAGCTTTCTTTGTACTTATTTGTGCTATTGATTGTTATACTCGGTTTGAGTGATTGTTTTTGTTTTGGAAGCATTCCAAAACAAGAGAAGGTTGATCCGAACCTAGAATCGGAGTGTATTGGGTTGGCTTGTATCCGTGAAACAAGTGGTCTAGCTTGGGATAGCTAGAGTCGGAGTTTTCGATGTTTGTATTCGGGTTGAATACAAGATTAGTGGATTGAAATTCCCAAGTAGGAGCTTGGAGAGTGGATGTAGGTGCAAGGTTGGCACCGAACCACTATAAATCTTTTTGTTTGTGGTGTGTCTAATTGCTCTTCTTTAACTCTTCATTATTCTCTTGCATTCTTGCTCGTAGCCATTAGTCTTGAATTAATTTTACTCTCCCTATTTATTTAGCTTTGTCAAACATTTCTCATAAGTCATAAGTTAAGCTTAAAATTTTTAGAAACCCAATTGACCCCCCCTCTTGGGTTGCATAGCTGGGCAACAAGTGGTATCAGAGCTCGGTGCTCTAGCCCTACTTTGATTTAAACAATCAAAGAGCCAAAGATCTATGACAACTCAAGTCGGCACTTCTCTAGCCGAGGGGCAATCCACCAACCGACCTCCACTTTTCAATGGGTCTAATTACACCTATTGGAAAGCTCGGATGAAAATATTCATTCAAGCACTCGACTATGATATGTGGAGTATCATAGTGAACGGTCCTCACACACCCACTAAAAGTATAGATGGTCTGGAATCAGCCAAATCCGAGAAAGAATGGGATGAGATTGATAAGAAAATGGCTTAATTAAATGCTAAAGCAATGAATGTTCTTTATTGTGCTCTTGATGCTAATGAATTTAATCGCATTTCTACTTGCTCATCTGCTAAAGAAATATGGGATAGGTTAGAAGTAACCCATGAAGGAACCAATCAAGTAAAGGAGTCTAAAATCAACATGCTTGTGCATAAATATGAATTGTTTAAAATGGAGCATGATGAGTCCATAACTGAAATGTTTACTCGCTTTACTGATATTATAAATGGTTTAAAGAGTCTTGATAAGTCCTATACTAACAGTGAGTTTGTAAGAAAGATTCTCAGGTCCTTACTAAGAACTTGAGAAGCCAAAGTGATCACCATCCAAGAAGCCAAGGACTTGAACATTCTATCCTTGGAAGAGCTTCTTGGATCATTGATGACTCATGAGCTAAGCATGAAGCAACATCAAGAGGAAGAAGTCAAAAAGAAAAGAATAATTGCCCTCAAATTTACAGCTCCACTAGATGAAGAAACTGATGACACTGAAGATGAAGAACAGGATGAAGAAATGGCACTCATTATCCGAAGATTCAAGAAATTTTTGAGAAAAAAAAATAAGGGATGAGGAAGAGGCCATTCACAAAAGGGGAACAGAGCAAAGAAAAGGAGAAAGACCAACCCCTTATCTGTTACGAGTGCAAGAAGCTGGGATACTTCAAATCCGAATGCCCACAACTGAAGAAGTATCCCAAGAAGTACAAAAAGAAGGCCATGATGGCCACTTGGAGTGCGAGTGATGACTCAAGCTCCAAAGAGAAAAACTCGACTGAACAAGCTAACCTGTGCCTTATGGCACACGAAAATGAGGTAATATCCGAAACTCCTGGTGACTTTACATTTGAAGAATTACATGAAGCTTTTTATGATTTAGTTGATGAATTAAAGAAACTAGGGATGAAGAATAAAGATCTAAAATTAAAAAATTAATCTTTATTGAAACAAAATGAAAGCATTTCAGTTGAAAAATCCACCCTGCTTCAAGAAAATCAAAGTTTAAAGGATGAAATTGCCAAGTTAAAATCATTAGTTGAAAAATTCACCTTGAGTTCAAATAAACTTAATATGATTCTTGAAAATCAAAAGGCCGTGTATGATAAGGCTGGACTTGGCTATAACCCCTTGAAGAAATAAAAATATCTGAAAAATATTTATGTAAACTCTTTAAGTAACAAGTCTTCTAATATTACTTGCTTCAAATGTGGTAGAGTAGGACATAAGTCATACACTTGCTTCTCTAACAAGTCTGTAAATTTAAATATAAAGAAAATATGGGTTCCAAAAGGAACCATTATGACTAACCAAAAAGGACCCAAGAAAGCTTGGGTACCTAAAACAAAAACTTGACTTTTGCTTGCAGGTGTGTCTAGCATCCCAAGGAAGAAACAGAAAATGGTATCTTGACAGTGGATGCTCAAGACACATGACTGGTGATGAATCCCAATTCATCACTCTTGATGCTAAGAATGGAGGGATGGTTACCTTTGGAGACAATGGCAAAGGAAAGATCATCGGTATAGGTAACATTGGTATCACTCCCTCCAAATACATTGAAAATATTTTGTTAGTAGATGGTTTAAAGCATAATTTACTAAGCATTAGTCAATTTTGTGATAAAGGATATAAAGTTATTTTTGAATCGTCTGTTTGCATTGTAACTAGTCCTATTAATGATGGTATTAAATTTATTGGACATAGACATGGTAATGTTTATATGGTAGATTTAAATGATCTAGCCAAAATAAACATGCAATGCCTAGTATCCTTGAATGCTAAAATCAATGAGACTAGTTGGCTTTGGCATCGCAGACTTGCATATATTAGCATGCATTCTCTTTCAAAATTAATTAAGAAAGAATTAGTTCTTGGTTTGCCAAAATTGAATTTTGAAAAGGATAGAATTTGTGATGCATGCCAACTAGGTAAACAAACAAGAGTTTCATTTAAATCCAAAAATGTTGTTTCAACCTCTAAACCTTTAGAGCTTTTGCATATGGACTTATTTGGACCTAATAGAACCACTAGTCTAGGAGAAAAACGATATGGTTTTGTAATTATAGATGATTACTCTCGTTTTACTTGGGTTTTCTTTTTAGCACACAAAGATGAAACTTTTCATGTTTTCACTAAATTTTACCAAAAAGCCAATAATGAGAAAGGATTTTCAATTCAAAATATTCGAAGTGATCATGGAACTGAATTTGAAAATCAAGATTTTGAAAATTTTTGTGATGAAAAAAGAATTGGCCATAACTTCTCTGCTCCTAGGACACCCCAACAAAATGGGGTAGTAGAAAGGAAAAACAGAATCTTAGAAGAAATGGTCCGTACCATGCTATGTGAAAGCAACCTTCCAAGATATTTTTGGGCGGAAGCAATTAACACAGCATGTTACATTTTAAATCGTGCTTTGATTAGACAAATTTTAAAGAAAACCCCCTATGAGCTTTGGAAAGAAAGAAAACCTAATATTGCTTATTTTCATATTTTTGGTTGCCGATGTTTTGTGTTAAATAATGGTAAAGAAAGACCTGAAAAATTTGATGCAAAATCAGATGAAGCAATCTTTCTTGGTTACTCCTCCACTAGTAAAGTTTTTAGAGTTTTTAACAAAAGAACTTTAGTAGTAGAGGAGTCCATACATGTTGTCTTTGATGAATCTAACGATCTTCCTTCAAGGAAGAATGAAGGTGTTGATGATGCAGATCCTCTTATAGATGGAATGAAGGAGATCACTCTGAAAGATCCAACAATTCAAGATGACGAGAACATGAAGACAAACAGGATGAGGGAGGTGAAGAACATCAAGAACAACCTCAAGGTACAAATGACCTACCCAAAGAATGGAGGTATGTTCACAATCACCCTAAGGAGCTAATTATTGGTGATCCTATGCATGGGGTAAAAATTCATTCTTCACTTAAAGATGTATTTAATCATTGTGCTTTTGTCTCTCATCTTGAACAAAAAACTATTGAAGAAGCTGAAAATGATTATAATTGGATTAATGCAATGCAAGAGGAACTTAATCAATTTGAAAGAAATAATGTATGGACTTTAGTATCAAGACCTAAAAATTATTCAATAATTGGCACAAAATAGGTCTTTAGGAACAAATTAGATGAACATGAAAATGTAATAAGAAATAAAGCAAGATTGGTTGCTAAAGGTTATAATCAAGAAGAAGGAATTGATTTTGATGAGACCTTTGCACCTGTTGCTAGATTAGAGGCCATTAGACTTCTACTTGCATATGCTTGCTTTATGAAATTTAAATTATTTTAAATGGATGTCAAAAGTGTATTTTTGAATGGATATATTGCTGAAAAAGTCTATGTAGAACAACCCCCAGATTTTGAAAATCATGCTTTTTCTAATCATATTTTTAAATTAAATAAAGCTCTATATGGTTTGAAACAAGCACCTAGAGCTTGGTATGATAGGCTAAGCTAATTTTTACTAAATAATAATTTTTCAAGAGGTAATGTAGACACAACCCTCTTCATTAAAAGAAATCAAAATGATATGTTAATTATACAAATATATGTTGATGATATTATTTTTGGATCTACTAATGAATCTTTTTGTCAAGACTTTGCTAAGCTCATGCAGGGGGAGTTCGAGATGAGCATGATGGAAGAACTTACATTCTTCCTCGGACTCCAAATCAAACAAACAAAGGAAGGAATCTCCATCACCCAAAGCAAGTACACCAAGGAATTACTCAAGAGATTTGAATGGAGAACTCCAAAGCAATTGGCACACCCATGAGCCCCTCATGTAAGCTTGACAAGGATGAAGAAGGTAAATGTGTAGACTTAAAATATTATAGAGGTATGATTGGCTCTCTATTATATTTGACTGCAAGTAGGCCTGATATCATGTTTAGTGTTTGTCTGTGTGCTAGATGTCAATCTAATCCTAAAGAGTCTCACTTGAATGCTGTTAAAAGAATCCTTAGATATTTAAATGGTACTCAAACTCTAGGATTATGTACTCTAAGGATTCACTAATTGATTTATTAGGATATTCAGATGCTGATTTTGCTGGATGTAGATTAGACAGAAAAAGCACTAGTGGAACTTGCCAATTTCTTGGAGTTAACCTAATCTCCTGGTTTAGCAAGAAACAAAATTCGGTAGCACTGTCTATGGCTGAGGCCGAATACATTGCAGCCGAAAGTTGTTGTGCTCAAATCTTGTGGATTAAGCAACAACTCGAAGACTTTGGTATCAAACTTAATGAAACACCCATAAAATGTGATAACACTAGTGCCATAAATTTTACTAAAAATCCAATTCAACATTCAAGATCTAAACATATTGAAATAAGACATCATTTTATAAGAGAACATGTTCAAAATAAAGATATAATTCTTGACTATGTTTGCACTGAAAATCAATTAGCCGATATCTTTACAAAGACCCTAAGTGAGGATAGATTCTATGAAATTAGGAGAAATCTAAGAATTCTTGATCCATTTGCTTAAATATCTCTCTAATTCTAAGGAATCAATATCAAAATTTTCTTGAGCTTAATTTCCATCATCTCTCTTGGACCTAAAAGCTCAAGATTATCATTCTCACAACTTGTCATTGAGCAAAAATTCTTCTTCCAAAATTCTGAATTTTTTCAAAATTTATTCATATTTTTCCTAAAATTTTGTGAATCATGAGTCGACCCCCTAGGGTCGACCCAATGGCATACTTGAAATTTTTAGCCAACATCCCACGGGTTCATTTCTTTTTAACTTAAAGCCCGTTCATGAGCCGACCCCTCCTTCTTCGTCTTCCTCCCTCCAAAACTCGTCGTCCTCATCTTCATTCTCTCCAAATCCAAAGTTTTAGCCCAAGATCCTTCTCCCATCACCTCTCCACCTCAAATCGCCCATTGGGAAAGGAGCTTTTCGCATTTTTCTCCCTTGATTGAAGCGGTTGGAGTGTGCCCTAGCTTCCACCATTCTTCTCCAAATCGGGATTTCTCTCCGCCAAAAATTTCCTTCCATCCTCTAATAACCCTCCTTCTCCTCACCCATTTGATCTTCCAAGTCTCCTTGCTTGCTCTTGTGGTGAGAATGGCTCCAAAAATGAAACTCCCTCAAAGAAGGAAATCAGTCCGTGAGCTAGAAGAGGGCGTGCGCAGGAAAAAGCAAGCTTCTCAGACCTCCTCTGCTCCCATTCCTGCTTCAGCATCTGCACCTGGTTCCTCTTAGTCTCCTCTCAGCCCTAGCAAAATTCCACTCTCTGACAGAAAGGTAGAAACCGGCAAAAATGTGGACTTCAGATTCTTTGAAAAAGAAGGTTTCTCCTTTGGTTCAAAGATCAAAAATCAAGGTTGGGAATTTTACTGTTCTCTCAAAGAAGTTACATATGTAGATTTTGTTAGAGAGTTTTATCTGAATCTGTGCTATGGCAATGGAACAGTAACTTCTACTGTTAAGAGAATTGATATCTGCTTAGATCCTATTATTTTGAGAGAGATTCTATATTTGCCCTGTGAGGGATATTCAAACATGAAACTCCCAGTGAAGGAAGAAGGGATCAATGTGATTTTAGGAGGAACCTACTCGGAAAGTCTAAATAAATTAGAAGCCAAGATCTTGTCAATTGAAATGAGAATTCTACATCAATTAGTAATAAAGCTTTTCTTCCCGAGAAGTGGTAGACATGACCTCCTTTCTGGCCGAGACATATGTATAATGTTTCATATGATCACCCAAACCCCCTTAAACCTCCCTGCATTAATGATTGAGGCCATGAGAGAAACACTAAATAGATCCAAGGCACATCTGCCTTTTGGTATGGCCCTCACTCTGGTATTCAGGAGGTTTGGAGTTAGTTTTGAGGGGGAGGCATCTGCTAGGCTCTCTCACTCTGACACCATCAACCAACACACTCTGCACCGCATGGGATTCACTAGGATTGATGGTGGTTGGATCAAGGATACAGAAGAAAGAGCTGAGGAGAGAGCTGAGGACAGAGTTGAGGACAGAGCTGAGGAAGAAGGTCCCTCATCACCTCTCCATGACTTCAGGGCAGCATCTCCAGACATCCAGTTTGTTTCAGATCCAGAGGCTGGCCCTTCAGAGTCCACCAGGAGGCACACACCATTTCAGCAGCCAGACAGCAGAGCACCTCCCTTAGAGGTCAGATTGGCTGATGATCAGATTGAGCTGATTTCTCAACGTGTGGCTTCCTTGCTTTCTCGTCAGTGGAGCACTTCAGCTTTTGCATCGGGATCCATATCATTAGATGCATCTGATCAGACCTTGATCCCCCATATCTCCACTGTATTTCAGATGATCTCAGATCAGTCTGTTCGGATTCAGCAGCTCGAGGATTACATTTTGAGACTGACTGGGAGAGTACTTGACTTGCAGGGGCAAGTGTTAGTCTGGCCCATCCACAGCCACAGGAGTGCACTATTGAGGTCTCAGACCTAACTACGGAGGTAGGCAGACTTAGAGGTGTATTGGAGGGTGGATTTGATTTCTTGAGGAGAAAGATCAGAGGCTCTATGAGCATGCTTCTACACAGTTCACTGCACTGCTTCAGTCTGTTTCGAGAGCTCTGAACCTTCTTGACACCATCAGGCTCTCTCTTACAGTTCAGTCTATTGCTTCACAGCCTTCAGGATCATCTCGTCCACCTACTCGTGCCAGCACCTCCACTCGTGGCAGAGGCAGATGGGGTAGAGGACGAGTCCTTGGTCATGATCCATCATCTCCCCACCCCATCTTTGATAACTCTGATTCTGATCCATCTAGTCATGAGCTCTACTAGATCCTTGTAGCTAGCCTTGTCTGTTGTTCTTTCTAGGATCTATCTTTTGGACCATGTAATGATATTAACTGGTTGACTTTTATATTATGGAATATGTATTGGAACAGCTATGGTATCAATCACTTTTTGATTATATATCCACTCTTTGTTGCTATTTCATATCTATGGTACTCAATGGTATATTTTGCTTTATGATTGTTGTATTCAGGGGAAGTAAACATTAATGTCAGTAAAATTAATGATTAGCACAAGAAGTTTAAAAAAATAAAAAAGAGAAAATATATTCAAAAAAAGAGGGAGAGTTAACAATGTTTAATAATGTCAAAAACAGAGAGAAATTAAAGAAAAATATTAAAAGCAAGATTAATAAAAGACTTAAAAAAAAAGAGTGAATTGCTAAGCAAAAAGTATCAAAAGCAAGATTAATAAAAGACTTAAAAATAAAATGAGTGAATTGGGAGAAATTAAAGAAAAGTATCAAAAGCAAGATTAATAAAAGACTTAAAAATAAAATGAGTGAATTGTTAAGCAAAAAGCAAATGAGCAAACTTTAAAATTAATTCTTAGACATGCTCTGATACACCTTAAAATTTGACATGCTCTGATATACTTTAAAATTAATTCTTAGACATGCATTGATACACTTAATTTTTAAACATGCTCTGATACCAAAATTAAATAATCAAATGAGAATGAGCGAATTTTTAAGATGCTAAGAAATTTGAAAAACAAGCAAATGAGCAAATGAGATATTTTCAAACACGCAATTTTCAAATCCTAAGGTAAATTCTGCTTTGCTCTGATAACAAAAATAAATTTTCTGCTCTGATACCAAAATCACGTAATCAAATGAGCAAATTTTTAAATCATTAAGCAATAGGCAAATTATTTATGCAAATGAGCACATGTATCACATACCAAAAGAATCAATCTTCTTTTCAAGCAAATGCACTTATAAGTTGGTAGTAAATTCCTATTTATCTTCAAACTACCTATAATGCATTTCATTCCTTTGAAATTCATGATCATTGATTCATATAAATGCTTTTGTTCAAGTGTTTTGTCATCATCAAAAAGGGAGAGATTGTTGCTCCTTAGATTGATTTTGATGATTACAAAGCAGTTGAAGGGGTACTAATGTTTCTCACTTAAAAAAGACTTATTGCTCTTCAGGGGCAAAATTATAATTTTACCAAAATCCTGATTTGAAAGTATCAAATGATAGAACAAAAGATTTGTGATCCACTGATGAAAATTTTATTGATTTTGGACTTGTATTTTGAAAGATATGCATGTTTGAAAATCATGAGTCGACCCATGAATCGACTCATGGCACATGAGATGACTGGCACGCTGAAATTCCTGGCCGGCACAGACTTGGCACATCCTGTGAGTCGACCTATGAGTCGACCCCCAAGGCATGAGTCGACCCATGAGTCGACCTCTGTGGGTTTTAAGCCAGTTTTACAGAACCTTGCATCCCGTTCGATTCTCTGATGTTTTTCCATAGAGGTCGACCTATGAGTCGACCCCCAGGCATGAGTCGACCCCTGTGACGGAATTTTTCCACAACAGTTAGTTTTTAACCCGTTTTAAATACTTTTAATGCTCATTTAATATGGTATAACGGCTCTTTTTCAGCCTAGAATATTTTCCACTATTTCTTAAAGCTATAAAAGGGACAAAAAGGTGGGAATCAATGAGAGAAATCAAGAAGAGAGATTTTGAAAAAGGGATTTCAAGCAAACTTTTCAGCCCTAAGCAAGAGCTTACTCAAAGTATTCAAGAAGCCTTTAATCCAAGCTCACCAACTCCTCAAGTGCACATTCAAGTCTCCAACCACCTTGAGAAAATCAAAAAGAGTCTTCTTCTCTTTGAGTAAAGTGTATTTAAAGTCTTATTCGCTCATTAAAGGAGCTTTCTTTGTACTTATTTGTGCTATTAATTGTTATACTCGGTTTGAGTGATTATTTTTGTTTTGGAAGCGTTCCAAAACAAGGGAAAGTTGATCCGAACCTAGAATCGGAGTGTATTGGGTTGGCTTGTACCCGTGAAACAAGTGGTCTAGCTTGGGATAGTTAGAGTCGGAGTTTTCGACGTTTGTATTTGGGTTGAATACAAGATTAGTGGATTGAAATTCTCAAATAGGAGCTTGGGGAGTGGATGTAGGTGCAAGGTTGGCACCGAACCACTATAAATCCTTTTGTTTGTGGTGTGTCTAATTGCTCTTCTTTAACTCTTCATTATTCTCTTGCATTCTTGCTCTTAGCCATTAGTCTTGAATTAATTTTACTCTCCCTATTTATTTAGCTTTGTCAAACATTTCTCATAAGTCATAAGTTAAGCTTAAAATTTTTAGAAACCCAATTCACCCCCCCCTCTTGGGTTGCATAGCTGGGCAACATGATGTTTTAATATCTATTTTTTATAAAATGAAAACTAAATGGAATCAGTATTGAGATGTGGTATGTCTCATGCATAACTTAGGTGCTGTATTTAATCCATGGATCAAATTAAGTAGCGTACATATTTTATTTGATGAAATTGGTAAATATATGAATCATGATTCTGAAGTATCTAAAGTTGAAGTAACTCAGCTACTTTATGATATTTTGGCATTATATGATGAAAAAATTCATGGATCTAGAGAGTCTACATCATCTTCACAACTCATTCTTAGTACCTCTCGTTCATCATCTGTTTTCTCATTTCTTGCACATAGGAGATATTCACATACATCTTCTTCATTTGCATCTTCTTCATCTTTAAACAATGAATTAGAATTTTATTTATGAAATAAAATCTCTTCTGCATTAGATGAAAATTAAATAGAAAATCTTGATGTGTTGGTCTAGTAAAAGAGTATAAAAAATTAATATCCTATTATGTCTGCAATTGCACATGATATTTTAGCTATATCGATGTCTACAGTAGTATCGAAATCAGCTTTTAGTGTAGATCAGTGCATTTTGGATGAAAAGAGGAGCAGGACGACGGATGAGATAGTTGAGATGCTGCTCTGCTTCAAAGATTGACTGGATGCGGAGGCGAAACTTCAGGACAGAGGAGGATATGATATTGGATCTGATGATAAGGACGACACAAAAGGCATAGATAATTAATAAGATTTATTTTTAATTCTTAATTTTTTAAAATTATATATTTTTATTTTTTATTTATTGAGATGAGTCATCTCTATTTTCTTCTCTCTCTCCCTCGTTGTATTCTGGAGGTCAGGCCTAGCCCTCTTCCTTCTTTTGTATAATTTTGATTTATATTAATAAACTGATAGGGATCCATGTCAAACCTTCCACTATTTCAAGGTGGGCTTTACTTTTATAAAAAAATTTCAATATCTTCTATTTTTTTTAATTTATCCCCCAAGTCTCCAATCTATTTTATTTTATAAAAAATATTTTTAAAATAAAAATTTTAAAAATCTGTGATACCAAATGGGCTGTGCCAGGCCCGGGCATGTGCTGTGCCCCTTGAAAGGCCGTGCCGAGCCTGGGCCACGAGCCACCAAACCCCCAGCCTGATCCGGCCCTTAGTATTGGGCCGTGCCAGGAACGGCCCAGTTCGTGCTAAGCCGGGCCGGCCCATTGGTGGCCCGGCCCGATGCCCATCTCTATTTTGGTAGGTTGGGACCAAGGTTTTCCGGTATAGACTTAAGTGCAAGTCAAATTTTTTTGAGTTAAAATATGAATATAGAACAAAAACTTTAATATAATTTGAGCAATGAGAGTGACATTCTATTTGGATGAGACAACTTAGATTGGGTTGAGTCATGACATTGGATAAAATTTTATGGATGATTAGTTCTTTTTAATTTTAACTATTCAATTTATCTTGAAAATTAGACATATAATTGTTCTAAAAATTCAGTTAGATAAATTAATTTGGATTGACCATAGGTCAAGTATTATAAATTAAAAATTGTCTTGCGGATTAAATGGATCAAATTGGGTCACGGCGCTTGATGGTACAAAAAGAAGGGTAGAGAACATAATATCCGTGGAGTCTGGTACCACCAACGTTTTTAATATATATATATATATATATTGGCAGAAAGCCAAGGTTTTGTGAAGCATGAGACTAAGAAACCTACTAGTTTTACTATTCACTCGGGTCTCCCACCATACTTATTCTCCCCCTTCTTTCCTTCCATCCTTCACAATTCTCTCATCCATTCTCTTCTTTTATAATGACACAGTCTGGTTTGATTCGGGGGATGGGGATCTGGCGAGCAAGACTGGAAAGGTGGCGCCTTTGGTCGTCAGCGATCCTGGCGCTCCCAAGGCGTTTGTCATTTTGTTTAGCTGCAAGTATTTCTTTTATGTTCTTGCGATTTGTACTTTAGTGTATGCTTGTAGTTAGTTGACGTGGGTTTTTGGAAGCGCCGGCAATGCTTGCTGCCACTTGCTTCAAAGAAATTTTATGGCCAATACTTAGTGCGTTGTGGCATCTCGGCGCATTTAACAATTGGCTGTCTTCATTTGTTCATCAGTTTGCAGAACTATAATAGAAACTAATCTGTAATGGTGTCTTGGGATTAAAAACAGAAATAACGCCAATTTAACCGAACAGGACCTTAAACAACGAAGACAAGTTATAATCATGTAATAAGTTATCAGTATTTTATATTTAAATGAGTGGGACTTTGAAATCTCAATGATTGGATTAGAGATAGTAACGTGGATATCTACGTAATGTTTAAATATTTTAAGGTTTAACCAACATTTCTTTTTTCTTGACATAATTTTTTGGGTAGATCTGTTGAGTATGACATCATTTGTGTTGGATAGTCCATCTTGATGTGGGACTTTAATTCCTAAAATAAATGGTAAAGAAAAGAGAGTCCTTCCATGGCTCTATTAAAGGCCTATTTAATGTGGTCAGAGGACTTTGAATGGTGTATGCGCGAAAACCAAAAACCTTCAGCGTGCATGAAAGCCTGGTGGCGCGCGGAGAAAACAGGGGCGTGGCGTGGAAGAAGAAAAAGAAGCGTTGTTGGAAGTTTCATGGGAAGGTCGGATAGTTGATTCTATATTTATTTTGATAAAATTTTAATATATTATTTTTAATATTAAAAATTATAAATTAATTAATTTTTAATTTTTTTATAAATTATTTTAATTATCCACACGTCTAGTGAGATCTGTTTATGTTTATTTTTGATATACACTTTATTGATGATGATTATTTTATTATAAAATTAAGATTTATTCTTGATGATATATATTTGTATAGCCTTTAATTGATTTAGAGAAGATATATAGTAATCCCATTATATTTATAGTAGAAGATTTCCAACACAAATATGGTGTCCTTACGCTAGATTTGATTTATATTCGTTAAATTTGATATTGTTGAGTTATTACCTATTTTAATTTATACATAAAGGATAGAATTTATCTTGGATATAATTTTATTTATGATCCTTTCATTCCAACAACTGATATCAGACTATTGTGGATAGACAGTTAGTGTGGTTTATACTAATTAAAATAGAGGATAAATTCAGTATTATTAAATTAACTTCATCGAATTATTTCTTGTGGAGAATGATGATGGAGGATTTGTTATATTATCGAGATTTGTTTGAGTCGAGTGAATTGCAGGAAAAAATGCCAGATAATGTAAAAACTGATAAATGGAAAAAGTAGAACAGGAAAGCCACGACTATGATCAGATAGTAGATTCATGTGAGTGTAATCCATAATATTGCTACAAAGACAGATGCTTACTAGGTTTGCAAGAAACTAGAGGATCTATATTAGCGGAAGAATATACAGAATAAAGTTATCTGATCACAAGACTTGTGAACCTGAAGTATAAGGATGGGTAGAATACTTCAGAGCACTTAAATAATTTTCAAAAGATCCTGAATTAGTTGGCTATGATGAAACTACTTTTTGATGATGAGGTGCAGGCATTGATCTTGCTGAGTTCCTTATCAGATGGAAGACATTGATGGTGACACTGAGTAATTCTACTGTCAGTGATAAACTTATTTTGACTATAGTGAAGGATAGTATATTGAATAAAGCAAACAGATAAAAGGAGCAAGATTTGATAGATACAAGTTTTGAGATACTGGTTACAAAACAGAGGGGGAGAAGTGGAAATAGATCCTCCTACAGCAAAAAGGATGGTGAGTCCCATGACAAAAAAGATAAGAAAAAATCCAAAGGCTGATCAAAGTCCAGGAGGTGTCACTTGCTGCTACCGTAAGAAATCAGGATATTTTTAGAGAAAGAGCTGATAGTATAAGAGGAATCAGGATAAGAGTGATGAAAAAGAGAAGAGATAGAGTACAACTATAATTATATTTGATGATGATGTCATGATTGTCTGTGATGACGAGTATATTAATGTCACGTGCCAGGAATCCAGTTGGATAATTGATTCGACTGTTTCATATCATGTTACATCTCGGAGAGACATTTTTTTGTCCTACTTTAAAGATGATTTTGGGCATGTCAGGATGGAAAATGATGTAGTGGCTTAGATTGTTGGCATGAGAGATGTTTGGTTGGAGATTAACATTGTGTGTAAACTGCTGTTGAGAAATGTGAGGTATGTTCCTGATATCTGGTTGCACTTGATTTCTGCCTGTGTCCTAGACGGTGAGGGCTACTCTATTTGTTTTGATGAAAGAAAACGGAAGTTTACTAAAGATTCCTTGATTGTAGCAAAAGACAAGAAAGCTGGATTTTCAGATTGTAGGCTATGGTATGTAGTGGAAATGTAAATGCAGTTGAGGAGACCTCTATTGACTTGTGGCATCAACGACTTAGCCATTTGAGTGAGAAGGGACTTGATGCTCTATCCAGGCATAATTTGCTTCCTTTAAAAGATATGTACTTGAGATCTTGTACTTACTGTTTATATGACAAGCTGCATAAGATTTTATTTCATAAGCTCTCCTCATATAGGAGATCACATGTATTAAATTTAGTTCACACCGATACATGCTCCATGATCACAAAGACATTTGATGGTGCACTATATTTTGTTACTTTTATTGATGACCATTCTCAAAAGTTGTGGACTTTTGTTTTAAGATCTAAAGATTAGATGTTCGATGTCTTCAAAAAATTTCATACTAGTGTTGAAAGGGAGAATGGAAGAAAACTGAGATGCATCCGAACAGATAATGGTGATGAATACTGAGATCTATTTTGACAGATACTGTAGACAATATGGTGTTAGATTGGAGAAAACTATCTCAAAGACACTTCAACAAAATAGAGTGGCAAAGAGGATAAACCATATCATTATTGAAAGAGTCCAATATATGCTTTCTCATTCGAGGTTGCCTAACTCTTTCTGAGGTGAAGTTATGAGGACTATGGTTGACTTGATTAATCTTTTTCCTTCATATACCTTTAAGGGGTCGTTCTTTGGTGGGTAAATATCATAAAAAAATTGGTTAATTTTTTTATTGACCAACTTATCCATGTTCTCATACTTTTCAAGATGGATAAGTTACTTTATCATGGGCAATATTTACCCACAAAATGAAAAAATTTTATCCATCCAGGGGGTGGCTAAATCATTTTTCCATCAACCAGTAAAGTAGGCATTTAATGCTGTACCTAAAATGTCCATCTTCATTTTCAATGTCTCCATCATTCAATGCTTAATAACTTAGTCAAATCTAAAAAGCATAAGGAATATCATCAAAAATATGGATAAATTTTATCAATTTATCGAGAAAAGTAGTAATGTAAAAAAACATGAGTAACAAATTTCGAAGCCACTTTCCTATGTGTAAAAGAATATAGGTAAATTATTTTTCTATATAAATAATGCCTGAAAAATATTTATCCAGAAAAATATGGATTTTCAGGCAAATTTTTTATCTGTAAAAGAACGGGCCCTAATAGTGATGTTCCTAAGAAGATATGGACAAGAAAATCAGTTTCTTATGACCATCTCAGAGTATTTAGATGTAGGGCCTTTGTTCATATTCCTAGAGAAGAGCGATCAAAGCTTGACAACAAATTAAAGGAGTGCATTTTTCTTTAGTATGGACATAAACAGTTTGGATACAGGCTATGGGATCTAATAGCGAAGAAGCTAGTCAGAAGCCGAGATGTAGTATTCTTTGAGGATCAGACTATTAAGAACAAAAAGAAAGCAGATAAGCCAGAATCTACTATAGAGTTATTTATTGATCCACCTCCTGTATCTCAAATCAGAGCAAATGTTGATGATGGACAAACTGCAGAGGATGGTAATGTGATGAATGATAAGCCTACATATGGTGATAGTATATCATATGAGCATAGTGAGTAAGCTTCTACACAGTAAATGATAGAACAGTAGCTGAGAAGGTCTATCAAATAGCATCAGTCTTTTCAAAGATAGTCTTCACACGAGTATGTGATGGTGACTGATGGAAAATAGTCAGAATATTTCAAGAGGCTATGTCACCTGCATAGAAAGGAAAGTGGTTAAAAGACATGCAAGATATGATCAAATTTCTATATGAGAACTGCACTTTTGAGTTGGTGGAAACTCCCATATGATGAGGGGGATATTTGTTGGATAGTCCCTCTTCACGTGGGATTTTAATTTCTAAAATAAAAGAAAAAGAAAAGAGAGTCCTTTCATGACTCTATTAAAGGCCTGTTTAATGTGGACAAGAGAGCTTTGGATCGTGTGTGCGTGAAAACCAAAAACCTTCAGTGTGCGTGAAAGCCTGGTGGCGCGCTGAGCAAATAGGGGCGCAGCATGAGGCGCAGCAAAGAACAAGGAAGAAGAAAAAGAAAAGTTCTTTAAAGCTTTTTTATCGAATGATGGGATTATTGGTTCTTTTTCGATTTTGATAAAATTCTAGTATATTATTTCTAACATCGAGAGCTACAAGTTAATCAGTTCTGATCTTTGAAAAGTCTTCTCCATAAATTATTTCAAGCATCTACATTTGATGAGATCTGTCCCTATTTATTGTTGATATCCATTTTATTGGTGATGATTATTTTATTATGAAGTCAAGATTTATTCTTGATGATATATATTTATATAGCTTCGAGTTGATTTAGAAAAAACCTACAGTAATCCTATTATTTTATATAGTAAAAGATTCACAACACAAATCTGATGTCTTTGTATTGAGTTTGATTTATATTTGTTAGATTTGATATTGTTAAGTTATTATCTCTTTTAATCCGCACATAGGAGGTAAAATTTATCTTATATATAATTCTATTTGTGGTCCTTTCACCCCAACAAATTGTTCATGGCTCTTGACATGAATCACCTGGGCATCGAGGGTGAATGTATTTTTATTGATTTAAATAACAGCCACAGGTCCGCAACAGAGAATAAATTTTTATTTTTACTGAGAGAAATATGCCACAATTAGCCAATAATACTTTTCAACCCTGATTTTTGCCTTCTGAAGGGAAGCAAATGGCAATTCATGCATGAGGCAATTGACTGTAGTAGCATTAGGAACTGCATCAGGAGCTACCTTCGATCCACAAATTAATACAAAGCAACAGCATCAATCATCACTAAGTAGACTTAGTCTTGCCCCTGGGTTTGGTGTGATGGGCAAATTTCCATCATAAGTGCACTTTAGGACGTCAGGTGTTCTCTTCACAATTCGCGGTCCTGCTGGCACTTTCCTAGATTTCGGCCGTACGTCCTTCGCTCCCATTGCATAATAGTTTCATACATACAATAGAAAAAACAAAAGCACAATATTAGTTATGATCAGCTATTGCTTGAAATTCCCCCAGAGACTGGAATGAGCTGAATACTTCAGATTGCAAGAATAGTTTAGCTGGCTGCTAGGGAGTGTGAACTTGTATCTTGAGTGTTTTTTACAGGAGAAAGAGTTTTGCAGCAGCAATACGTGTTCCTAATTGAGAAGCTCCCAAGAAAACCAACTCTAATATTACTGAGGTGGGTGTGGTGACAGATACCAAGAGAGGGCCCTTAGTATCTTTTGCATTTGATCTCTTTAAGTGCTTCTGGGGAATGAATTTATGTCATTTCTGCAGAAACTGGCACGCGTACCTTTTGGGATCATGATGGAGTTTCTTATATGGTAGGGGGCAAATGGAAAGGCACGCCAAAGGCAGTCATATCAAGAAGAGTATGGAGCTGGTAAGGGAACTTCAGTTTTATAACTCAAGGGGAGGGGGATACAGATGAGGATCATTGACTAGCACTGGACTACCAACCTGATCAAAAATGGCAGTAGGGACGGCAAGGGTTGCAACAGCATTGGGCGAGTCCACAATTCCTGAAATCCTCCCTTCACAGGGGCAGCAAGACAGTAGCAGATAAACCTGAATAGGATACATTCACAACACATGGCTGTTGTTACTCTTAAGAGCATGAAATATTAGATTGTGATAGCAAGGTTTTGTATACCACCTACCTGCTCTTTTGAGTACCCAAACTTTGAGAGGTAGTCGATGGCATTGAGGACTGCACGCTTATAGGCAACTGTGGCATCTAGGTAGTGCTGCCGCCCAGCCTCATCCACACTGATGCCCTCAAAGACTAACCACTCTGAGAACCTAGGCTCCACAGGCCCTATCTCAAAGATTGGGCTTACATGTAGCGGGGTGGGGCCCATGGGTGTCAGATACTCTCTCATTCCTCCTCTTATGATCTCACACCTGAAAAGCACGAATGCATTTCAAATTACTGCAAGCATTGGTACAACATGGTTGGCATATAAGCATGACTATGTTTGTCTGGTTATTCGATACAAAACATTTTGGTATCTTGGCGTTTGAACCATATAAGCTAACTAGAAATATAATGCTGCTCAGACTACTTCAATATTTTGCAAGTTTGGAAAATTCCTGGACATTGTCTCTAATCATTGGCACAGTCCATGTGCTTTTAGTGATGTTAAAGTTAACAGCTGTGTCAGTATCTATGAATTATACTCACTTATAATACGAAATGGAAATAGGCCTGTTTGCTGATTTCTTGTGTAGATGGAGTACTAAGTTGATTCATGGAAGTACTTTAAGGATGTTGTTAACGGAAACAAGCTTGTTCACTAGTTTCTAGAGTAGTTGGGGTAGGTTCAATCATGAGAGTACTTTAACGGGTGTTGTTAGGGGCTGGCTACTGATTTCTCTATTACTTCTTGTTGTGAGGTATCTTGTGGATTGAGGTGCTGATCTGTTGATGAATTATAGTTGTTCTTTATTGCTGCTTGATACTACTGGTTAAGAATAATATATCAACTCATGTAACACCCACCTTAACCATCCTCCCCCAAAGCTTTTCTTTTCAGAAAAAGAATTATGCTGGATTCTCTGTTTCTTTAGAATTATTATCAGTCTATCCTTAAATGCATGCACTATGATAGGAAAAGGAGAAGATTTTATGATGAGAAAGAAATGAAATTGGAATGTTACTTGAGCTCAAGGAATCCGCTCATCTCTATTGCTCCACAAAATGAAACTTCACCATCACCTTGAGAGAAGTGCATATCACCAGTACTAAGATTTGCTCCATCTACAAATACTGGGAGATATACCTTTGAACCCCTGCTCAGATTTTTGATGTCACAATTCCCTCCATTTTCCCTTCCAGGGATTGTCCTTGCAGCTTCATTTGCAATCCTTTCCCATTCTGGTGTTCCTTCTTCAATCTGCAAATGTGCAAGTATAAAATATTGCTTAGTTCTGGTTCTCACCATGCAGAAATATAAATTTGAAAATATTATTATGAATAAAATTCAGGCAGTCCATCAACAAGTTTTGCAGATTTATGTAATTCAAATTAGACCTAACTTTATTTATCTTTTTTACCGTAAACATTTGCTGGCATCCAAAATGGTACAAGGTGGAGAACTTGTCAAGATGACTTGTATATAAAACTACTTGCGTGAAGCTGTTGGTATTTAGTGAATCTAGTAAGATGTACATATTTCATGAAATGATAAAATAAGTTTAATTCCACATTTCTTGTGAAACAATTTAAGTTATCAACATGATTAATATTAAGATTGCTAGATGGTTTGTGATAAATGTTGGGAGTTGAATGTGATGAGTGAATTTGGATCAGAAATTTTGAGAACATGGTTAATTTTTGAGGAGCAAGGAGATTACAGTATGTAGAAGTAACAACTGGATATGCTCTTAATTGGGTGATCTATGCCAGTTTAGGAGGTTAGGAGGAAAAATAAGAATTTAATTAAGGTTGTTGGACTTGTTACAGATAATTTTGCATGCGAGGGTTTGAATGCTCTGTATTATGATACTACCAAATTATGGTTTCACTAAAAAAGGAAAAAAATGGTTCATAATATTCTCGTGTTTGGCCTCATAAACCAACTACAAAGTTATAGGAGTACAGATGCACAAGGTGGGGTGGGAATTTAATTTTCCCTTGTTGCTTTTTACAATTCCACGTCTCAGTTGTAACACTTGGATCTTTTTTCAGTCTAATTATTTCGGTGTTCTTTGTTTAAGAAAGCAACCTCTAGTACTAATTCTTACCAATCCAAGAAGGCAACTCTTTGCAGTTGGTAGGCTTACAAGTGGCCGTTGATGCAAGACTTCACAAAGTGTCCAAGACCCAGTGCCATCTTCTGCAATTTCTTTTCCCTTTCGTGCCAAATAGACAAAAGCTCGAGTGAGGGTGCAGTTCCAACCACCCCAGGGTGAGTTAAACCTGGAAAGCGTACACCTGTCGAGTAGAGATGAATAGTCTTCCAATAGTGAAATATTGTCCGGGCTCGGCCATTCTCAAACTAATTTACATCCTGGAATTTTTATACTCAGAAATTGTGGGGAAAAGGAGGAGCAGGGGACAGCGAGGTGTACCTGGAATATGAGGGGAGTATGCGTATATTCCTTCAAAATACCAGATTGCTTTCGTTGCAGAAGGGAAGTGGTCAGTTAAGAAGCAGCCACCTTTTTCTCTATCAAACGTTGCCGTATAACCCCACTCATCACCTGGAAGTAGACCCAAGTTGCAGATTTCAACAGCAAGAAGGTCGCCAGGCTTCGCTGGAACTCCTTTTGTATCCAAAACTCTTAATGGCCCACTAAGATAATGGGGCTGCAGACAATGGAGATTCTGTTGCTAAATTTTTCTTTTAACTTAAACATCATTCTTCAATGAAATTTTTAATATATTCAAACAATTAAAGCCATGCAACTACGTACTTCTTAAATTTTCAGCAAAAAGTAATATTTCTTACAGCAGTGAGGTCTATAGATTGGATGTCTTCGGCGGAGTTGTTATCGCCGACTTGACCTCCAAGCGCGTCCACCATCTCAACTCGAAAGAGCTCTCCTTCCTTTACGTCTGCAACAGGGGGTATGTGTGGGTGCCAGCGATTATGGAGGGGAAGCTTTTGTTCCCATGGCTTCTTCTTCACATCTACGGGCACCACCAGTCTTGGAGTTTGTGGAGCCATAGCTGCAACGGAAGCCCTAGGTTGGCTGCTAAATGACTTGAACTCGCTTTGGTGCTCCTAATAACAAAGAGTAGGAGACTTGGTTGCCTCAAGATTCCGTCCTTGTCTCGATCACTAAACTACCAAACGGCTAAAATATTTTGTTTTTCATGGATTATTGAGGGGGATTTGGCCACTATGGCTGGCCGGATGCGGGGGCAATCCAAAGATGCTATGCGCTCCTATAGAACATATAGCGACCGGAGGGGGAGTGCACCTCAATGCTCATCAAACATATCTTTTGGGAGGCATGTGGTGTCGCAGATTGGATGTCTTCATAGATTGCAGAAAATATCAGAGAGATCTTATCGACCGGTGCTGTTGATTTTCTAACGTCATTTTATGATTTTTTTCTGATCTTTTTGATTATATTCATCCTAGATTTATATGAATGCTTGTAATAATATTTTAGTAAACATGGAAGATTTCTAATAAAATTATGGATGGATAATCCTTCCGTACCCATAAAAAAATTAATAAATATAGAATATGATGCCGTTAAAAAGTGCTATATTATCCAAAATTGTGGGAAAAAAAAAAATCCCAGACGACCCTTCTTTCTCCCTCTATTTAGATAATCATTTATACATTGAATAATATTTAGTTGAATGCCATGGATTTTCCTTTCATGTATTAATTGAAAGATCCCACTTAATCTTCAGATTAGCAGTCCATTCAATTATGTCCTCCTTCTGCCCCGAAATAATTTAAATTTAAAATTCTTTCTGTTAACAACACAGTCAAAACCAAAGAGTTAATCTATTATTGGAAGCCATAATGCCTCTGGATTTCCAAAAATAGTTACAATTAGTTACAATTAATTTTCTTACCCAAAAATATGATTTACTTGAGTTTCCAATAATTCAAAGTTTCTCTCCTATAGTTCAGATTAATTTCCATATCAAAAAAAAAAAAAAAATGATCAAAATAATCTGATATAACAGTTATCTAAGAATATAAGGAAACATATACATCTTCCTTCCCATCCAAGAGTAATTTCGGCTTTTCACAGGAGATAAATGATTTTGCTAACATCTTTTAATTTAAGTAGGTATAAATATAGATTTTGCAAATTATTGGATTTACATATAACAAACATAAATCTTAAAGAGGTCTTTGTAATTTAATCTAGGTTCTCCTGCCAAATGATATGATTAATTACAAATTTCTTCTCATAATTATGTCAGTTGCCTTGGAACAATTTCAAGCCATGAAAGGACAGCTTAAATTAGTGCTTCGTTGAATCAATCAAATTCACTCCAATGCACGGTTGCCGGTTCACTTTCGGAGCTCAAATGGGATCAAGGATAGGAACAAAAACCCGCTCCATAGATTGATTTTCTTTTCTCCGATCGGACGTCACCGCTTACGTATCAACCATGGAACAACAAGAAATTTTACTAAAAAATATCCCATGGAAAAATAAGGCTGGACCCGCAAACTTGTCTGAAGGCCATGATGTGCACGTCTGACGGATCCATCCATGATGCTACCCAATATCTCAAATGATTCCTACCACATCAGAACAAATGAAAAAATTCGCATCATCTCATACATAGTTCTCATCTGAGGCATTTTTTCTAAAACAACAAAACTGGCACGTCGTTCTCAATCTGTCACTGGACCAGTGTGCCAGCTGAAGATAGGGCTGAAAATTGGCTGGGTTTCGCCGGACCACACCCCAACTCTAGCCCAGTCTGAATTTTTTTTGGAGCTTCAGGATAGACTTAGGTCTAAAAATTTTTAAAAAATTCAGATCCGAGCATTTTGCCTTTCTCTGATTTTCACCATCCATGTTGTCACTGTTTTTGGTGACATGGATGTTAGATGTGGACATATGTTGCAAGTAATACTTCAAATATGTATTAATTACCACCTTGGTCTAGCCTGGCTTAACTTTTTTTCTTCCTTTTTTTTTTTTTTTTTTTAAGCTTATTTATGTCATATCTTTGTCAAATTTAACTAAGTCTATCCCATCAGGTAGGGTTAAATTCAAGCATGTATGAGATTGTTTACACATGCTACTTATATGATTCTAAATTAAGTAATAATCTCATGACTTGCTTGCATTCTTGGTGAATTGCCATGTGGCTTTGAAATGATGAGTATCCAAAAGCTAGTAGAGTAATTGGTAGGAAATTATTTTAGTTGTTTAATCTCTGGCATGACCCAGACACGTTGTGCCTCATCATATGTAAGTGGTCGAGTCACCTCTTCATGCTGATCATTAATCTCAGATCCATCTATATTTCTTATATCACTCTTTATTATATAAATATTATTATATATAATAATATATTATAATATATTATATTATCATGGTGTTTTATAGGGATACTTCATATTTGGGTCATTGTGAGTGCTCTCTCAGCTCCTTTCACCAAATATTGCAAATTCAAGTCATCCTCCTTAAGATGGTTCACCAAAATTTGTGTTGCATGCACCTGTTTAATCACAATCAATTGTTGGTGTCATCAAAGTTCTTGTTACAGGCACATGCATAATCCCAATCAATTGACATTTTTTATAACTGGATGGTGTGACCTTATTAAAGACAGGCACATCAACCACATTATTTTGTTCCTATAAAAATTTTATTCTACATGTTTCTTAGTTCAAGAAGCGTGTTTGATTTGGATCATGCTTGGCGCATGCAAATTTTGGATTTAGCAAAAGAAAAATATTGGTGGAAGTATGAGGCACCATAGCTGTTCCCCAGTGTAGTAAATAACTCATATTGAGGATGTTTCAGGCTTTCAGCTGGTTCTTTCAAGAATCTCAAGCAGCCAAAATGTTGAAGGTATCTATAATACCTTTTTTTTAAAAAAAAAAAAAATTAAAGTAACAAGGTGGAAGTTAGACTTCCCCCAATTTATTAGGCTAAGGAAAAGCTGTACAAGAGATGGCAAGGGCAAGAAATAGAAGTGCCATACAAGAGAATGAAAAGAAAATGTCCCTTCTAAGAAGCCGAAGTGTTATCCAACAGAGCAACCAGCGAGGCCAATCCAGCAACTCTTCTCCAGAGGTAACGATGATCTTCAATTACTTTTTCTGAACAAAGATGCTCCCATTGTGTGCAAGGACTGAGTAGATCGAACGGTGATTCTTGAGGAAGACTCTTCCATTGTGTTCCAACCAAATGTGCAAAGAAACAAATAAGTTGATCCCTTGCCTCTTAGATTGGAAGGCCATAATTCATGCAGATTGGAGGGCCAACCTCTTAGATTCGAATATGTTATGACCATTGCCCAAATACTTTCAGAAAAACGGCAACTAAGGAACAGGTAGGAATGACTTTTATTAATCCTGTAACTTAAGAAGTTAGATTATCAGTAATTAAAAATTCAGCTTTGGATCTATCAATAGTTTATTTAAATAATTGAAAAACAAGTGAAGCTGTAAATTTGGTTGGCCTTGCATCAAAATTCACAAAAACTAAAATTAATTTAAAGTTTTATCGTAGATGTGAAAATGTTTTCATCACCACATATATGAAATCAGCAAATTGACATCTTGATGTGGAGGAGAGGTAGTGGCAAAAGTTGACACCTAATGATCTTATCTTATTTTCTATAGGTTGGGACCAAGGTTTTTCAGTTTAGGCCAAGCACAACTCAGATTTTTTGACTTAAAATATAAATGTGGCAGGCAAAACTTTGATATGATTTGAACAATGAGAATGAAATTCTATTTGGGCAAGACAACTTAGATTGGGTTGAGTTATGACCTTGGATAAAGATTTTATGGATGATTAGTCCTTTTTAATTTTAGTTATTTAATTTATCCTGAAAATGAGATATATTGTAGTTCTAAAAAAATTCAGTTAAATAATTAAACTCAATTGGCCGAAGATCAAGTATTATAAATTAAAAATTGTGTTATGGATTAAAAGGGTCAATGGAGTCATGGCCTTCAAAGAAATTTTATGGCCGATTCTCGGTGCATTTGACTTGCACTGCGGCATCTGTGAATTTATCAATAAGGTTGGCTATTTTCATTTGTTCATCTGTATGCAGAACCATCATGAAACAAATCTACAATGGTGTTTTGTAGAGAGGAAAAACAAAAATAATGCCAATTTTACTGAACATGACCTTAAACTACCAACACAAGTTATCATGCACTACTTGAAATTTCATTCAGCATTTTAAACATAAATGTGTTGGAATTCTGAAATTTGAATGATTGGATTAGTGCTTATAGCTTCGATACCTATGTAATATTTACTTATTTTAAGGTTTAACCAATGTATTGTTTTCTTGGCATAATTATTTGGGTTGATCTGTTGAGTATGACATCTTACGGTGTGTTTTTTGAGACAATTGTTCATGGCTTTGGTATGACATGGATCTCTTGACATCAATGTTTGAAAGTATTCTATTAATTTAAATAACTACCATAGGTCCACAACAGAGAATAAAATTTTGCATTTGCCATAAGAGAAAAATGGCACATTTAACCAATAATATTTTTGAACCCTGTTTTCTTTTTCCCCCTTCTGAAAGGGAGCAAGCAGCAATTTATGCATGAGGCAATTGATGACAGTAGCACTAGGAACCATATCAGGAGCTACCTTCCATCCAAAAATTAATACAAAGCAACAACATCAATCATCAGTAAGTAGACCTGCCGCTGGGTTTGGTGTGATGGGCAAATTTCCATCATATGTGCACTTTAGGATGTCTGGTGTTCTCTTCACAATTTGCGGTCCTGCTGGTATTTTCCCAGATTTTGGCCGTACGTCCTTTGCTCCCATTGCATCATAGTCATACATACAAGAGAAAAAACAAAAGCACAAAATTAGTTATGATCAGCTAGCTATTGCTTGAAATTCCCCCAAGACTAATGCTTAAGATAAGATAGCAAGAGTAGTTTAGTTGGCTGCCGGGAAGTCTGAACTCCTGTATTAAGTTTTTCAGAGGGGAAAGAGCTTTGCTGCAGTAATATGTGTTTTGCTGCAGTAATATGTGTTTCTACTAGAGAAGCTCCTAAAAAAACCATATCTAATATGACTCTGAGGTGGGTGTGGTGACAGGTACAAAGAGAGGGCCAGAGTGTATTTTGCATTCGATCTCTTTAAGTGCTTCCGCAAAATGAATGTCATTTCTCCAGTAACTGACATGCATTGCTTTTGGGTTCATGATGGAGTTTCTTATGTGGCAGTACACAAATGGAGAGACATGACAAATGCAGTCAAATCAAGAAGAGATACAACACTAGGGAGCTGGTCTGAACAAGCACCAAACTACCAACCTGATCAAAAATGGCAGTAGGGATGGCAAGGGTTGCAACAGCATTGGGCGAGTCCACAATTCCTGAAATCCTCCCTTCACAGGGGCAGCAAGACAGTAGCAGATAAACCTGAATAGGATGCATTGACAACCCATGGCTATTGTTACTCTTGAGAGCATGAAATATTATATTGTGGTTTTTCTTTTTGATGCAATGGGAGGGCGAGCCTCCCTTTATTAATAAGGGAGTATCCAATTTTTGGTAAGTTAGCAAGGTTTTGTTTACCTACCTGCTCTTTGGAGTATCCAAATTTTGAGAGGTAGTCGATGGCATGGAGGACTGCACGCTTGTAGGCAACTGTGGCATCGAGGTAGTGCTGCCGCCCAGCCTCATCCACACTGATGCCCTCAAAGACTAACCACTCTGAGAACCTAGGCTCCACAGGTCCTATCTCAAAGATTGGATTCACATGCAGTGGGCTGGGGCCCATGGGTGTTAGATACTCTCTCATTCCGCCTCTTATGATCTCACACCTGAAAAGCAGGAATGCATTTCAAATTACCGCAAGCATTAGAACAAGTTGTCATATAAGCACAGTTTTGTTTGTCTGGTTATTCGATGCATACAATTATGGCGTCTTGGCATTGGAACCAGACAACCTAACTAGAAATTTTAATGCAGGTTGGATTACTTCAACATTCTATAAGTTTGGAAATTCCCTGGACATTGTTTCTAAACATCAACATAGTGCATGTGCTTTTAGTGATGCTGAACTTAACAGCCATGCCAATAAATGTGAATTGTACGCACTTATAGTATGAAAATGGAAATAACCTTGTTTACTGGTTTC
Source organism: Elaeis guineensis (assembly GCF_000442705.2). Taxonomy (NCBI): domain Eukaryota; kingdom Viridiplantae; phylum Streptophyta; class Magnoliopsida; order Arecales; family Arecaceae; genus Elaeis; species Elaeis guineensis. The sequence continues at coordinate 72,086,187 of NC_025994.2, forward strand.
AAGTGTAGTTGGGATAAATTGATTCATGGAAGAAGAACTGTGAAGGTGTTATTAATGGAAATAAGCCATGTTAACTTGTTTCTTGTGTAGTTGGGGTAAGTTGATATGTGGAAGTACTTTAAAGGTGTTGTTGGGAATGGTCGCATATTTCTATTTCTATTTTTTTTGTTTTGAGGTATCTTGTGGATGGAGGTGCTGATCTGTTCATGGATGATGATTATTCGTTATTGCTGCTTCATGCTACTGGTTAAGAGATATATCAACTCATGTAACACATGCCCTAACTGTCGCCACACCCCCATTTTTTCATTTTACAAAAAGATTACGCTGGACTCCCTGTTTCTTTAGAATTACTGTCAGTCATCACTAAATGTATGCACTATGATAGGAAAAGGGAAATTAGGATGTTACTTGAGCTCAAGGAATCCGCTCATCTCTATTGCTCCACAAAATGAAACTTCACCATCACCTTGCGAAAAGTGCATGTCACCAGTACTAAGATTTGCTCCATCTACAAATACTGGAAGATATACCTTTGAACCCCTACTTAGATTTTTGATGTCGCAATTCCCTCCATTTTCCCTTCCAGGGATTGTCCTTGCAGCCTCATTTGCAATCCTTTCCCATTCTGGTGTCCCTTCTTCAATCTTCATATGTTGCATAGATAAAATGCTTAGCTCTTGTTCTAACTATGCAGTAATATAAATTTGAAAATATTCTGATGAATATAATTTAGGCAGCCCAACAACAAGTTTTGCAGATTTACATAACTCAAATTTGGCCTAACTTTATGTATCTGATTTTACTGCAAACATTTCCTGGCAACCATACTGGTATAAAGTGGAGAAGCAGTCTAGATGGTATGTTTATAAAATGACAAGATGGTGTTGGTATTTAGTGAATCTAGTAAGATGTGGTTGTATGCATTTCATGAATGACAAAATAAGTTTAATTCAGTTTTAAGTTCTCCAAATGATTAATAACGGTATTGCTAAATGGTTTGTGAAAAATGTTGTAAGTTGAATGCGCAAACTGTAACAAAATGAGGAGAATTTGGATCAGACAGTTTTCAAGATGTGGTTAATCAGAAAAACATGGTCCATAATATTCTGGTAATAGGCCTCATAAGCCAAGTGAATGGGACTGGGGCACAGGGTGGAGGTGGAAGTTTAATTTTCCCATGTTGCTTTTAGAATTCCATGTCTCGGTTTTAGCACTTGGATATTTTTTCAGTCTAATAATTTAGCGTGCTTTTTTGAAGAAATCAACTTGTAGCACTAAAATTGAAAGATCGATGAACTTTTTGATGTGCACTGAAAGCTCATACAACCGAAATGAGGCATAACACCTTGCATATAATATACAATGTATGCGAAATACATGGAGCCCCTCATGTTCAATGTGCAAAAGATCAATGAATGCACTAATATGTGCATATGATACAACAAGATATCCTTATATTGGGTGATACTCTTGCTTCCTCCTGCCTAGAAACTCAGAGATTATAGTCTTAGTCATTGCTTGATAGATGGTGATAATGTCTAAAATGTCAGAGTCTTTTTTTCAGAGAAATGAACTTCTAAAATTTACAGATGAATATATGACAGAATTCTTATAGTAACTTTAAACATCTATGTGAGTTTGTCTTTCCAGATGGTCAGACTGGATATGGAGAGCAGTATGTTTGCTGCCTCCACATTCTCTCAGTTCTAGGAAACATATTTTTGAATTGCAAGTCTCAAAGATTGTGTCTTGATTATCTATACAGTATTACTGCTTCTATAACTAAGTAAGAATTTAGCTATATATACATTTATCATGTCACTTATCATCTTATCCTGAAAGACATTCTTGAAAAATTATACCTGTCACAGAACTGTTTGCCACTTCTAGTTATGATCTGAGAATAATAAAAAGGCCATTTTGTTCTGATTGACACCTGCTTTGCAAAAGCTCAATCCTTGCTTCTCTGGGAATTTTGATCCTACTGTTTTCAAATGGAGCATTCATGTTTCATACATCTGTTGAAAACTAAAGCCTGTTTTTAAGTTCTGATGTGGCTTTCGAGTAGAATTACTGTGGCTCAGCTGATTATAATGTCTTAACAAGATCTGTGACCTTATATTTTGTATATGGTTCTAGTCAAACAATTAAAAAAAGAAATTGACACATGGGAACTTGAAACTGCTTGGCTAAGAGAGTGGAACAATTACAACAGCATGGTCAGACAAGCCATTATGTGCATGCCAAAACCAAGGATCTTAACACTTATGTTACATATTCCATTATCGAAATTAATGCAAGCACTGTTGCTATCATCTTTAAACAATATCTGCATAATTCTTAGCAGTATTCTTACCAATCCAAGAAGGCAATTCTTCCCAGTTGGTAGGTTGGCAAGTGGCCGTTGATGCAAGACTTCGCATAATGTCAGAGATCCAGCGCCACCTTCTGCTAATTTCTTTTCCCTTTCATTCCAAATAGACAAAAGTTTGGGTGAAGGTGCAGTTCCAACTATCCCAGGGTGAGTTAAACCTGGAAATCGAACACCTGTTGAACAGAGCAATATTCCTGTAAGATTGAAATATTGTACAGGCTCAGCCATTCTCAAACTAATTTGGCAGATCATCAGAAAGCTTTTACCTCCGGAATTTTTAATAATCAGAAATAGGGGGAAAAGGAGGAGCGGCGAGGTATACCTGGAATATGAGGGGAGTATGCGAATATTCCTTCAAAATACCAGATTGCTTTTGTTGCGGAAGGGAAGTGGTCGGTTAAGAAGCCACCACCGTTTTCTCTATCAAACGTTGCTGTATAGCCCCATTCATCACCTGGAAGTGGACCTAAGTTGCAGATTTCAACAGCAAGAAGGTCACCAGCCTTAGCTGGAACTCCTTTTGTATCTAAAACTCTCAAGGGCCCACTGAGGTAATGGGTCTGTGGACAGTAGTTGCGGTCAGTTTGCGTACTCAGCGTGGAAAAGATTGTCATGTTGAACTGAATAAAGCTGCTAGTTGCAATATGTAATGTCATATGAAATAAAGAAGGAAATATATGCCAGCCTAAAGTATCAATCTTATCGGAAGAAGCAATGAACTGAACATTATTGAACTTTGTATCTTATCCTGGTCTCTCTTTGATAAGCAAGCTCCTGTTACAAGGAGACAGTTTGGTGATGGGTCTTTGATTTCAGTTGTGTACTATAAGTACCTGTATACACTTGCTTGTTAAAAGTCCAAAATACAGCAGAAACAGTTTGAGGATGACCTTGCATATTTGATTTTTTTTTTTTTTGCTTCTTTCTTCATCTGTTTATTTTGTTTTACTTAATCTTGCTTGATATAATTGAATAAATCCCTAACAACTGTTATGTATTCTGCTCAATTTTTTTGTTCTTTATAGAACTGTCTTACTTTTTGATTGGATGGTAAAGATTCTGTTGCTAAACTTTCTTTTATATCAAATTGGTTGTTGTTGGATTAACAACATAACATATGCAAATAAGCAACTACACAGTTTCAGCAGAAAAGTAATACTTCTTACAATGGTGAGGTCCAAAAACTTTATGTCTGCAGCCGAGTCATTGTCCCCCACGCATCCTCCCGTCCAATCCATCATCTCCACTCGAAAGAGCTCCCCTTCCTTTACATCTGCAACAGGGGGTATGTGTGGGTGCCAGCGATTATGGAGGGGAAGCTTTTGTTCCCATGGCTTTTTCTTCACGTCGATGGGCACCACCAGTCTTGGAGTTCGTGGTGCCATGTCCAGAGGGCTGGGTCGCAGGGAAACGCGAAGCAGAAAGTGAGAAGCGGGGATAGTAGAGAAGAATAGGCAATCCCCGTTTGGGATGATTCACCGCTGGATTTCAAGGATCCAGCAGATGAGCAAAGGGATGATGGAGACGGAAGAAATTGAGAGCGAGGAAGATGATAATGCCAAGCCTGGCACCAATAAGATGGAGTGGTTCTCATCGATGATTGGAGGATGGGATTGCTAATTTGCTACGGCACCACAACAGGCCTGGAATTTAGACTACAATACCCTGGAACTCGTGTTTTAGCCCAGCCTAGCCCGAACCTGGGCCAGGTGTAAGCCTGACCTGATTCTGAGCAGGCCGAGCCTAAACGGGAAAACGTTTGAAGTCTCGGCTGGCCCTGAAAAGAACGGGCCTTTTCCGGCTAGAAAAATTGTTTCTGCACCGCAGGCAGTGAACGCGTACATCGCCTACAATGATAGCTCACACATAGAATCGAAATGTGGTATATGAAAATTTTTTTTTTTTTTTTTTAACTCCTCGCATGAGTCAATCACCGGAACGGTGTGCAAGTTCTGCACCGTTCATGGTGCATTAAGAATTTCTCTTTCCAAATAAGATTTCAATCTGGGCCGAATTGCCCAAGACCCACTTGATCCTAGGGTCGAATCACTCATGCCAGCCAAGCCCATTCGCACCCCTTTTACTGGGACGGGCTAGTATTTTTCATGCAGTTTCATGATAGGCAAAATTCTTTGTGCACCGCAGGTGATATAGAAATCCGACGTAGAGTGCACCGTCTCGTCTGATTTTCTACGTAGTCATCATTTTCCAACGCATATTTAATGCTTGTAAATCGATTTTTTTATTAAAAAATTTTATATGATGAAAATACCTCTGTTCTTTGAAAAAATTGACATTTTATGTCTATATTATAACATCTTGCGTCTATAATATACACAGGATGTCATAATTTTTTTCTAAAGAATAAGAGTATTTTCGTCGTTCAAAACTTTCAAACAAAAAAGTCGACTTACAGACATTAAATACGTATTGAAAAGTGATTGGATAAAAATATTCTTTTCATATTATGATATCCAAGGCCACATTATGACATTCTTGATTATACTACATCACATGATATCATAATTTTTTTCAAGAGACAGAGATATTTTTCATCATATAAAATTTTTAAATAAAAAAATCGACCTGCACATGTGTTGGATAGTGGTAACTATATGAATCAATCGAATAAAATGATGCACTCCATGTCGGATCTTTTGCACCACTCATGATGTACAAAAAAATTTGATAACTATATAAATCAACGGATAGAATGATGCACTTCATGTCGGATCTTTTGCACCACCCGCGGTGCACAAGAAAATTTCTCGTGATAGGCAGTAGGCTGAGATACACTTTAAGAAGTTGAAAAAAAAAAAAAGTTTATGCGGTAGTATGCTATCTTGGAAAGAAGCATATGTGAGATATGCATAATTTCACATGGCCTGACTAGTACTTGTCGAGGTTCTAAATGTAAATTCGCATGTAATTTTTGGTTCGTGGAAATATATATACTGTTCTGTCACCTAACTCGTGCCCAATTTGATTTTGATATCAAAAACTGTGGTAGTAGCTGAAGGCAGGTAGGTTTATTTACGAATGTTACACCTCTAAATACTTAAGGTGTGTTCGATTAGTCATTAAAAAAATATTTTTTATTTTTTAATTTTAAAAAATAAAAATTAAAAAATAATATTTGGTAATATTATAAAAATCAAAAATTAAAATCAAAAAAATTAAAATAATTACTTTATATGTAAAATAAATATTTTTTACTTTTCAAAATTTATTTTTTTACTTTTTCTACCTTCACGCATTTAAAAGTCAAATCAAAAAGTAAATAGTCCGAATTTTTCTTCCTCATCGAACTCTTCACCTCCCCATTACTTTCTCCCTCTCTTTTCGAATCTTTCTCTATTGTCGAGCTCTTCACCTGTCATTCTTGTTTTATAGCAACATAGTTATCGAACATATTTTTTATTTTTTTATTTTTATTCAATAATAAAATAAAAAAATAAAAATAATTTTTAAAAATTAAAAATTAAAATGGGTAACCAAATGTACCCTTAATTAATGGAGTTCAAGTTACAATAACTCCAATTCACTACAAATCCAATTATTCACTACTTTTCTTTACCATCAACCAAATATACTTGTTGCATCCAGAAAGCCAAACTTAGTTATAAACTTACAAGTTGTGTCCACTTTGATTTACTTTTCTTTATCAAAAAAAATAAAAAAAAAAAGAAAATCCTGCAAGATTCAAAGTTTTACGAATAATACGAAACAATCGGAGCTATTTCTAGTTCCACACGTAGCACATGCATGTAATGCAGTAAGACTGCACGAACACACGCCGCTTATCTTGACCTGATCATCTAATTAACCTATAAAAGTTCTAGACAGCCACTTGCTCCCTCAGAGAATTATTAGTGATTTAAACATGGCTGAACAGATGTCATTGCTCCTTATCAAAAAAATGGAGAAAAAACATGTCTTTGCTGACTTTAGACTTTTGCTGATTCCTGACACTTGGGAGCGCATACCAGCCCAGAGCCACCTCCCCTCTTATATGTTGCTGTCACCATAGTTGTTTGATTATTACCCCACAAGCACTTACATTACAGTACACTCAATAGCCGTTGTGCCCACCAGCCACCTTAGCTTTGATCTTATCCTTCCAAGCCCAATTTCGTTACATAAAGAAGGCAAATTAGATACGACCGTTCGCCGCTGCCAGAGGCCGATATATACCAGGCACGTATTAGTATCCATCAGCCATTAGATGTGGAACCCATCATAATCTCTATTCTCTCCCTTCCTTCGCTCCAGGGAAATAGGGAATCCAACGGCTCAGCCAATCACTTCCTTCCGCGGAAACACGGAGCCGCCCCCACCACCCCCTCCCCACGTCCTTGGAACTCTCCCTCTCTAACCACTCTCTTACTTCCATTTAACCACTCTTAAACCCCAAGGTCGAGTTCAATTAACTCTATACGTCCATCCACCAACTCTTTTCTGTATAAATAAAGGTCCCCTTCTGCCTCTCATCCGACCCTCTTGTCTTCCTCTGTTCCTTTCTTTCTTTCTCCCCTCACGTCCTTCCGCCTTAATACATAAACATCTGCTTAAATTGGAGGTCTACGAGAGAGAAACAAAGCAGAAAGAATTAGTTGTTTCGTTTGATGAGATTGGAGAGGCGGTCATTGGGTGAGGAGGAATTTATATAGGATGAGCTGCAACGGGTGCCGCGTGCTTCGAAAAGGTTGCAGCGACACGTGCATCCTCCGGCCGTGCCTCGACTGGATCGAGAGCGCGGAGGCCCAGGCCCACGCCACCGTCTTCGTCGCCAAGTTCTTCGGCCGCGCCGGCCTCATGTCCTTCCTCTCCTCCGTCCCCTCTCCCCACCGCCCCTGTATCCGCCCCCCCCCCCCCCCTTTCCTCTCTTTCTGTAATCCGAATCCTCTGCTCTCGAATGAATCGCTGGGTCATTTGATTCTAATAGTTTCTTTCTTGGATTTTGTTCTAGCTCTGTTCCGATCGCTGCTGTTCGAGGCGTGCGGGAGGACGATAAATCCGGTGAGCGGCGCGGTGGGCCTGCTGTGGGCCAGGAAGTGGCACCTCTGCCAGGCGGCGGTGGAGACGGTGCTCCGCGGCGGAGCTCTCCGCCCGCTGCCGGACGTCGGCGTTGTTGCTGCCGGCGAGGTCGAGGAGCTCTACGGGCCGCCTCCCAACATCGGACGGACGTCCTCGGAGAGTTCTCCTCTGTGTGATCTGGACTTGTGTCTGATGCCGAGGTCACCGGTGGAGGCCGGGGAGCCTCGGCGGCGGGCGGCGACGCCGTCGAGGAAGTCGGAGGAGTCGGTGACGACGAGCGCAGGGACCGGCGATGAAAAGCCGGGGCTTTTGAACCTTTTCGTCTGAGCGCGGCGGCCGTCGTGCAGGGGGGGAGGTGTGGGGGGACTCTGTCGGTGTTTCTCGTCCCCGTTGACCGTTTTTTAAATGCGGAAATGGGAAGCCGAGAAGGATCTCTTCTGCTCTTTTTTTTTCCTCTCTTTTTTTTCCATATCGGTGTAATTACTGGCATTGAGCTCAAGACGCAGAAAAATGAAATAGATGTCGGTAGTCTACGTATTTGTAACTCTTACATCAATTGTTTGCTGTTGTTATTATCTTAGATTTTTTTTTTTTTTTTTTTTTTTTTTTTGGGTGGAAATCTTAGATGCTACACTTTCAACGAATAATTTTAATCTCAATTTATAATTTATAATTAATTAATTAATTAATTTTGACACTGGATGCTATACGTGTGATCACACTGTTATCCACACACACAAACAGTGGGTGCATCTAATAAAAAAATGAAGAGGAGAAGCTATCATTTATGTGAGCCAGCAAAATTCAGACAAAATCGTATCAAAAATTTAAAATCAAAACCGTCGTACCACCGACAAAAATCATAATTTATATCTTGTGAGCAGTGGTGAAATCTGACATCAAATATGGAAGAACAAAATAATAATTTATTAATAATTTTTAAAATAATATTTATAATAAATAATAAAATAAAAATATATATTTAAAAATAAAAATAAATAAAAATATTATTTTATTAATCTGCAAAATAATTTTGATTATATAAAAATTTTAATAATTTTTTCATATTAAAAATTGAAAATAAATAAGATTAAAAAATAAATAAACAACTATTTATTTTTAAAAAAATTATTAATTTTTAATAAAAAATAATATATAAATTAATTATATTATTTTTTAAAATTGATGGATTGATAATATGTGTAAAATTAAAATATTAAGAAAGTCATTATATATATATATATATATAATAAATATTTTAAAATTATGTGAGGGACTGTGGCTCTCGCTCTCCCTCAGAGTCCCTCTTATGCTCTACCATGCTCTGCTACTGCTTGTGAGTCGTGAAGGGATAACATGTTCTGAACTGTCCAGGATATTAAAAGAAAAATATCACTGTTATTGTCTCTGAAACAAAATATGACTCGAAAAAATCACGTAGTTGGCATGCAAAAGAGGCCTGTATGATTTGCGAGTAGTCATTGTTTAAGAAGTGGATCCATCCGCTGCAGTTAGGTGTTCTAATTATGCAATGCACCATCCTCGTAATATTTACCCATGGAAAGTTTCCAAGTTCGGGGGTTGTGGGCGTGGTGCGAGAAGGTGGGAGAAAGACGGCTCTTGGGAGAGGAAAGAGACAAATCAAATTAAGGCTATGAGATGGATGGGATAGGCCTGGGTCCCCCTCACACGCGAGATTGACAGAAAGGCTCAGAACAATCTTGCAGCGGCCAACATTAATCCACAGTGAGACCCGCTTTTTCTCCCACATGCTGTTTGATGACATGTCGATTTCCAATTGGTCCTTATGTCCACGCACACAATTGCTACCGTTAGATTTGTAGTGGAGTCCGCCGCTACGTAATCTAGAGAGAGAGGACGGGCCAATGGGAGATCGAAACGTCAGCAGACAGGGATCGATCGTGGGAGCTGGGATGTGGGACGTTGGCATTCGCTGCGGCCACCATCTGCATAAAGAAATGGGGACGTGGGGTTTGGGTGATGACTGGGGGAGGCAGCTAAGATCGGTCAGCATCAGAGTCGACTGCATAAGATGGGATCCAAGGGCTTCCCCACCGAGGGCAAAAACCTATTGCTGATGTCAAAAGTATATCCGGGAAGGACCTCTTGGAACGCCCTGCCTACTGCACATGCCCAACCACGCATAAGATAATAATAATTTATCTAGCAGAACTCACTAAAAAAAAAAAAAAAAAAAAAAAAAAAAAGGAGGAAGGAGAGAACTTTTGGCAGCCATCGATGTCTCCTCCCCGCCACCACTTTCTCATTGTCCCAGATCTTCCTCTCCCTCCCTGTCTAGCACCTTTAGGGTCCATTTTCTCCTCTGTTTACATTATCATGATTGCCGCGGTCCTCATACATATTTATCTTTTAAAAATTTAATATTTTTTTATTTAATCCATCATCTCATTCTTTGTAAGTAGTGATCATAGTAAGAACTGATTTAACTGGACTCATCAGATCACATCTATCTCTAATCTTGTCCAAAATGAAAAAATATTTTTTGTTTTTTTGCATCTGTTCATTGAAAAGAGATCTGGTGCTGGCGTCCCGATCGATGACCAACATTACGGCGTGATCTTACAATTTGCTGATATCTAATTTATTGTCTCATTGAGATATATTTACATTTTACTGATAAACATCTTAAACGGAAGACACATATAGTTAAATTATTATTATGTCTAAATATATATTACGCATCTGACTAATATACATGTGAGTTTTTTCAATAAAATGATATATATATATATTCAAAAAATTTATAGATATGTCCCTTCTATTTTGTCGATACATGCCCTTACATTTGTATACACCACAAATATGATATAGTTTTCAATGCACACTTGAGCCCACTTGGTATCTCATCTATGTTGATTTGTATACGTTCCCGAGGAATCGAATGATGGCTCCATCCATTGCTCATGGTATAGTTTCTTCACAGGACGATGATGGTGATGTTGGGAGGTAGAGGCCATCGTCGATAAGACAAAAGTGCGAGGGTTGATAATTATAAAAAAAAATAGGGTGACTGGGGAGAAGGGAATAATTGGTAATAATCAGTCGGTGGCGTTTTTGTTGAAGGAGAAGAAAAAAAAGGAAAGGGAAAATATTTATCTTTAGATTTTTTTTTAAAAAATTGTACTCGAGGAGATGTAAGCCTGACGGCATCCTTCCTTCTCAGATGGTTGGTTGAGCTGTGCTTCTCCGTGAGAGTCGCGTGTCGTCAGCGAGGAAAAGGCCTCGTACGATTCTCCCTTTATCCACCGTTCCATCCCCTCTTAACTGTTTCTGGGTTTTTGGACGTGCCCACCAAGTGGATCGCCGACCTAGCGATCAAATCAGTACATTCTGGCCCCACCGATGCAAGAAGGTCCAAACTTATCCAACAGGTTATGTATGGTTTTAAAAATTAAAAAATAATACAAAGTACGCCCAACACAATAACTTATTTCCATTTTTGCGTGCTCGGATCTTCTGAATGACATTTAAAATTAAGTTTTTTATGCTTAAAATAAGTAGTACAGTTGCTAGCTCTACGCAGCTTCTTCTTTTTTTTCTTTTTTTTCTTTTTTTTTTTTTTATTTTTAATTATAAAAAAATTTATATAAAAAAATAATTAATATAAAATTTTATTAATCTTTCACATAAAGACTGTTACGATAATTACTATAAATATCTTCAATCAACATGACAATCATGAAATACCTCAGATCTTCAAATTATTATTAGAATTAAAGCATGGAGCCGCATGCAGGACAGAGCTACTTACATCTTATTCGCTATGTGGTCTGTCCGACGTATTCTTTTGTCTCGATGGGCCAATATCTTAGTACATGAACTGTTCCTATTATCACAGTCGGTTCACCTCATGATGAGTGCAACAGCTGTCCACTTCGATTGGATACACTCAAGCATAACCGACTCCCTTAACCTCATGGGAGCGATTGAAGGTTGAATTATATCATCCGCAATGGCATGTTCAACGATATTGCAATTTTGAGATCGTACGATCTCACAGCTATTCGATCAGCTGTTTGATGGCCTTCTATATAAGCGATTAAAGCCTCGAGGATCAGATAAGTCAATCAATCCCTCAGAGAATTTGTTGCTGTTCCTGTTGTTCTCTGAATCTGACTTGAGCATCGAAAGATCCTCGTCGGAGTGAAAATCTCTGGTTTGGACTTGTTTTGTAGGTCACTCAGTGCCATCATCTCTGTGCGAGGCTCATCATCTTCTTTTCGATCTTAACCAAATCGAGCAGCAACAGATAGAGGAAGGACATAATCTTCATCATGCCTCCAAGACAAACATCATCTTGGCTCTCCAATGCCGCCGCCTCTCGTCGGGTGGAGAGCCAAGCTAACATCTGAGTGTAGCAACCGACGATTGAGACTCCTCTGCCAGCCCAGCCGTCGTTGATCATGACGGATCAATTCAACTTGCTCTTTCAGTAGGTTCAAAACTTGACGGTTACCGTCAGACGATTCAAACTGTTCTGGCATCTCCCCCAATGGTGCCGCAGCCTGCTCAGACTACCCTACACCTCCTTCAGTGGTGCAATCGATGGCCCTCTCGATCGCACCATTGGCGGTTCCCACGGTGGTGCCCCCATCAAATCTGATTTTGCACTCAGCTCCTCAACTGCCACCACAGCTAGAGCCGCATGTGCCTCCTCAGAGCTTGAAGAGGAGACACATCCATTAGAGCCATCAACCGACCAGACGAAGATCTCCAAGTCCACGATCAGGGCATGATTCAACCCCCGATCGCCATTCTCCACAGTACTTTGAAGCCTGCACCATCCGAGATCTTGATATCAAAAGGCAGTTCTAAGCTCTCGGCAAACAGATAGAGAAGAGAATAGAAAATGCACTCAATAATAACACTCCTTGGCACAGCCCTACGAGGGGTATAATAATGAGCCGCCCTTCATCCCGAAGATAGTACAGGAGCCGCTCCCTCGGTACTTCAAGTTGCCTCAGCTCGAGGTCTATGATGGGACCGCCGACCCCATCGATCACTTGAAAATCTTCAAGGCGGCCATGCTCCTCCTGGGAGCATTTGATGCAATCCTCTATCGAGCATTCTCTCTGACTCTCAAGGGAGCGGCTCGAAAGTGGTACTCTAGTTTGAAGCTGGCTTCCATCCACTCTTTTGAGGATTTGTGCTGATCTTTCATCGATCACTTTGTCAGTAGTCGGTGGCAGCAGAAGCGGTCCGACTACCTCCACACCATCAAGCAGAAGAAAGACGAGTCGATCCGTACCTTTGTCAACCATTTTAATGCAACACCTCTGGAGGTCTGAGATCTGGACTAGTAGACTACGATGGCCATGATGATGGGTGGCCTGTTGAAGAATAACTTGAAGAAGTCATTAACCAAAACTTATTCTCAAAATTTTTCGGATATGCTTGTCTGTGCGAAGAAATATGCACGCACGGAGGAGGCCTTTGTCGAAGAGACCTCTATCGGTTCTATTGCGGCAAGACAGAATGAGGAGCGCTCTTCAAGATGAAAGGGGAGAAACCGCCAGTACTCTTGATCCCCACTTCAGAGGTGGAAGAATGGAGGTCGAAACCGTCGATCTCGAAGTCCTCAAAGAAAAGATCGACGACCTTCACCCTTCGAGCATTATAATAATTACACACCCTTAATCATTTCTGGGGGGGAGGTATTGATGGAAATTCAGGTCGAGCTACCTCAGCCTCCTCAAATACAGATGAAATCAGAGTACCATCGTAATCCAAATAAGTATTGCCATTATCATCGTGACCACGATCACGATACTGAAGATTGGCTACAGCTCCATGATGACATTGAGAGGCTCATCAGAAAGAAGAGACTGAATCACTTCATCCGGAGGAGAGCACCTCTACGAGACCTCCTTCAGGAGCGCAACGGTCACCTCTTCTGCCTCAGCAGCCACTCCCTTTGCCTCAGTCGCAGCCAGCACCAATGTAGCCGGTGAGACAGGAAGCAGGGGGACTAGCAACAGTTGAAGACTGACCCATCCATGGTGAAATTTACATGATAACTGGAGGGTCACTTGGGTCGTTGGAGCTTTCGGAGGTGAAGAGGCCAAGACTCGAAGATGAGGGCGAGGATGCTATCATCTTCACTGAGAGGAATGCTGAGGGTGTGCTTGCCCTGCACAATGATGCGGTGGTTGTAACGGCCAATATTATCGATTTTAATATGCACCGTGTATTCATTGATAATGAAAGCTCGATCGATATTTTATATTTTTTTATTTTTACCCAGATGGGATTCACCCTAGATTAGCTAACTAGATTTAACACCTCGATTCAGGATTTCTTCGAAAGTTCGATGATTTTAGAGGGGATGATTAAACTCCCTCTTACTGTGGTTACTGCATCAAAGTGGACGATGATCCAAATTGACTTCTTGGTAGTCAAGCTCCCTTCAGTTTATAATGTAATCCTTAGCTGTCCGAGCTTATGGACTCTAAAGGCTGTGGTGTTGAGCTACCACTTGATGGTGAAGTTTTTAATGCCGAATGGAGTGGGGCAAAATAGGGGTAATCAGGCCATGGCTCGATAATATGTTACTGCCAAACTTCAAGCAGAAGGCTAGCCATCATAGGTGGGAATTCAATCCAAACTTTCTATTGGGTTGGATGTCCGATATGACCTATCCAAGGAACGAGCCCAGCTATCCGAGGACCTCCTGAAGATTTCACTGAGGAAGGAGAATCCCAAACAAACTGCAGAGATCGGCTCACAACCTGGATGAGGTAACGAAGGATCAGCTAACTATTTTTTTATAGAAAAATATGGATCTCTTTGTCTGGTCGACTGCAGACATATCCGATATCGACCCTGAGGTGATGTCCCATCACCTGAAAGTGGATTTAACCTATCGATCAGTTAAACAGAAGAAGCAGAACTTCGCCCCAGAGTGCAAGAAGGCCATATTCAAGGAGATGGACAAACTACTCAAAGCTAGCTTCATTCGAGAAGCATTGTATCCAGATTGACTGACAAATGTTGTCCTAATCAAAAAGATGAATGAAAAGTGGCGTATGTGCATCGACTTCATCAATCTGTCAAGGCCTACCCAAAGGATAGTTATCTATTGTCTTGGATAGATTAGATGGTGGATGCTACTTTTAGACATGAGCTTTTCAGCTTCATGGATGTCTTTTTCGGTTATAATCAGATCTGGATGGCACCTAAAGATGAGAAGAAAACAGCCTTTATTACTGACCATGGACTTTATTATTACAGGATGATGCTCTTTGACTTAAAAAATACAGGGGCTATCTACCAGCGGCTGGTGGACAAGATCTTTAAAGATCAGCTCAGCCGTAATATGGAGACATATGTAGATGATATGCTGGTTAAGAGCCGTGCAGTCCCAGACCACATTGCAGACCTCCAGGAGACCTTCGGCACCGTCCGTCAATTCCAAATAAGGCTAAATCCAGTGAAGTGCACCTTAGGAGTTACCATTAAAAAATTCTTGAGATTCATGATCTCACAAAGAGGTATTGAGGCGAATCCCGAGAAGATCAGGACAATCCTTGAGATGACTCCATTGAAAATAGTTGGAAAGGTGTAGCATCTCACTGGCAGGATCGCTTTGCTCAACCACTTCATCTCTAGATCGATCGAGAGGTGTTTTTCATTTTTTCAGATCCTCAGATAGCCAAAAGACTTCTAATGGACCATTGAATACCAAAAAGTATTTGAGGAATTAAAATAATATCTCAGTTCTCCATCATTGCTCACAAAGCCTCAACTTGGCGAGAACTGAGGCTATACCTCACTGTCTCTCCAATGGTGATCAATGCAGTTCTTGTTTGGAAAGAAGAGTGAATTCAGAGGCCCATATATTATACCAGCAAAGTTCTTCACGATGCAGAGATCAGATACTCTAAGCTTGAGAAGCTAATTTTTATATTGGTTGTCACGATAAAAAAACTGCGACCTTATTTTCAGGCTCATATAGTGATGCTGCTCACAGATCAACCAATCAAGACCGTTCTCCACCGTTTGGACATCTCAAGATGGATTGCAAAGTGGGCATTGGAACTTGTCAAACTAGACGTGCAGTACCATCCAAAGCTCGCTATAAAAGCCCAGGTGCTGGCGGACTTCATTTTTGAATGTATCATCCCGAACAGGCAAAGCTCACAAGATGGAGAACGCTCAAGGGCTGTCGAGTGCTCAAAAGCTGGTGAAAGCTCGAGGTATGAGGAGACAGACATAGGATCTGACCTTGAAGAGTTATGGACACTGCATGTCAACGGCTCGTCGAATGCTTTTGGAGCTAGAGCCGGGCTAATTTTGACCGATCTTGAAGGTGACGTTGCAGGATACGCACTGCGCTATAAATTTTTGGCCACTAATAATACAACAGAATATGAAGCTCTACTTGTCGGTCTCAAAGTGGTGAGAGAAGCCAGAGCACCGCACCTCAAAGTCTTCAATGACTTTCAGCTTGTGATGGGACATATAAAGGGCGGATACAAGACACGAGAGGAGAACATAAAAAAAATATCTCTAAAAGATAAAAGATTTAACCTCAGTCTTTCTGAGCTTTGACATTCAACAAGTCCCCATAACAGACAATGCTAGGGCAGATGCACTATTAAAGCTAGTAGTCTTAGCGTCTGCTGATTTAGAGAACGGGACCTACTTCAAGGTGCTCAAAGCTTTGACCCTTGAGGAGCCTTTCATTGTCCAGAAGAACCCTACTGGATCGATCTCCTGCTCAAGTACCTTAGGTCAAGTGAGCTACCCACTGACCGCAAGAAAGTTTGGAAGATAAGGAAGTAGGCCGTCCGCTATGTCTTGCATGATAACAAACCGTACAAGCGTTGTTCTCTCCACCTCTCCTAAAATGTCTATACTCATTTGAGGCAGATTATGTGCTACCAGAGGTCTACGAAGGAATCTACGAAAGCCACTTGGGGGGTAGATCCCTCTCTTACAAAATTTTTTGATAAGGCTACTACTGACCTATTATGCAGCAGGATGCAGGTGCCTTCGTCAGAAAATACGATCGATGCCAGAGAATCTCTAATATTCAGTGTCAACTGATATCACTTCTAACTCCCATCAGCACCCCGTGGCTATTCGCTCAATGGGGAATGGTTATCCTTGGTCCTTTCCCCCTCGTGTCTGGTCAGTGCAAGTTCCTACTGATGGCCATTGACTATTTTACAAAATGGATCGAGGCTGAGCCTCTGGCTCGTATATTCGAGATGAAGGTAAAAAATTTTATCTAGAAATCAATCATCTACCGTTATGGTCTTCTCCGAGTACTGATCATAGATAACAGTAGGTAGTTTATGGTGCCTGGCTTCATAATTTTATAAAGAATATGAATAGAGCACCGCTTTACCTTAGTTGGCCACCCACAGGCAAATGAGAGGTGAGGTGACCAACAGAATTCTCTTGCAAGGCTTGAAGGCCAGAATTGACCAACTGGGGGGTCCGAGGCAAACGAGCTTCATCATGTATTATGCACCTATCGAACCACTCAGAGGCTTCCAACGGACGAGACTCCTTTCAACCTTGCATTTGAAATAAAGCAGTCATTTCTATGAAATTGAGCTCCCATCTCTTAGAGTCGAAGAATATAATGAAGATACTAATTCCATATAGCTTCAAGCCAATCTCACTTGATCGAAGAAAGCAGAAAATGTGCTGCTGTCAGAATGGCTATCTAGCTATCGTCAGAGGTTGGCCAGATACTACAACACCCGGATTAAAATCAAAGAATTTTGAGTTGGTGACCTAGTATTGTGGCGAGTTTAAATGTGACAGCCCACTGAGTAGGAAAAGCTATCACCCAAATGGGAATGTCCTTATTAGGTAAATAAAGTAGTACATTCGGAGACCTATCAAACCAAGCAACTCGACAAGACTCCACTTTTAGACCTTGGATCTCTACCAACTTGCGCATATATCATCAGTACTATTGTAATGTTGTCATTGTATATCAATACAAATGCTCAAAATCACTAATCTCTACTTGTTCCTGCATCATGAATGATCTATACTTCTTTCACTATGAAAAATTTTCCTGATCATAGCTATGTCTAACAGATGAGGGTTAACCACAGGGACCCTCGGTGATCAATGATCAATCCTCCATAATTTAGAGGTGCGGCTAACTTATAAGACCCCATCAGAGCTCGAGTCATGCAAGAATGAAGGAAGACCCTAAGGAATCTCTGGAGGGCTAACTTATAAGACCCTCAGTTTGTAATCGTGAGATGTGCATACGCTATCTACGGATAGATGTAGCCTCTCACGTGAAGATGAAAAGTGTATATAGTACTTATAGGCACATGCTGCCTCTCGTGTGAAGACGAGAAGTGCACACGCTACCTATAGGCACACACTGTCTCTCGCGTGAAGATGAGATATGCACACGTCGCCCATGGGCATATGCTGTCTCTAGTGTGAAGATGAGAAGTGCACACACTGTCTACGGCACACGCTACCTCTCGCATGAAGATAAGAAGTACACATGCTGCCCATGGGACATGCTGTCTCTCGTACGAAGATGAGAAGTGCACATGCTACCTTTCAAGCACACGCTGTCTCTCGCATGAAGATGAGATGTGTATATGCTGCTTTACTCACAAGCTGAGCCAAGCACACGCTGCCTCTCACATAATAATGGGCATATGCTACTCACTCACAAGATGAGATGAGCACACATTGCCTCTTCCCCATAGGACAGAGCCAAGCCACCACCCATAGGGTCGAGCCAAGCTACCACCTATGGAATAGAGCTCAGTTGCCATCTACTGAGCAAAACTAGCAGCCCTCTAGATGAGGTCATCTTCGGCAAGGTTTGTTCGACGTAATTTTATCTCGAATAAGAACGAACTCATTTCAATTCCTTGGGTTTGGATTAACCTGGATCGAAACAATTCTAAGGGCCTTAGATCGAGGTCAGTCTCTACGTGTTAAGCTAAAAGTATGCAAGCTTGCAAAAAATAAATTTTATTCATTTTTGATGTTTATAAGAAGAAGGACAGCATCTTCAGTGCCACATTGCAAAAAGACATTTGCAAGAAGAAGGATAGCATCTTCAGTGCCATATTACAAAAAGATATTTACAAGAATAAGGATAGTGTCTTCAGCACCACCTTACAAATTTTTTTTACAAGGATGGTGTCCTCAGCACCACATTACAAAAAAAAGAGGGAGAAAGTAATGTAAAATAGAAGAGAGCCACAAAGATCATGCCGGTCCAGAAGCAGATCTCCATCAATCAGTAAACCTAGTTCAGAGCTCTCATCGTCATAGATGATAGCAACGATTAGGTAGTGGATACTCTCCTCGATCTCCAGCTCAAGGATGAGGAAGCTCAGTCCTCATCTGACTAGGAAGCCTTCTCATCGTTATTTTCGGACTGAAAGGAGTGGAGCTCCAAATACGACATTATCTATAGTAGACGGGCCTTGCAGTTCTCAAAACTATCGATAAACCCATCGACGACAATGTCGATGATCTTCCTCCTAAACTCTGCAAAATTCTAATACTCTTGAATGTAGCAGTTTCGGATGTCAGGAGAAATCCGCTCGAACTGGGGGGTACGATGACCCCTGAGCCATGGCAGAGACTGTGAGGTGGAAGGCACTCAGCAAGAGGAAGATGGACCAGCAACCCCGGCTCTCGTCCTTCTCCTGACCTCTCTTATAAAGGCCCATCTCTCCTTCCTCTAGCCTTCACTACCAGCAACGAAGGGTACAAAAGGGAATGTGGGGGTGATGCCACCACGATAGATGGGAGAAATTTCTGTGAAGGGTGGAGATAGGAGATTAAGTTTCTCTGCCTGTGGACCTATATTTATAAGCACCAAAGCCTATCTCAACCACCAACTGATGGCTTGAGTGAATACAGTTATCCACCACCTAATAAATGATGTTATCTTCCCTCAGTCAGAAATAAATCTTAATGATGCTTCGAGAATTAGAACACCGCTATGTGGCATGTGCCTATTGGCCCCATGTCTTCCCTAGGCATTATCCTAGTGGAAGAGTCAGCAGCTACTATTCCCACGACCGCTAGCATTGAAAAAGGATAGAACGAAAGTGCCGCTTGATATTTGTCTAAGATCGGTGCACTCAAGTAATTACCCCAAATCAGCTGGTGTGGGAAGTTGCCTCAGATCAGCATGCACAGCACAAATAAAGACAAGATATGAAAGAAAATAAATTTTATTCATTCCTTCAAAAGCTTTTACAATAATCTCAAGGGATCCAAGGTATAAAAAGAAAAGAAAGCAAAAATCTAAGAAGCTGCATTCGGAGCCGAGGCACCTATCACAAGTTCATCGACTGCAGTTGGGTCCTAAACTTCATTTAAAAAGTCTAAATTCAGTGTTGGATATTTAGCAATAACCCTATCTCAGACCGACTGCTTCCAAGGTCATAAGCATCAGTAGCAAAATCGATCTTCTCATCCTGGCACTCTACTGATGCTCGAAAGTTTGTAATGGCTTTAAGGGCGGCCTCCACCACCTTCTTCTCGGCTACCTTCGGTTGAGCTTCGAGTTTCTTTATTAGTCCTTGTAGTCAAGAGTTTTCTTCGACTATGATTGCACTCCTTTCGAGTTGAGCCTCAAGCCCTTCTATTTTTATTAACAATCGAGAGTTCTCCTCGATGGCCCCTCTCAATGCCGTCTCGGCATCCTCGACTCTTCTCTCGATGGCATCGGCTCTCAGGAGTGTTAAAAAATCGCCACGATTTCATACGTATAGTTCAAAAATTATTTCTAAATATAAATATAGCAAAAATAAATAAATTAAAATATTTTTAATTTATTCACATACCAGATCTAATCTGAACACCATAGTTGGGATCTTGATATGAACATTCAACCATAATCTAAAATCTGAAAAAAAATAAATCATTAAAAAAATCAAATGGAAATCGGATCTCCATATCTCAGATCCTGCGGATGTTTTGGATTTTGATCGTAGCCACGCACGACCCGACCTATGCTAGTATCCACACGAAAATATCTGATTGAAGTACCGAGATCATTAGTGTGCTAACACCTTAAAGATCTCGCTCTTCATCCTTGAATCTAGATCTCTTCTTTCAATCTTGAAGAAAGAGATCGCTGCACGAATTCTTTTACGCAGATCCGATGGGATCTAAACCAGATCATCATAAAGAGAAGAAGAACCTTTTTTTTCTCTTCTCTCTCTTTTCTCTTCTTAGATCTGATCACCATCAGATCTGGACATTGGATGAAGGGGAGAAGGGAGGAGGAGGCATTGAAAAGGAGAGCATGTCCTAAAGAAGTCGCCACTTCTTATTTCATGCAAGACCTCATGCCTTTTTTTTATTTTATCACACAACCTCTCATATCCCATGCACAACTCCTTCTTAATGCCTAAGAGATCTCATCTCTTTTAATCCAAGGCATTCAAAATCAAATCAAAGGATAGATGTGCATTGTGATAAGCGAAGAATGAAAAGAATTGTTTCACGCACACAACTAGCGCATGCCAATTCCTTTCCATAATTTTTTATCGCATAAAAGCTTCTTCCTTACATGCTCAATCAGATGAGTTTTATCCTATTTTGAATCATATTTAAATAAAAAAAATTGAATGAGAAAGAATTTCAGATAAGGTGGGGTGGCGCCCCCTCTCCTTCACGTGCGCAAGAAGAGAAGCAGCGAGAAAACCATCGCCCCACTTCCTTCTTGGCATGATTTCTGGGGAGAGAGTCTCAAGAGACTTAGGCTCTCTGAGTCATGGTTCATCTGATTCAAATTAGATCTCAATCAGGTTCAAATCGAGTCCGAAACCAGTCGAATTCGAAAAGACTATCAAGCCTGATCCAATCAAGCTTAAAATTCAAATCTGATTTGGATAATTGAATCTAATTAATATTAAATTAAATTAAATCTAATTAAATTAATTTAATTTAAATTAATAAAAATTTAATTCATAATTTAATCTATCTCAATAAAATTATAATATTTATAATTAAGTCTCTGTGCTAACAATTAGTAGCTGCCAAAATTGTAACGATTACAAATTATCTATTCTAAAATTCAAACTATCAATCCGATTGATAATTCGAATATGATCCAAGTCATTGATCAGGTCATGCTCTTTTTGTGTGTGGCCCCTCAGGTTCTATTCTATCTGGTAGTGAGACATACCATGATCTCTATCACAGTATCATCGAAACTCTTTTTGATGGATTAAAATGATTCCAACTCATCTCAACAAAGATCGTTGATCCGAAAATGATCTTAGTGAGTTCTTACGATCCACCATTGACGTCTAGCAATATATAGTAGCAATCTAGTAGAATAGAAAAGTGAATCTCTAAGTGCAGTTATTGTGTGATACAATTCCTCTATCATGAGTTCTGACTAGACGGAGGTCATGGAGAACCCATCAAACTCTATCGTCAGTCATATGCTAGATTGGCTCAACTCGAGTTCATCTATGAATCCCATAAATTTTTTTTTCAATATTCATACTTACTCTGGTTAGAGATTTTCTGAACTCAATCTTACGAATCGCATAGGACTTCTTCTTTTCTACCAAGGTCGATAGATTCCATCTAGATGCATCCTACTTCAAACAACGAACTTAAACCTATAATAGCCAATATACACAGTAAGAATCGAATGGCTAGAAATCAAGAGAACGTACAGTCAAACTAAGTAGCCTCACTGCAAATAGCCAATACACCACAGGTCAAAGGATCAATCACACCACTACAGCATCTAGAAGATCACTGACGAGTGAGTAGACATTCAAGTAGTTTTTCATGTTGGTCATGCTTAGTGCAAGTTATTTTCTAGCAACCACCTGCACTCTCACCTCAATGTCTCTACACGGCAGACTCGAGACTCATCTGTCTAAAGGGAGGTGATCGTGCACCGATCTTGAATAGATTGATCACTGTCTTTCATGACGATCCTTCGATGAGAGTATTTAAAAATTAATCACTAATGATGTATGTCTCAAATTCTCAATACCTTGAGAATATACAAAATCATCTTTGTTAATTTTTAGGATAAATCATGGACACATAAGACATTATTGATTATAAAGACTGCCCATCAAGTATAAAATATGTCCTAGATAAAAATATGTGTCAGTTAAGATTGACTTCTAAGGCACACATCTAACAAACTCTCACTTGCACTAAAACCAATCTACCATGTACCTGAACCCCATCTTCTGAAGACAGGCTTTGGTGTTTAGCTGGCTAAGTGACTCGGGCCTACCACTATTATGTGGAGTCTACTCTCTGTACCTTCATATATTTCTACTTGAGGTAATTGCGTATATCTCTATTCTATATGTATGGACTTCTGATGAAACCTTGGCTCCTTAACAAGGGTTATGGACCATTATCTTTACAGTACAATGTCATAGCATCAAATGGTATGACATCTAGTTCCACAACTATTAAAAGAATCAGAACGTATTATGCACATCTATAGTATATTCAGCTTTTATTGGTCGATTGTCTGGAATCCTTCCAACATACCAAACCAACATAATTCAAGAATACATGCTGATGTAGATATTCTACCATCACATTAGTGTATCCTCTCACTCTTAGCTCTAATCCTTGTTCAAAGATGAGGAATAATCTTTTAGTGCTTCTCAAGTATTTAGAAATATTTTTATAGCAATCCAATGCTCCCAATCTGGATCAACTAATATCTGCTCGTGATTTTTACAGTAAGATACACCAAGTCGAGTACATAGCATGGTATACACCCATGCCCAAGAGGATAATGGATTTCTCTTGAAGGTTTCAATGCGGAACCTTTCAGTACCTCTTCTATGTACTTATCTATGAAAACCAAACATCCTTTTAGGATCCATCTCTATAGACCTTTATTTTCAGAATACAGGATGTTTGATCTAGATCTTTGATAAGAAAATTCTATATGTAACCATATCAAATCGATGTCAACATGGAACCCTCCCACTGACCTTCATGTAAGTATATAATATTTCATATCACATCGTTGTAGGTTTTGGGATCATCTCTATATTTTCAATCTTCCTCGAGAAATACTTTCTCTAAATCTTTTGTAAGAATACCAAGCACCTTTCTAAAAGATAGAAGATCCTACTAGATCTACGAGGTGGAGGAGGTACTACATATACTGGCTCATCTTAAATAGATTGTATAGGTCCTATGACTCATTGTTCTTTAAAGATTTTTCTTTGATTTCATCCTCCCACTATTTCTAAGAAAATAGTATAATTACTCACAATCACATTGTGAACACTGAAAAGAGAAAGTAATATTCCAAATACTTTTGGGATACCCCATAAATGAGCTTTCATAGATCTATTCTCTAACTTATCCACTATATCATATCTCATATGGTATGGTGAAACCAACTTTAGAAAAAATTAATTTAAATTTTAAAAATTAAATCTTGTTCCTAAAGAAATAATAGTTAAATTAGTGACGTTTATGATGGATCGGATCATATCTCATATAGTGCCATTGCACCTCACAAATACACCATTGAGCTGAGGTGTATAAAGAGAATTCTATCATGAAATTATGCTATTCTCTTTAGATAATCGATAATTTTTTATTTGTATTGTATCCTTGATCTGATCGAAATACCTTTAAAAATTTTTTGATTTATCTTTTTTACTTCACATCTAAATTTTTGAACTTTTCAAAGTCTTTCAGATTTGTATCTCAAATACATACCGATATTATGACTGCTCATCGATAAAGATAATGAAGTAATAATTACCTCCTAGTTTGGCTCATCAAATGAGCCATACATATCGTATGTGTATTAGGATAAGTATCTCAGTGGTCCTATATCTTTAACCCATAAAGGATAGCTTGTCATTAATCCTCAAAGAGATGATTCACAGACTAGATATGACTTAACAGTCAATAAGCCCAAATATCTATTTTCTCCATCGGCAAATCATTTTTTCTCATACATGACCTAACTAAAGGAACCATCTATATACTTCAGGTTATTTGATTCTAGATCTCTTAGACCCAATGGCATTCACTATGTTCTAAATAAGTTCACAAATGCATCACTATATAAATGATCAAGAACTAAATCTAAACGGTAATCACTGAGATTAGGTGCTCACAGCCTTAGTGCAATGTTTGAACCATTGCTGACTCAAAAGAGTCACTTTATCTTCTTTCAGTCTTCTTCTTTGCTTAGACCTTATATTAAAGTACGTAATATGCACTAGAGTCTAATGAAAAAAAAATTGTAAGATCAAATTTGAATAATTCGATGTACCTTCTAAAGGCATGTCATTGTTTCTTTAGGTTCTCCAGGTATGTACTTCTGAACTTTTCAAGATCTCACAGTTACCAGCATATTGATCAATTCAATTAAAGTGCTCTAATATTTATTCATATAATAGTTCTATAAACTATTCGTATGAATAAGAAATTGCAGGATCAAATCCATTAGTAATTTTTTATGCATAGTCATATCGAGTTATTTAAGCTCTTCAATGTCCTTGATCATCGATCATGGACAAACTGTCCATCATGCATCTCATGTACAGTGTGACTCAGATCATCTCATAATTATTGCAGATGAATCAGCATATCATTGACAGTTTACATATCCTTATGCATATATTAGATTTCATCAACTATAAAATTTAATTTATAGCACTTAACCTAATTGTCAATGTCCAACTATTTATCAAGTATAGCTCGTTGATCATGACTTGGACAAGCTGATGATATTGGGTTAACCTGATTAAGAACATGACTTAATTTCTAAAAGCTAAGAACTATTCTTAGATGTTTGAGCCAGAATATATAATTGATTTCGATTAAGTGGTTGATATTTAGGATTCGAACTAGAGGGTTGGAAGCTGAAGAATTGATCATAGAGAGTAAAATTTTAATTAGATGATTGTACTTATAATAGTTTGTTCTAGGGACTATAAAAATAAACAAAGGCTCTCACTAATTTTTTGAGTCTTTCACACTCCTCGGATGGAGAAACGAAAATCTTAATACGATAAATAGTTCTAGTAGATGTTGCGATCCCATCGATGTACGTCACCTCATCTAACAGTTATTGATGACATGTATATCAATGTATGAATAACTCTATCCAGATGCTTCTCCAAGCATGTTACAGTGACTTGAGCTCTAAGTTCTGTGGTCTCACCTAACAGTTATTAACATATTTCTTAGTTAAGTCCGACCCACCATTCACTAGCAAGTACAAAGCCATCATTGGATCCCTCACCTAATAGTTATTGGGTCCAACCCCATCTTTACCCTGAGGCATTTAATACCAATAGAGTGGTTGTGCTTTTCTGATGCAACCGAACTACTGTAACTAGCCAAAAATGATCAACGTCAGAAAAGGCACCCGCATCTCTACAATGGTAGAAGACCAGTAGACTTAATATTGAGTGAGAAATTTATATTCAGATCTCTTCTAATTGTCACATATATCTGATATAATGACTAATCTGGTTTGGGTTAGCATATTTCATATCTGTCCAACCTAGTCAGCATGGGTGAACTCGAGTCAATAAGTAACCTAATACAAAATATAATCTCCCAAGATGGCCAGATAAGTAAAGATGAGTGGGGGTCCTCCCGTTGCTTTCCTTAGACACCAATGAATTAGTCAGATCAGACAATGGAATCAATTAAATAACTACCATCTAATACTTACCTTAGATACTAAATTGGTTGATTAGAATCAATTAGGTTAACCTATAGATTCGAGGTCGAATCGTTGAGCCAAATTCGATCTTGACTTAATCAATTCACATCACATGTAAATCAATTTAACCAACTACAACTAAATTCAATTTTGAGCCCCTTTGACCTAATCCCAACCAACTCTTGATTAGGTTTGATCAACTGCTCAAAATAAAAAAAGATTCTAACCTAATCTAATCAATGACTCTAGTCGTAGTTTAGTCTTTAAACCTAATTTGTTCAACCCATATTCGAAGCTCATGTTTTATGCATTGAAATTTAGATCTTAAATTCATAATTTTAGATCTTATAATTTTAAATCTTAATTTTCAATTAAGTGTAGAATCGAGTTGAGTCACCCTGGTATACGAATCGATTTGTCACAATGAGTCGGCATATACTGAGATAAACAGAAATCTATAGACCTAGCCTGCACAATTGAGTCACTCATCAGCAAATAAGCTGATCTATCAGGATTTGAGTTGACTCCAACAAAAATGAGTCAACTCACCAAGAACTCGAGTCGACCTAATTAAAATCGAGTCGACTCCACAGGCATACCAGTCATAGTTTCATATTTTTATGCAAACAGAACCTAAAGTTTTGGATCTAGAATTTTATAAAAATTAAATTTTAGATTATGTTAAAATAATATATCATATATAATATTTTACCAATCTAAAATATATAAAAAATACGTGCATAATTTGATTTAAATATAAAATATATATCATATATAATTTTTTCGTTCGCTGTTCATCTTCATGAAAAACATCACCGTCGGTACCCCTATGCGTCATAAGAAAGAATCCATCGAATAGGCAAGAGAGGGACTTTAATCCTTTCATCATCTTATGACCGGATGGCTATGGTGATTGTCCTAATTCGATTACTAAGCTACTAAAAATTTAATCTAATATATCACATATTTAATCAATTAAAAATCAGATCTAATTATCTTTCACATATCAAACATATGAACAATAACTATGAATCTATGCATGTAAGAAAAATTTTAGTAATCAAACTAGATCCAAATTAAATCTTAATTAATATATTCAGATCTAAAATTAATTTTAGATTTGAATAACTTATGATTTATTTCAGATCTGAAATAATTTTAGATCCAAAATAATCCTGTAATCATATTACAGTATGTAAAAAATTCAGATCTAATTTTAATCGATGTCTTACATCATTCTAGGACAACCGTTCAGCATAATAGGATTATGCCAGAAAAATCTTATTTCAAAATGAGTAGATCATCAAACTAACTTTCAGATCTAATTTCTATAAATTAGACTTCAAATCTGAGGGATTTTTATGTTCATATCAGAACTTATACTCTGATACTACTGTTAGAAAACTGCTACGATTTCGTATGTATAGTTCAAAATTTTTTTCTAAACATAAATATAGTGAAAATAAATAAATTAAAATATTTTTAATTTATTCATGTATTAGATCTAATTTGAAAATCATAGTTAGGATCTTGATACGAGCATTTAACCACGATCTGAAATCTGAAAAAAAAAATAAATCATTAGAAAAATTAAACGGAGATCGGATCTTCATACCTCGGATCTTACAGATGTCCCAAATTTTGATCGTAGCCGCGTATGCATGCGACCTCTGCTGTTATCCACACGAAGATATCTGATTGGAGCACCGAGATCACCAGTGTGCTAGCACCATGCAGATCTCGCTCCTCATCCTTGGATCTAGATCTCTTCTTTCAGATCTTGAAGAAGGAGATCGCTGCGCAAATTTTTTCGCACAGATCCGATGGGATCTGAACTTGATCATCATGAAGAGAAAAAGAACCTTTCTTCTTCTCTTCTTCTTTTTTTTTTTCTCTTCTTAGATCTGAACACCATCAAATCTGGGCATTGAATGAAGGGGAGAAGGGAGGAGGAGGCATTGAAAAGGAGAGCATGTCCTAAAGAAGTCACCAATTCTTATTTCATGCAAGACCTCACGCTCTTTTTTTTATTTTGTCGCACAACCCCTCATATCCCATGCACAACTCCTTCTTAATACCTAAGAGATCTCATCTCTTTTAATCCAAGGCATTCAAAATCAAATCAAAGGATAGATGTGCATTGTGATGAGGGAAGAAAGAAAAGAATTGTTTCACGCACACAACTAGCGCATGCCAATTCCTTTTCATAATTTTTTGTTGCACAAAAATTCTTCCTTGTATGCCCAATTAGATGAGTTTTATTTTATTTTGATTCATATTCAAATAAAAAAAAATCTGGATGAAAAAGAATTTCAGATAAGGTGGGGCGCCAATAGTTGGTGCCCCCTCTCCTACACACATGCAAGAGGAGAAGCAGTGAGAAAACCATCACCTCACTTCCTTCTTGGCATGAGTTTTGGAGAAAGAGTCTTAAAGAACTTGAGCTCTCTAAGTCATGGTTAATCTGGTTCAAATTGGATCTCAATCATATTCAAAATGAGTCTGAAATGAGTCGAATTCGAAAAGACTGTCAAACCTGATCTAATCAAGCTTAAAATCCAAATCTGATTTGGATAATTGAACCCAATTAATATTAAATTAAATTAAATTAAATTAAATTTGATTTAAATTAATTAAAATTTAATTTATAATTTAATCAGTACCAATGAAATTTTAACATTCGCAATTAAGTTCTTGTGCTAACAATTAGCAGCTGCCAAAACTATAACGATTACAAATTAGTAGTTTCTAACATTCAAACTATCAATCCGAATGATAATTCGAATATGATTCAAGTTATTGATTAGGTCACACTCCTTTTGTATGTGATCCCTCAGGTTCTAATCTATCTAATAGTGAGATATACTATGATCTTTATCACAGTATCATCGAAACTTTTTTCGATGGGCTGAAACGATTCCAACTCACCTCAACAAAGATTATTGATTTGAACATGATCTTAATGAGTTCTTATGATCCACTAGTGAGTCTAGCAACATATAGTGGCAACCTAGTAGAGCAAAAAAGTGAACTCCTAGGTGCAGTTATCGTGTGATACAATCTCTCTATCGTAAGTCCCGATTAGACGAAGGTTATGGAAAACTCGTTAAATCTCATCGTCAGTCTATGCTAGATTGGCTCGACTCAAGTTCATCTGTGAATTTTGTGAAAATTTTTTTTTAGTATTCACACTTACTCTGGTCAGATATTTTTTAAACTCAGTCTTACGAATCGCATAAGACTTCTTCTTTTCTATCAAGGTCGATAAATTCTATCTATGTGCATCCTACTCCAAACAGTGAATCTGAATCTATAATAGCTAACATACACAACAAGAACTCGAATGGCTAGAGATCAAGAAAACGTGCAGTCAAACTAAGTAGCCTCACTGTGAATAGCCAACACACCGCAAGTTAAAAAATCAGTCACACCACTGCAGCATTGAGAAGACCATTGACGAGTAAGTAGATATCCAAGTGGTTTGTCATGTTGGTCACGCTCAGTGCAAGTTATTATCTAACAACCACCTACACTCTCACCTCAATGTTCTACACCACAGACTCGAGACTCATTTACCCTAAAAGAAAGTGATCCGTGCACCGATCTTGAATAGATTGATCACTGTCCTTCATGATGATTCTTCAATCGAGAGCATTTAGAAATTAATCACTAATGATGTATGTCTCAAATTCTCAATACCTTGAGAATATACAAAATCATCTTTATTAACTTTTAAGATAAATCATGGATACATAAGATATGATTGATTATAAAGACTATCCATCAAGTATAAAATATGCCCTAGATAAAAGTATATGTCAGTCAAGATTGACTTTTAGAGTACACATCTAACAAGGAGGGCCTCTCCAGCCTCTCTTGTTGCCTTGTTTTTGGCTTCCCCAAGCATCTCAGCTTCGAGCTGGTACTTTTTTGCCTCAGTCGAGAGGTCACGATAGCTCTCAATGTATCTATTTAAATAATAAAAATACTGGTAAGAGGTATTTCTTGTCAATAAGCACCATAAATATATATGCAAGATAAATAAAATTATGGGAGTCCTAACTTACTTGGATAATGCACTCCATAGCTTTTCTTCTCACCTCCTTCCGTGGTACACTCAATAGTTCATTTGCATCAGCCGGAAGAAGCATCCAAGAAAAAAGCTCGCTCGCCAACTTGTAATCTCTCAAAGCCGAGGCCTCGAGCCTTAAACCGATCGGTGCTGCTTCGGAACCAGAAATCTTGGGTGCAGCCTTAGAAGTCCTAGTCTCCTTGGCTGGTTCATCTCTTGGGGAAACTTCAATGGTAGGAGGGGCCGGCAAATTCAGAATTATATTCTCAGGGGCCTGACTCGTTTGGCTCCTTCGATCTCCATCGAAGATCGGAGAGGTCGAGCCAACCCTTATCATTCTGAGGTCGCTGGCATGGGAATGTTCAAAACCTCCTGATTCGAAAGCCAGTAGTGCTAGAGGACTTTTGATTCTGATGTAGATGCTCTAACTGCTCCCAGGCTCGACTGTCCTTTTTCGATGGACCTTCTTATCTAATTTATCCGAGGAGCCCGCATCCTTCTCTGCGACCATCTCTGCAACAAAGTGAAGTAAGTTATCGGCAAGAGCATCATGAAAATCAGAGAGTGTAAGACCCAAGGAGCGGACGATATGCACCTCGAGGAGGAACCTGGCTAATGCCGACGTTGAACAATGTTTAGACTGATAGCAGCTCCTTCAGCTCTGAAATCTCAAAGCTGCGCATGATTGCCAACTCCTGCATCAGGTGTTCATTCATAGAAGGCTCTTTTAGTGAGGCCTCTTGAGGTTCACCCCAAGCAGCGAACCCCCAATCCTCACCGGACATTTGAGAGACAAAGAAAAATCGTGGTTTCCAACCATGAACAGCAATGGAGATCCCCAAAAAAGACAGTGGTTGGACGTCCTTCTTCCTCTACGGCATTACGTACAACTAGTCATGGGACTCCAGATGCCTCTTGAGGTTGATGAGGGAGAAAAAGAGTGCGATGCTCAGGTTGATCCCTATCAATATGCATACTGCAGTAAAGCGGCAGATATACCGCTATGAGTTTGAGACCATCAAGCATGGTGACATCCCGAGATATTGAAGGATAGCCACGATGAAAGGGTGAAGAGAAAGCTGCAATCCAGTCCGAAAGCATTCCTCGTAGAGACTCATCCGGCCTAAGGGTAGTTGGCAGACTCGATCATCTGACCCTGGGACTTCCAGCTGTCCAATTAAAATATCGGAGGGATTTGAAATTATTCATGGAGTAGTACTATATCCATCACAATCAGCTCAGATCGGAATCCCAACGGCACGAAGTTGAGATCTTTGGAAGCCATTCCTCTCACTCGAAAAGAAAATCATAAAAGTAAAAGACAAAAGGGTAGGAGAATAAGCGGCAGAGAAAAGAAGATAATCTGAAACCTAAAGAGACCTACGTTTGATCTTGTCTGGGACTTTAAATAGTCCCAAGTTCAGTGGAGCTTTCAAAAGATACCTTCCATCACGGCATTAATTACAGGAGGCGTGAATCGACAAGGAGCAAACAGATACTCAATGCGTGGCAACCCTTGATGGGTATAATTTCTACATTTGAATTTGATAGTTAATGCCTATGGCAGGCAAATCACACTCTGCGCCACATTTGAAGAGATGTGCGGTAGTACCCACCATGCAAATGCGATTCAAATTTCTATCCTTTCAAGACTTGCATGATAAGTACGAATCGTATAGCTCGGGTCAGTACCTGCCACATGAATGCGATTCAAATTTTTATCCTCTTAAGGCTCGGATCAGAACTTAGTTTATGGTTTGTAGTGCATTTTATTATTTTAATTATATTTAAACTCTCGGTTTAGTTTGGAACTTAACCATTATCGTCCAAAATTTATACTCGCACATCCAAACACTAGATATTAATAAAGGTGAATTTCATTCATTTATATCAAAATAAATACAAAATTCGGATTGCAGAAGAAAAAGAAAAGAGATACAGGTCATCACCTTGGAGCACCACCAAGATGGCTTGTTTCAGAATGGCCTCATTTAGCATCGGGGACTTCTTCAGTTTAAATGGCCACATTGATTTTGTTCGCCTCAACAGAGTGGCGAGATGCCCTGATGAACTTTTCCGCACTATCTGTCATTATGGCGAGTAGACTTTCATCTACAACATCAACTTGAAGAAGCCCGACGCTACCGGCAGGGAGGTGCATCTGGACCATTCTCTTGCACCTCTCAAAGCTTGCTGAGAATGCCATCCTGTAGGCCTGATTTATAATCTCAGCCCTCTTTTTCGTCGACCGACCCATCCTTCTCTCAGTATGTAATACGATCGTGATGTTGTTGTTAGGACACTGTGATTATCAATCTAATTTTGACTTCAATAAAAATTAAAAGTACGTAGAAAGTAGTGAGTCAGGTCGAATCCATAGAGAAAGCATGATTTGGATTTAAAATCTTTGATTTTATAAAAAAATAAAATTTTAAAAAAAATAATTTAAGTCAAAAAATAAAAATTAAAAGTGCGAAAAATAAATTCATACTAAGATCTAGTATTTAGATCCTAGCATCTACTTACAATAAAAATAAATAATAAAAATTTAAAAAATATAAAATAAATTGGTACTAAGATCTACTAATTAGATCTTAGTATCTAATTCAAAAAATAAAAGATAAAAATTTAAAGTGCAAGAAAATAAATTTTACATTAATTGAAATTAAAATTCAAGTACAAAGAATTTAAAAAAAAATAAAATAAAATAAAAATAAAACTATAACAAAGATCTGAAGTTGATCAATCCAGTCTCATCGAAACGATGGTTGATGACCTTTTCTTCTTCCTTCATACTCCATAGAGCGAACTGGCTTCTCTTCTTTTCTCTTTGGGTCCCTAAAGCTCTATTTTTTTTTATTTTTTTTACTTTCTACTGATTTTTTCTTCTCTTAAGACTTATTCTCGGATCTTCTATTTATAGATAAAATTTTCACATTTTTTTGATAGCAAAAGAGTCCTAAAATCCTTAGAAAATATATTATACTCGTATAATTTAATTCTGACCGTCGGATCTCACTTGGACTGTCCAGATCTAATTAAAAATCACTGTTTAAATCTTCTTATGGTCAGATTCATTCTTCAGATTGAATTCGGACCATCGAATGGCGCCTTTTATCTCCTTAACAAAGTTGGGAATGCTGTCAGCCGTTGGATCTCACATTAGATCGAATCTGAGCCATCGATCAGTGCCTTGGATTTTCTAATCAAACTTGAAAATGACGTCAATCGTTAGATCAACCTCTAGATCAATTTTTAGCGTTGGATCATGCAAAACCTTCCTCCTTTCAATCGGCAACCAATGTGGACCATCGGATCTGCTTCAGATTGAATTTGGATCATCGGATTGTGCAAAACCTTTCGCCTCGCCTATAGACTATGCCAGTGGATCACGAAATTATTCTGTGGATTGTGCCCTTGATTCTGTGGACCGAACAGTCAGTCTATCATGCACCGAAGATAATAAAAATTATTTTTTAAGATATTTTGACTTGATTTTTGCTCTAATTTTTGTCTGAAAAATAAGAAAAAATATGCATTAAATTTTTTAAAAATTTTTAATTATTTTGATACTTAAATTCTCAATTAAATCAACATCTATTTTCATAAATATACCCTAATTTTATTTTTTTAAAAATTATCTATTTTTATAAAAAAAATTAATTTATTTATGAAATTAAGTTTTTAAAAGATATTAGTATCATAAATTATCAAAAATATCTACAATAAATACAAAAATATGCTACTTATCATACCCTCCAACTTAAACTTTACTCGTTCTCGAGTAAAAAAAAATTAGAATTAAGTATCATTTAATTTAAAATTTTAAATTTCATCAAATAATTTTTAAAAAAGTTATTTATATTCAGTAAAGCGTGAGTGAGGTATGTCATTGGAGTATTAATACTAATCAATATGGGAGTTAGACTAAGAATACTAAATTTTTTTTAAATTTTTTTAAATTATTCCTATCTTTATCTCCAAATCATTAACCTTCATATAGACAAGTATATTGTTACTTCCGTCTTTCATTTATTGATTATTTTTTTTTTTAACGTTGTACTGCTATTGAATGTCTTAACCCTTAAGCTTTCTATTTGATCCATGTAGCGAGTTTTCAATCAATGACTCTCAAATCAGATGACTTTAGGATACTAAGTATAGAATATCCCTTAGACCTACTTATTCGAATCAAATAGGTTACGAGTTAAAACTAGCTTTACAACAAGCTTCTTTACTTTTATACATTTTGACGTGAAACTCCATGCTTGCTTAGGCAAAAAGATACGATTACTCAGTATGAAGTACTTGAAAACTCTCTTTATATATATATATATATATATATATTATATATATATATATATATATATATATATATATATATATATATATATATATAAATGTATAGTTACCCTACATAAGTCTATAAGAAGTAAACTCTTCTTTGATGCTGGTAGAAAAATTTAGAAATACTCAAAGAAAATTGTTTAAGTTTTAAACTTAACTCTTTATTGAATTTTCTTAATATTTGATCCCTCAATATCTCACAAACTCTTTGGTCTGTGCATCAATTTTTTTTAAAAAAAATACTTGATTTAACTCAATTCTTAAGTGTAATTAGGTGCTTAAATGCTAAATACTAACTTACTTGAGGACTTAAATAAAAATTTTTAAAAATTTTTATTCTTCCCCCCAACTTAATCAATATTGTCCTCAATGGAGTAAAAAAAATAAAGGTGCATGCAAAGAGAAAGAAAAAGAGAGTGTCACCTGATCCAGAAGTCTTTTCAAAATTGATTCTCTCCCCAACTTAGCCAAAATTATCTTCAGATCCCTACAAAAGATACAAAGTAAGACTCGACTAACCTAAAAAAATATAAAAAAAATAAAAACTAAAAATTGGATTGCCTCACAAAAATGTTAAGTTTATCGTCTTCAGTTAGACTATACCTATTCTTTCACCTACCCATATCAAATATTGGATTGACAAATTTTAATAATTTTGGATTACCAATCTCAGGAAGATAGCCTATAATAAATTTTAATATTTTATTATCAATCTTCAGAACGTATTGCATATCTCTGTTCTTAATTGTAGTAAGATAATTTACAAACCCATTCAAAGACCCTTGTTTGTTGAGAATTTCTCCTATTTGTTCTTCTAAAATGCTCATGAATTGAATGTTTGGGTTAGGAATTGAGTTTGAAGTAATTGATACTGAAAGGGTGTCAGTTGATTCTAAATATGTGTACTCAGATATAATCAAAGATGACTTCAGTTCTGGAAGAGGTGATGATTCTAAAGTGAAAGAACCGACTTCTAGGGCTGAAGAGAACAAGACTTTTGATGAATATATCTAGGGTAACTCATCCGCTCTCTTCTTTTCTTTGTCCATTTCACTCAGATCAATAATAATTTAAGACTTAGATTCTTCTATTGGGTTAGCCTCAGTACTAACCTCCTCTTCTAAATTCATACTTTGACTAGCATCAGTACTAGTCTCACTCATCTGGACTTGATATGGGTCCTTAAGAATTTTATCACTTTTAAGCTCAAAGATTACTTTATCATTTTCAAATTAAAGATTCTTAGGTGGGACATTGGATTGTTGACTAGGTTCAGGTGGTTGGTGGGTGGTTGGGTTGTTTTCAAAATTTGATATTTATTGGCTTGATAATTGATCTAGTTCTCTCCTTATAGAAGATTCAACTAATTGACTTATTTGTACTTCTAGTCTGGTGAGAGATTGTTATTAGATCATAATCATTTGTTGGAGTTGGTTGAATCTATCATTGACTAAATTGGTTTGTTGAGGATGGGGGTATGATGGCTGATTGTAATAGGATGGTTGAGTAGGCTGACCTTTATTATAAGCATAATTTTGGTATTGGAGCCTATTCTGAAAGTTTTGTATAGAAAAAATTTGGGTCTTAGCTTGAGTCTATTTGAGTCTCTAAGAAAAATTAGGATGGTTCCTTCAATCTTGGTTATATGCATTTAAGAATGGATCATTGATAGGATTGGAGTAATCTTGAGCAGCTTGAACTTGTTCTTGAATGAAAGGTGGAAACTGTGCAGCCATAAGACATTCACTAACATGATGGGCTAGGCTAACACAGATAGAACAAATCTTCTGATAATTGAAAGGTGGTGTGTATTGCACAGGAGATTGTAAATCTAGGGCTAGGTATTTATCTATAAGAAGATCAACTTTATCTAATTTTTGGGCTAACAGGTTCAAATCGGTCTTCGGACTAGAATTTGAATGTTTGATCCCATAGAATAATGAAAACATCGATGGGTTATAGATAGAAGGAATAAAATATTTCTTCATCTGCCTAGGTGGTTCTCAGAATTTTCAGTCCGTTGATTATTAGGTGTAACATGGATCAGCCGTTCAATTTAATCAGATTGTAAACCTAATAGTTTGATGTATAGTGGCTTTGCTTAGATGTAAATTGCGTATGTTCACACTTCCTTCAACTAGCCAGGTAAGAGGTGGGATCGTGGGGGTCCTCCCGTTGCTTGCCTTAGATACCAATTAGATTGATCAAATAAGCTAACGAAATCAATTAAATAACCATGAGTCTACTTAGGCTGAGCCTTTGTAACCTCTTACCTTAGATACCAGTTTCAGGAGTGAGTCCAAACTTACTTTGCACTTGACTTCACCATAATCTCAAACTAAACTCAATTGATCCTAGGGGCCAATATCTACTTGATTTTAGTTAGGTTTGGGTTAATGCGGGATGCTGGTTGGTTGTTTTTGGGCTAAAGAAGGATGATAAAATCTCTACCTTATCTTGTTATGGATGTTACCCTTAAATTGATTTGCGATGAATATGCACAACCAATTTCAAATAAAAAATTATATGCAGCTAAATTAGATGCATGAAATTAATCAAACTTGAAAGCTTATCTTGTCTCCAGCGATCACCAAAAGAAAATCTAAGATGATGAATGCTTCTAACAATTAAGTTTCTACTCTTGTCATGGTCAGAAACTCTTGCTCTCTAAATTAGAGTCAGAGGCGATCGTGATTTTCTTTTGCTTCCTTCAGTTCCTTCTTCCAGTGGTTTGCCTTTAGCGAGGCTTCTTGAAGCTCGGTGGATGGCTCTAGAATTGCCTGAACCCTTCCAGAAGCAGAGCCTTTCTCCCTCTGTGGAGTTTTTTTGCTGCGACTTCCCTTTTTCGAGGATTTAGCCCTCTTGGCTAAGCTTCTGCTAGAACTCTTCCGAGAATGAGCTTCAGGAAAACCATGGTCTCGACTTCTTTTCCCTTCGAGTGTCCTCCTTAGGTGCTCTAGGTCATCCCAAGCATGGTGTCAATCTCTTTCGACCATTGACCTCTGCCTCTCAGGATCTTCAATTCTTCTTTTAGCCCTCATTAACTCATCATCTCGACGATTAATTATCTCCTGGGCTTTCCAACAAGCCTCCTCAGAGAAATCGAGCTCTTTGGCTCGTTCGCAATTATTTTTCTTCACCTACTCTAATTGATATGTCAGTAAATCAACCTCTTCCTTCGCTGCTATAAGCTCCAACGATGTGGCATCTGAAATAGCATCGACGAAGCTAGCCAAGTAGTGTCCCACCTGTGCAAAAAAAAATTTGCAAACTGACATCAAAATACTGTGTGCTACTGAAAATCAATAAAAAAAAATCTAGAGATTCCTTACATGCACAAGTGACCTCAGGGCGCTAGCCATCCGCCCCTGAGCCCCTTGCTCGTCCATATACAACTTCTCCATAGGTGATAGAAAGCTCCTCAAAAAATCTACTGCTGAATGAAGATTCTCCACCACGGATGGGATAGAAGATACCAGTTCTAAGGGTCCTGCTTGAGAAATAGCCGAAGGAAGACACCCGGCGGGTGTCACCTGATCTAAAGATTTTTCAATTTTCATCACCGCCACTAGAACTCCCTTAGGAAGGATAGCCGCATCCTCCGCTTATGCCGTTGCAGTCGAAACTTTTGTAGGGCTACTAATTACTTCCATTGTCGGCGTCTCCTCTCTTGCCAAAACCTTTTTCGATGGATCTTTCCTCACATCCTCCTATGGAGCAATCGTCGATTCAACAACTGGGGGAAGATTTTCATCCCCGACTGCCATTGGAGTCAATCTGATGATCGAAGCTTGGGCATGGTCACCCTCTGGAGCTGAAAAACTAGCAGTCGGGGCCTTGGCCTGTTTCTTTCAGGCCAACGTTAGTTCAAGCTTTCTCACGAGTTCTGCGCTCATCTTATCTCTAAGAGTCACAATAAAAGTTTGGAGCAGAAAGGTCTCACGATTGCTTTTCTCTGACTAAACGTCCAGGAGCCTGATTTAAAAGGAACAAAGATGAAGACTAAAAGCCACTACCTAAGAAATTAAATTTTTGAAAAGACCGCCAGCTTTAGAGTCCCATCAATTACGATCATTTACAATGATCATGTGAAGATGACATCTGCAACTTTAAATACCAGACATTCACAAAGGCATGAGTGCGTGCATCTCTATATTCGAGGTACGACTTCTGGAATATTTCTTTCACCTGATTCTCAGACTCAGGAGTAGGGAGATACTGTTACAGTGGTTACTGTGAGTATCTCGGATCAGCGTGACAACCATAGGGCACCTCATGTCTTCAAGTGTCATCGGGACTAAAGCATGAAGCCGCATGCAGAGTAGAGCTACTTACGCCTTATCTGCTGCATTGTCTGTTCGGCGCATCCCGTTGCCTTGGTGGGCCAATGTCTTAGCACATGGGTTATTCCTGTTATCACAATCGGCTCACCTCATGATGAGTGCAACAGCTGTCCACTCCGAATGGATAGACTTAGGCGTAACTGACTCTCCTAACCTCGTGAGAGTGATTGAAGGCTGAATCATATCATTCACAATGGCATGTTCAATGGTACTATAATCTCGGGATCGTACGATTTCATAACTGTTCGACGGTATTT
Organism: Elaeis guineensis; assembly: GCF_000442705.2. Classification (NCBI taxonomy): domain Eukaryota; kingdom Viridiplantae; phylum Streptophyta; class Magnoliopsida; order Arecales; family Arecaceae; genus Elaeis; species Elaeis guineensis. The sequence goes on from NC_025994.2 coordinate 72,125,329, forward strand.
TATATAAGCGATCAAAATCTCAAGAACCAGATAAGTCAATCAATTCCTCTCAGAGAATTCGTTGCTGTTCTTGTTGTTTTTTAAATCTGACTTGAGCGTCAGAAGATTTTCGTCGGAACGAAAACTTTCGATTTGAATTTGTTTTGCAGGTCACTTTAGCGCCATCATCTCTGTGCGAGACTCAATCGCCTTCTCTCCGATCTTAATCAAATCGAGCAACGACAAAGATCAAAAAAATACAAGCAGACCACAGATGTTACAGTACAAGAGATAAGAGATGATAGAAAAGTACAAACGAAACAACTCTGGAAGCAGATCATTACAAGCTTGATAAGCTTTGATACGTGAAGGTCATTGCAAAACCAGTCTAACTAGGCCTGTAACTTTAGGCAAAAGTGCCCGAGCATCCGAATGAAAAATTGAGTTATGATGTTGCAGTTGGAAAAATGTGAATGTAGACCACTAAAGAGCCTCCAAGAGAAGTATGCGGGAACCGTGTATTGGGGCACTGAAACATTGAGACAATATATAAGACAGCGTAATATTTCAGCCCTAGTGTCATCAGTAATGCCACACTGCGGCAATTGTACGCAAGAGCAAGACAGGCTCCAAGTTGAACTGATATTCAACACGGGAGGAGGATTTAGGTGTGCATGGGTTTGATTAATATAACTATTTCGTTCGTACATTTATTTGCTAAAAGTTATTTATCATAAAATAAATAGTTATTTTTTATACGGCGTGCATATACAATGTAGTCATGCATGCAGAAGATTAATCACAATCATTTATTTCTATAGATCCCATGAATAAGTATGCATCTGGAAGCATCTCTGTCGGAAGAAAAAAATTAAAAGCAATTATTATTTTCAAGCAATAGCTATGCTCTAAGGGCGCAAGTTCAAAAAAAACTTGTAAAGATATACGGCTATGCATTAGTTCCATATTAGCAATATATTAGATGAATCTCAAAAATTTACACAAATTTCAAAAGCTTAAGTAATATTATTTAATTAATTTTTTTGAATAAAATTATTATAAATAGTATCAAAATTAAAATGAATCTCGTCCGCCATCCATAAAAGATGTTGTAATATTGAATTAGATTAATAAAGACTGATTGTGATATTAAAATTGGATTTAATTAGAATTATATATCTTTGGCCGGGCACGCCTCCTACTTGTGGCGGGGGAATAAGTAGCCACTTGGCATTCCTCGTAAATATGCGGGATTACTGATAAGGGGATCAATTGATTGTATAAAGAGAAGGAATAAATTTATGATTCAATCATAATCGAGAAGAACATCGTGCAGTGGAACGGAATCTAACGCCGCCTGTAGATGTCATGACTGCAATCTCGAGAAGATAGATTTCGACGTGATTACCAATAATTACTGAACTTAACTTCCTTTCTTTACGGCAGATAAGGCATCTGGTGCGGTTGACTTGAGGCAAGTGGACAACAACATTCCGCCTCGAAAGTCCCCATTGCCCAACTTCAGCTTTCAACCAGCCACGACGATGTGTGGAGCATCGAGCTCCTCCAGCAACTACGTGATACAGTGTGACCAGCTGACTCCACTTCCAACTCGCATTCCCATATTTGAGCACGAGGCCTCGCCCAACATGAAATTAAAATCCTCCACAAATCCATGCAAATATCTTCATTTTCTAATGCGGGATCATTTTGACACAAATATCTTTCTGTCTGCTAGATGGATATCTGATCAGGACACCACCTCTCAAGATCTTTTCAGTACCATACGATGCAGCAGAAAGAAAGAAGAAACAAAAAAAAGAAAAACAATCAAAATACGTGGATCAGCCACAAAAGGCTCGCCTCCACAGAGCATGCAAACTTCACTATGAAAAAGAAATTTTACAAGAGGAGACCTCACCCTCAACCCTTGTACACCCAATTCTCTCACACATGAAGTTCCCCTTACAAAAGCTCTCTCTCTCTTGAAGACCCTCCTGAACCCCTGAAGTGCTTGGCGACCGCTGTCCAGGAGCCTCCTGCTCCTTCTCTCTCAGCGCTTCCGCCTCTCTCTCTCTTCTCAGGTTCGTACGGGCTTCGTACGACGCAAATCCGAACCACCTTCTTTCTCTGTTCGTCACAGGACCCTTTTAAAGGGTTAAACAGGGTTTAAACCTAATTAGATTAGGTTTAAGAGTCCTAAACAACCCAAATCAACCTCCTGAACTGTCGGATCGTCATCGAAAATCATCTGGGCCCTCCGATTCCGCTCCGGTCCATGGAATAGTACCGTAGACCGCCGAGGACCGCCCGGTCCATGGTGGACTGGGGCAAAGGGGCCAGCAGGCCGGTGGGCTTGGGCCGGCCACACGCGCAGGCCAGGGCCGCACCTGCGCGCGAGCCTGGGCCGTGCCTGCGCGCGGGCCTGCGCGCACCTGGGCCACGCCCTGCCTGGGCCGTAGGCTTGGGTCGCGCATCCTGCGCGGGCCTGGGTCGCGCATCTCGCGCGCCGCCACCTGCGGCCGCGCCGCTGCCGCCCGCCGCCGGTCGCCGGTGGTCCACCACCGCCTCGAATGTCGTGCCGACTTCAAAAGCTCGTATCTCCTCCATCCGAGCTCTGTTTCAGGTGATCTTGGTCTCGTTGGACTCCGATTTTCACCGCGAACCTCGCTGTGGGCTCAATGTGGACTGAATCTCGAGGTGTCAAATCCTAACAATCTCTACCTCGACTCGTATTCGGTCTCTTCCAAACTCTGAGAGCTTCTGGATCTCCTCGCCCCCATGCCCTGGGGCAATCACCTGCTGATCATGGATGGGCAAACATGGGAGTCGAGCCAGGCTGCTCGATCCCATCTCCGTCGTATGCTGTGCTCCTCCTGACCTGAGACCTGCTCGGGGCATCGTCCTGCGGCAATAAGAATCTCACCTTGTGACGTCGCCTCTCATTCTCCCGAGTCTCCTGTCTCGTGCCCGATCCGCCTCCTGGAGCTCCACCTCGCTCTGAGCTCTGCCTGGCTCCCGAAGCTCCACTTCGCACTGGGCTCCCTGCCAGGTAATAATGTCCTCTGCTCCCTTTCTTCCCCTCCAGCACAATCCTATCGCCGCGTAGCACCCTCAGGATTCCTCCACCAGCTACCGTCCTGTAGCCTTTCGAATCCAGTCTGCTACGTGAGATAAGATTCACCTAAATCGGGTATGTATCGGACCTCCCCCAATCTCCTCACTGCACCATCATGTGTCTTCCAGCTGACCGTCCCAATGCCTCTGATTGCACAGCTCGATCCATCCGGCAATATACAGTGCCCTCACTGTTCTCCAGAGAGTCAAACTGCTCCTCTCTGTAACATACATGATAGGGGTATGCAGAATCTAATATCCACTACTGGGAAGAAGTAGATACCTCGTCAGATATCTCCAGGATATCTCCATCTAAATCACTGCCGGCCGTCGCTACAGCAGCCACCGTTCGATTTTTCAATTGAGGGTAATCTCTGGCTAGATGCCCTAGCTCCTCACATCGATAACACTGGTTTTGCTCAAGTCCCTCCTGGACTTAGACCGCCCTCGTTGCGATCTCCTGTCACTCCATCTACCGCCTCCTGCTCCTCCAGAAGCCACCAAAGTGAGCTACCGCCACCTGAGCTCGAAGCTGGGTTCTCCCTCTGAGAACTTCATTCTGGAGTATCACCGCGGTGACCTCGTCCATCTTGATAGTGCTCTTTCCACTAGAAGAGCAGTCACCAAGGACTCGTATGAAGGAGGAAGCGACGCCAGCAAAACCAGTGCCCTGATCTTCTCCTCAACGTTCTCGCCAATGCTGAGAAGGTCGGTGAGGATCTTCTGGAAGTGGCTCAAATGCTCCTGCACGCTCTGTCCCTCAGTCATCCGCAGTTGGTAAAACTGCCTCCAGAGGAAAAGAGTGTTGGTAAGAGACTTCGTCATGTACAACTCCTCGAGCTTCGACCACAGCACCGTCGGAGAAGTTTCGCTCAGCACATGGATCACCACCTCATCCATCGGTACATGCAGATGGTACTCACCGCCTGCATCTGTAGTCGTTTCCAATCCCGCACCTCCATGGTGGTCGGCTTCTCATCGCACAAGAGAGCATCGATCAATCCCTGTTGGATGAGCACATCCTTCACCCTTTCCTGCCACAAGGAGAAATTGCTCTTACCATCGAACTTGTTGATCTCCAACTTGATTGTTCCTGTCTTTCCATCTTCAGTCTTGCTCACCACCGCTGCAATCTGCGTTCTTGTACCGCCTTGCTCTGATACCACTTGCTGGGTGGATGTCTGGTCAGGATACCACCTCCAAGATCTTTTCAGTACCACGCGATGCAGCAGGAAAAAAGAAGAAAAAAACAAAAGAAAAACAATCAAAATACGTGGATCAGCCACAAAATGGCTCGCCTCCACGGGGCATGCAAACTTCACTATGAAAAAAAATTTTACAAGAGGAGACCTCACCCTCAACCCTTGTACACCCAATTCTCTCTCACCTGAAGTTTCCCTCACAAAAGCTCTCTCTCTCTTGAAGACCCCCCTGAACCCCTGAAGTGCCTGGCGACCGCTGTCAGGAGCCTCCTGCTCCTCTCTCAGCGCTTCCGCCTCTCTCTCTCTTCTCGGGTTCGTACGGGCTTCGTAGGGCGCAAATCTGAACCACCTTATTCCTCTGTTCGTCACAGGATCCTTTTAAAGGGTTAAACAGGGTTTAAACCTAATTAGATTAGGTTTAAGAGTCCTAAACAAGCCAAATCAACCTCCTGAATCGCCGGATCGTCACCGGAAATCACTTGGGCCCTCCGATCGTGCTCCGTCCACAGAATAGTACCGTGGACCGCAAGAAATGCGTGGGAAATGCCCACGCGGTCGACATGCCCCGTCGTGGACCGCCCGGTCCACGGTGGACCGGGGCAAAGGGGCCAGCAGGCCGCTGGGCCTGGGCGGCCGCGCGCGGGCCTGGGCCGTGCCTACGCACGAGCCTGGGCCGCGCCTGCACGCGGGCCTGCGCGCGCCTGGGCCTGCGCCGCTGGCTGGGCCTGGGTCGCGTGTCCCGCGCACCGCCGCCTGCGGCTGCGCCGCTGCGCCCGCCGGCGGTCCTCCACCGCCTCGAATGTCGTGCCGACTTCAAAAGCTCGTATCTCCTCCATCCGAGCTCCATTTCAGGTGATCTTGGTCTCGTTGGACTCCGTTTTTCGTCGCAAACCTCGCTGTGGGCTCAATGTGGACTGAATCTCGAGCATCAAATCCTAACACTGTCAAATCATATACATAAGGTTTTGTACTTTGCATTGCTCTGATGACAAGGACGTACCACTAGGACCAAGCAAGAGGGCCATCATCCAACTTGTGTAGATCTGTTTATTTAGAGTTTGGATTCTTTGCCACAGTCTATCACCGTGGATAACTGCCACAGCATTCATACGAGGGACTGATGGCACTTATTTATCCTAAACTTATGTGTAAATATTTTTAATATGATATATAGTGGATTATGGAGATGAAGAAGAACAGTCTGCATCGTAAAAATAGATAACATGACGGTTATTTAGCATTCTAGTCTATAGTATACGAGGCGCATCATAGAAGATCCTATACATTTTATATATATCTAAAATTTTAGCTATCATATTCTTTATATATATACTAGTCGAAGATCCATACATTGCGTAGGACTGAATGTATGAAAATATTTTTTCATCTAGATCTGATCAGATTGAAAAAAATTATATTTAAATAATAAAATAATATTTATTTAAATTTTTAAAATTACTTTATATTCTCAACTATTTATATAAATAGACTTTAATTATAAAAATATAATAATATCATACGTTAATAAATAATTAATATAAAGAAGTGTTTTTTTTCAAACGGCACAATAAAATTCATTGAAAAAGCTGAGTTAATAACACTTCAATACTTTTCACAAAATAATATTATAATATTATTATTATTATTATTATTTTATTTTATATACACATGATGATAATAATATAAATAATAGTAGGGTGTAAATTAAGATAAATTAAATTAAATTTGAGGCCTTGCACAAAATAACCATTGTAGTGCTAGTCAATCATTTTACAATTATTTTGCAGGAACAAGATGGCAAAAAGGGTCCGGTCCCTTTTACCAAAAAAAAAAAAAAAAAAAAAAAGGCTGATCCCACAAGGATTTGCATTTATTCACCACTCAGCTTTTAACGGTTAAGCTTTGTCAGAGAGAAGAAAATTTCTATTAAATACAAGCAAGGCATCAGAAGAGATTGTGATATTTGCGTTTGTATACGGCTTTTCAATAGTTCCGCAGAAAATGAAAGGAATTCAGCCATGTTGTGGATATTGTGATACACATCGCTAGTGGGATCGATGAGATGGATTATATGTCTCATAACTTTAAAAAAAAAAAAAAAAACACTGAATTGGGGTGGCCATGCACCCCGTGCTGATTTCCCACCTCTAAGAAAGGAAGATAAGCAACATGCATTGTTCATTAATGCGACTATAAACATTAAAAAAACACAAATATGGTGCAGGTTATATAGTTTAGACTTCGTATAATCGGTGATGGACATCCAAATCATGATGCTGTTAATCTTTATATTTTATACTCTCCTCTTCGCTGTGTTTTAAAATATTTAAGAGAAAAGTTAAGAAAATCATGCCACATTAGCTATTGCCTATTTGGGTTTTATAAATGGTTATGCTACCAAAACTTACTTCCCAAAATACTTAGTAAATGCATAAATCAAAATTTAGTAGTGTTAATCCAGCATAAATGTCAGCTTTGAACTTTTTATTAAGAATCATCTTTCCACTTTGCATATGAAACGGAAGAAGAATACATTAGAAACCCTTATGGTTCCTCTAGCATACAACAGTAGATTGGATAGGATAATGACATGCATGTCTACAACTGATATAAGAGCTCAACAGTACATTGAACCAATTTCTTTCCACCACGTATACATAATCGCCACCTTAGCATAAAGGAAAAAAGGAAGAAATTAAGCTTTCACCCTGCCACGTCTCTTGTCAAGAAAGCAGGAAAAAAGAAACAAAAGAAAAGAGACGGAGCGGACAAGGATGATTGCAAGATATCTCCTTCCCACCATCCGAACGGCCCTCTATTTCTCTGGATGCATTCTGATTAATTGTTGGTAATACCATCAAATCGAGCTTTTTTTTTCTCCCTTCCCCAAATGTCAATATTGTGGCGAACAAAAGAATGAAGGCTCGCCACCTCACCCTTAATTAGCCTCGCACAGCACCGTTTCCTCTGCTCCGAGTTCTACCACATCCCTATGATGCCTATCTCCTCCTCCACTACCACCTCTCGTTAGGACCCTTGACCTTCTTTTATGACTCCTTTCAAAGAAATTGGTCCGGTATGCCACTGAGCTAGTAAGTGCGGAATATAATTTTCTTGTCTTTTCCACTCATCAATGTGCAAGACATGGATTGCAAGTGAGTAAAGTAGAAATGCAACCACAACATGTCAGATGGCGGGGCTGGCAAATGCCCCTTCGTAGTATTCAAAGCCGACAGCAAATGGTCGCTTCTCGTCATGTAAGGCCATTCGGATATTATATACAAAGAGATTTATAATATATCTAGGCCCCAGGACCGGCCAGACCTGTCGCATCCTCCAGAGGAGTAAATTGTGGGTTAGTAATTTAGTATCGAGAAGCAAGTCAAACAAAGAAAACAAAATTTATCGGCAGCTTTTTTTTTTTTTTTTTTGTCTAAGTGCGAATCTCATAAGGAAAAAAAAAGCTTACGGTGCAATTAAAAAAAATACTAAAAAAATTTGAAACATAAAAATATAGGTACTCCTCTCTGAACGAGGAGAAGAAATATATAGCAAAGACAGAGGTAAGGAGGATCAAACCCAGATAATTACATCAATGGCCTTCATCGGGTCAACCAATAAAGAAGGTGTTTGGATGATAATTAAAATTTAAAATGAAATCGAAATGAATCTCATTTCAATATTGATCAAAAAAATCTCATTGATTTATTTCAGAAAATAAATATCATTCTCCATAAGAATCTGATATAAAATCAATCTATTCAGTGAAAAAAAAAAAAAAATTATTAGAAGATATAAGCTATGCGACTAACGATCGAGAAGATGATACAAAAATAAATAATTACTATGCAAAAAATAGCTAAATAATAAAAATTAGCTAATATAACTACGACGTAATATATCGCAATATGCATTGCAAAAAACTTGATTTTTTGCGATAAAAATTTTTCTATTATATTTTTTTTATCGATATTTTCTTAGTATCGTTGATTATTTACCTACGCTTAAAATAAGCATCAGCAAAACTTTTTAGCGATGCAAAACTAGTATCGGAAAAATCAATTTACCTATGCTTAAAAAGCATCGATAAAAAAATTTAGCAACAAAAATTTTATCTATGCTAAAATAAATATCGCAAAATTAATTTTTTGCGACACTAAATTTCATCAGAATAAATAATTAGCGATGCTAAATTTACATCGTCAAAAATAAGTTTTGCCTATGCGTATTTTGCATCACTAATTTTTTTAGCGATACAAACTAAGCGTAGGTAAAAACTTTTAGCGTGCTAATATGAAACACTCGCCATCCTAGTACGTCCTTTGACAAGCTATATATGATTTGCCGATGCTAATTAGCATCGCTAAAGAATTTTACCTACGCATATTTTACATCACTAATTATTTAGCAACGAAAAAAACATGTCCTTTAGCGATGCTACATTTTATTTGCCGACACTAATTAGCGTACTAAAGATTTTACTACTCTTATTTTGCATCGCTAATTATTTTTTAACAAAAAAATACTTTCATAATAATTTTTTATAATTTTTTCTGTAAATCTATAGATAAATAAATATATATAATATATACATAATTGTACACTACCTTCTTTATTTACACATATACCAGAATTAAATTTATTTTACTTTAACAATAACACAATCTATATATGTATATCAAAACATTTGTTCACTTTTACAACCACACATATAGCAAAACAGATATATACAATTATATAAAATATCATATAAAAAAATATACATCCATACAAAATAAAACTGCACATGCCAAGCCATATCACGGACCTGTAATAGATTAAAAAATTAAGTAAGCAAACTAATTATTCACTAAATGATGAAAATATATAGAATAAAAATAATATAAAAAATATCGATCATAGGAGGACATCCATCATCATCAATGGAGTCATCATCATAGGCATCAGTAGGCACGTCGGGAGCCGACGGAGGAGGCATGCTGGGAGACATGCGGTGAACTAACTCATCGAGCTTTGCCCCAAGTGCTGCAAGCTAGGATCTAAACTCAACATTATCACGCTGTAGGACCGCTATGTCCTTCTAAGATCTACAATGGTCCTCCTCTGCTCGATGCATCTCCTCATGTCTCCTCTCCGCCTCACAAAGACGAGCATCACAAGAAACATATAATGCTCTAGAGGAGCTGGGGGCCACAACCATATATCCCAACCCCGTAATATAATCGGATCTCCTACCAAGCACCTCATTACAGATATCGTCATCCGTGGGTGGGGTGGAGTCCTCAGTGGTGGGCTGGGATCGTATATCCATCATCCGGTCCTAATTAAAGAAAAAAATAAATTAATCAAAAGTCTAAACCTTATAATGAAATTGAAATGTAGAACTTAATTAATTAATACTTACATACCTCTCCCTAGTCCAGGAAGCCACTCCCACGTCATCCGATGATGGATCTTTTGGTAGACATCAATCCTTCTAAGCAGCTGTCCTATTTGATGTTTCTCTAAAATTTATAAATATAAGTACACAAACACACATATTCTAAAAGATCATTGGAGATATATGTATGTGTACTTATTAGCTCATACTATGCTGTACAAATGACTTCGATCCGCCACAATGCATCACCGTAAGCCTCGACTGATTCTGTGCATTTCTATCGCAAAAGGCTAATAAGTAAATGCATTCAAGATATTAGTGAACTTATTATTTTTATTATACCATATCAATTCGATAATTCATATTTTTATTATATATAATAGTTATACCCGTATGCAGGGTCCTCATACTTGTTACAGAGGAGATCTAAGTCGGGGCGTGAAATATTTCTGTGGGGTGTCTCACGTGCCCCCCGGCCCACGTGCACCAAAGATCTCTTTCCAATGGCTATGGAGCTCATATCTGAATCCCTTAAGCAATCTCCTTATATGCCTAAAGATAGCCTCTTGCATGCGTGGGGTATCAATCTCCTCGATATCAAAATCGTGCTGCAGAAATAATATACAACATATAAGATTTAAAAAATAAAAGTTGAGTACATATCAAATTAAATATAAAATAAACAGAAAGATCTATTTTTAAAAAATATAATATAATTTATATTTAGCTATCGATAAATGATCGAGGAGGCTCTGCTATTGCGGCTTCGAAACCATCCGTCAATCGAACATCATCAGGGAAGCGTACGCTCGGACAATGATGCCAACCTCGCATACGTACGGCTCCCTGATATGGCACTAACTGGCATAGCATATCCTGATAGGATGACGACCCTCATCTTCTCTCTCGGATGTGCCCTCCTCCACTCCTTAAGCTTTTCATTTCTAACAGCTCCATGAGTCCACCTAATGCATTATCAGCTGTAGCAAAATAAAAGCTTAAAATTAATCATTTATACATAAAAAAAATTAAAATAAATTAAATATAAAAATTATAATATATAAAATCAATCTGTCATGGCAGGAGATGATGTGTCTGCCTCGGTAGATAGCTGCAAAGATGAGGTATCGACATCTCTATGTGGGTCCTCTTCTCAGATGGTCCTTTTGGTCGCATAGCATAAAATCAATTATTTATACATGATTAAAAATTAAAGTAAATTAAATATAAAAAAATTATAATACGTAAAATTAACATGTCATGGCAGGAGATGATGTGCCTGCCTCTGGATGACCCGACTATTGCTGAGATGGAGATGCGTCAACATCTTCATGTGGCCCTCTCCTGTGAGATGGTCCTTCTGGTGGCATAGCTTAAAATCAAGTATTTATACATGATAAAAAAATTAAAATAAATTAAATATAAAAAATAATAATATGTAAAATCAACTTGTCATCGCAGGAGATGATGTGGCTGCTTCATCTTCTCATGGGCCCACCCTATACGGTCGTCCTCCTAATGCCATGCCTGTATCAAACAATATATTGGAGACAGTATAATATGGATAAAAATTACATCAATACTAAATGATATATGAAATCTAAAATATATAATTTTTTTTAAAAATATATATTATTATTCAATGTCGTATCTTCATCAGGAGGATTATCAACATCTTCATCATGATAATCCATCAATGTATAATCTTCCTCGCCATCATTTATGAAGCTGTCATCATCATCCTTCGACACATTCAATTTAATTCACTGACATCAATATTATCGGGTTGCAAGTCATCTCTAATTAGAGGAGATGTGCTTCCAATATCGGCACTGTACTGTCCTAAGTCAGTTGTATTCTGTTCCTTCTGAAAGAAATCCTCATCTTCTTGTATCTCAAAACAAATATTTATGTCTTAAACACCTCTTGATGCAATACTTTGTACAAGATGCTATTCGCCTTTATATCTCATATCCTTTAGTATATTAGCTGCTTTGCCTGACTAGCGAGTATAAAAGGATCGGATTGGTACCATGTTCTCGCAAAGTTGATGCTTGTGAAGTATGCATTTTGTGAATACTAGTCCTATTATTACTGATATCCCATCATTGGCATTTAAACAGGTAAACAAATCATTTTAACCCATATCTTAACTGTATAATATTCATTAGAATACCATAATATTCAATCTCATTATCTCTGTCGGTTCCCAACATCAAAATTCTACTATTTTGAGTTTGCCTTTGCATATCAAGATCCCTTGTATGAAATCTCATACCACCAACAATACATAAGCTATAATATGAAACCCTAGGATCGAGGTGGCATGCCAAATCATATAGTTCTTCGATTGCACCATCTTCTTTATTATGGTACATTAACATTATCTGCAAGAACATGCGTATAAGTTACGATAAATATTTGCATATATTACACGTAATAAAAAGTTGAATAAAAGTGCTATAGTGCTTATCCATTATCTGAATCAAGTTGTGAACTCCCTTCGATGTCGTCCCTCGATATCTTTATTATTTTATCATAATAATATATCTCTATGCTCTCTATAATAAATATATGTTATTATTTATTTTACCACATGAAAAGTATATAATGTTGATTATGTAAAAGTACTTACTCCATAAAATGATAATTTTTTCATAATTATTTAGTACATAGAAATACATCAGGTTGCGCTCTTTATGTCCATATGTTTGTTTTTCTACCACCGATAGGATGAACATTAACCTTAAAAATAGATAATGTAGATTCAATATCGGCCTACACCCTATCTGCATTGCAATCTTTATGATTGAATTATATTTCTACATCATCGAGATATATCGAACAGAATATAAGACACTCTGTAGAAATGTATGCTTCCGTAATTGATCCTTCTGTACGTGCCTTACCTATGTAATATTTAAGCATAGAAAATTATCCTAATTACCTATGCAACATTTAAGCGTAGACAATTATGCTCATTTGCTATGAAAACTATACATCAGCAAATTTTTTCTTTTTATTTGATTTTTTTAAATAAAAAATAATTTATCATTATCTAAATAGTCAGTATAATTTTAGAGTTTAAAATTTATCTTCATCATTTATTATCTAAATAATTATCATTAAAGTATCATCATAAAAAATTATCTCGATCTAATAGCCCTAGCTATATTGATCAATAAAATTTGATTTCGACGGTCACGAAGACCGCATTATGATCTGATATATAGAGATTACTGATGGATCTAAAGATTTATAATGATGATCTCAGTGATATTTGTAGCACACTATCAAAATTTTATTTCAATCAGATATCATTATCATGGTTAATTTAGCACGAGATTATTTCAATTGTTAAATAAAAAATAAGTTATCAAAAAATCAAATAATATTTGATTCAGGTGATTTTTTATATAAATGATCTTTGCCACTACTTTCATCTTTTGTACGGTGATGATCGTAAAATCCAAACCATGTATCATGAAACATACACATTAAGTAGATCTTATAAAAGCACAAGTATAATTACTTAAGGACTTTAAGAATAAGCATCAAGAGACATATAGTTTTGGATCGTTTATATATGTAGGGTTTGAATTTTATGATCATCACTGCACAAATGATAAAAATAGTAGTAAAAATCATTTATCGAAAAGATCACCTTAATCGGATACTGTTTGGCCTTTTGATCACTATTTTTATTTAATGGTTAAATTATTTGTACTAAATTAATCATGATAATGATGTCTGATTGAAGTAAATTTTTGATAGTATGCTAAAAATACCATCAAGATCATCGTTGTAAATTTTTGAACCATCGATGATCTCTATCTATCAGATCATCACGTAATTGTTCATGGCCATCGAAATCAAACTTTTATTGATCGACGTAACTAGGGCTACCAAATCGAGGCAGGCTTTTGTGATGATATTTTAATAATAATTATTTAAATAATGAACGATGAAGATGGACTTTAAATTTTTAAATTATATCGATAAATTATTTATGAAAAAAATTAATTACAAAAATAATTAGCTACATAAGTCATAAGTGTAGGCAATTAGTTTTACTTCCTATGCTAACCATACGTCGGTAAATATTTTTCTTTTTAATTAATTTTTTATTTTAAAAAAGTATTTTTTGATATTAATTTTTTGTAGGCAATAGGCCTAATCCCTATACTATAATTTAACATCGACAAATGTTGTCCCAAAATAAAAAAATTATTAAAAAAAAAATATTTACGAACATTAATTTTGCTTGGGTACTTGAAATTATTTCTACAAAAAACTAAAATGTAGGCAATTATGCTATATTATTTATGCATAATTAGCAGTGGCAATTATTTTCCCAAAATATAAAAATTAATTTTAAAAAAATTAGTGACGTAAAGAGTTAGGCGTAGGAAATTATTTCTTGTTTCTTATGTCATTTTTTCATAGGCAATAAGCTTAATTGCCTATGCATACTGATTACGTAGATAATTATATAATTGCCGACGCTAATTTTGCATCAAAAAATATTTTTTCAAAATAAAAAAATTAATTAAAAAATATTTTTTGATGAAAAATTAGCATCGAAAGTTAACTTCATTACCTATGTAATCTTTAAGAGTAGGAAAGTAGGCTAATTGCCGACATAAAATTTTGCATGGCAATTATTTTTCTTTTTAATTAATTTTTGTATTTTGAAAAAATCTTTCCGATGCTAATTTTACGTAGGCAATAATCGTAATTGTCTATGCATCTAAATAGTGTAGGTAATTATTTAATTTCGATGCTAAATATGAGTCGGCAAATATTTTTTAAGCTAATTTTTTACTTTTGGATAATATATGTGACGTAAATTTGAGTAGGCAATAGTCTAATTGCCTACACTAGTTTTACGTCGCAAAATATTTTTATTTTTATTAATTTTTTAATTTTGCAACACATTTATCGATGAAAAAGTAGCATCGGCAATTATCTAACTACCTACGTATAAATTAATCGTAGGTAATTAAATTATTACCTATGCAAAATTTACATCGAAAAAATTTTTTTAGTTAATTTTTTAATTTTAGATAAATATTTATCAATGTTAATTTTGCATAGACAATAATTGTATTTTCCTATGCTTAATTTTTGCATAAGCAATTATGTTAATTTATGGTGCTAATTTTGTGTCGATAATTAGTTTTCGCGATGTATGTTAGTAGCATAGCTAATCATTTTAGTTTTACTGATATTTATTTCTTTACATAGCTAATTGTGCTCTTTACCTATGCAAAATTTTGCGTAGGCAAATCTTGCATCGGCAAAAATCTTATTTCTTGTAGTGGTGAAAGCACGATTGAGGGGTGGAGCCCTGCAAGGATGAGCTCACTAGGGAGAGGCGACCGCCAAAGATGCCGTTGACTGCGACGGGGCTATACTGGCGCACTGGAGCCGAGACCGCTGCTGAGGGGGAGGCCCTTCTTGAGGTGGAGGGAGAGGTCGATGGAGTAGACATTGAGGGCCCACATGGGGGCTATGCCGGTGATGTTGGAGAACCAGTTGAGAAGGACCCTAACCATGAGAGCACCACTGTAGATGTCGAGCCACTTGGCCATGCGGAGGTGACTATGGTGAGCAGGGTGTTGAGGTACTCGCTGGGCCGGTCTCTGAGGGAGGCGAAGAAGAGAAGGCCCACGGCATAGGTGAGGATCCCGTAGAGGTCCTGAATCTTGGCAAGCTCCACCGCGATGGGTGGGCATTGGAGACGAAGAGGGTGAGGGCGAGGGCGAGGAGGGAGGAGAGGGTTCGGGTTGATTGGAGAGGAGGGTGGGGGGCGGCGGCAGGGGAGAGGCTAGGGTGGAGGAGACGGCGAGGGATTTGGAGGGGCAGGAGAGGCGGAGGTGGAGGGAGTTGGGAGGGGTTAGGCAGAGGAGAGACGGGGGAAGAGGAGGATTTGGGTAGGAAGGGGAGGGTGGAATTATGGTTAATTTTATTTTTTTTTATTTTTTTAAAAATTAAAGATATTATTATTAAATTTAATTTTTATTGAATATTTATTTATAAAATAATTAATTTTTAAAATTATAGTTAAGAATAAAAATAAAAATTTGAGTTGACTCTGATTCCTAGTTTTATATGAATCAAGCAATAATAATGGAAATCATCCATTTCGATTTCGATTTCGATTTCGGACACGAATCAAACGTTTCAGAGAATTAAGTCATTCTGATTTTGATTCTAATCCATTCCGATTTTTATTCTAATTTTAATTTCGATCGCAAACCAAACACTCTCTCAAAGCATTCGGTTCACCAGGCTAAGCTGATGCTTCGTGTCTTCAGCTTAGATTCTTCTGAAAACAAAAGACAACTTTGGCTGGCTAATATATTTTCAAATACACTAGGAAAAAAAGGCATGGTCCCTTCTAGTAGCATTTGGTAGGTGAGATAATTTTTGAAGGCTTATATCTTGTACTGTGGAGAAACAGAATTTGCATAGAGATATTTTGGGTAGTTATGAGGTCAAATCCAAGTTACAATATTCGCCCGAAGGATTGACCAGGAGCATCTGCATAATCTAAGTAGTGGTCCCAATTACAGTGGAAAGATCAGTGATTTTTAAAGTGGACTGAAACCGTAGCATATATGAAGTCATTTTTTGATTACATTAAAGAATAGGTAATGGGAAAAAGTAATTAGGGGATGAGTTTCTCCTATTCCATGATGTAACTCTACTCCACCATTTTGGTGAAGCAGATTTTTATCATCTGAGCCACTTATAAGCCTACAAGGTGTGTGTTGCTACTGAAATCGATCGAGATCGGATGACGGATATCTAATCCTTGTACAGAGATGCTGGCACTGGAGTGACCTGCAAAACAAGTCTTAAACCGAAGATTATGGCTCCGGCAAGAACCCTCCGATGCTCAAGTCAGAAAAAAAGATAACAAAAGAGCATCAACGAGTTCTCTGAGAGAGATTTGATTAAACCTACTTAGGTCCTCAGAGATCTAGTTATTTATATAGAAGAATATCGGACAGCTGGATTGTTAGCTGTGAGATTGCCCGATCTCGAAATTGCCGGATCGTTGGACATTCCAAACTTGATGAAATAATTTAGCCCTCAATCGCTCTCGTGAGATCAGGAGAGACGATTGCACCAAATCTTATCTATTCGGAATAGACAGTTGTTGCATACATTGAAAAAATAAGTCAGTTGAGTAGCTCATATACAGATGAGACCTCAGGAATGCCTCAGCTCAACATGAAGACGGACTCCTCAGCTCATATGGCGGTCAGCAACCGTGTTGATGATCCGAGAACTTGAGATTTCTTGTGATATAGCACTAATCTGAGACGCTCACAGTAACCATCGTAACACTACTCCCCTACTCCTGAGTCTAAGAATCAGGTGAAAGGAGTATTCCAAAAGTGTCTTGGATCCAATGCCATGCGCTTATGCCTTCACGCATGTCTTCTGTATTTAAAGCGTGTGATGTCAGCCTAACATGATTGATGCAGACAAGCATAACTGATGGGACCACTCAGATGGTAGTATCTTCGGGGTTTTAATTACATTGCGGTGGCTTTTCATTTTCTCTCCTCTAAATTTTGTTTTGAAGGCATAGATAGCCACAGATCTGCAAAAGTAGCCATAAATCTTTTTTGTACTAATTATTCATCATGATTCTTTGGAGCAAGATGGATTCACAGTGCGTGAAGAGACTTGAGCAAATTTTGGCTCGTAGGAGGCAGGTCATGATTTCGATTACTGAAATGAAATCTGCGATCAAGGAAGAAGAATATGCCACTCCTATTGTTAAGCCCACAGCTCTGCCATTGGAAGTCATAACGCAGGATTCTCTAAAAGAAGTTTCAGTCGATAGAGTGTCGATGGAGATGGCATCGAAAATGAGCACCGAGGGATGATCCGAAAAAGATCAAACTGAGATAGTATGGATGGAAAAGGTGGTCGACAATCTGGAGATGGATTTGGCAACAACGATGGAGACTGCAGGATCTCTGGAGATGGCGACTCCTATTGGATGGTTTCTTGCATCTACTTCTCATATGGGACCTTCAGATTCGATCTCTCGTGCTCCATCCACAGAAGAGACTTTTCAATGCATGGTGGAGTATTTGATGAACTTCCTACCGTCAGTTGAGAGATTGTTCCTCAACAAACAAAGGGGAGAGAAATGATCTGCTGATGCTTTAAGATCCCTTGTACATATAGGTCAATGTCTGGCAAGCCTTCCTAGTTCCAACCTCAGTGTTTCGACGATGGAGAAGGAGGAGATCGACTTATTGAAGTACAAATTAGAGCATCTGGAGAAAGATAATGTCGAGCTGGCCAAGAAGCTCAACTTTATAGAGGAGGCTCTTCAGGAGGTCTGAGAGTCGATTCTCTATCAGGATGAAAAACTATAGTAGATCGAAAGACAGATTGAGGCCCTCAAACAACAGAAATCTAGGACCGATAGAAAAATTAAAGACCTCAAAGGACGGATTAGAATTCTCGAGAGATAGAGATCTGAGGCTGAGGGAGACTATCGTTGGACCCATGATGACCTGAAACTTCTGAGGACGATACTTGAAGCGGGAAGAGGTTCTCCTTATCTTGAAACTCACTCTCGAAGGAGTCCCAGCAGCGGTCCATCCAAGAGGGCCAGAATCTCCGAAGAGATGAGCCATGGAGAGAGAGTTCCTCGAGGAGATAGACGCTCCACTGCTAAGGGAGTTCGGCCTCTCCAAAGCTGCTCTTGGGAGTCCAGGAGATCGGATCGGAGGTGGAGCATCTGAAGAAGAGGTTGGAAGAGAGAAAGATAAATTATAAGATTCTTTGGGGCAAATTTATAGATCAAGAGATTTTACTCAAACATGTTGAAAGCAAGAGAAAGTAGCTGGAGAAGAAAGGAGCCAAGATCATAGCTCAAGCTTGCAAGGCGGCATTCTTCATGAGCTTCAAGAAGCACAAGTCCATTGCCCAGGTACACCTTCCTCCTGACTTCATCAAGCATCTTCAAATCGATTATTTGGATGAAGATTTACAAGCGGTGTCATGAGATAACTGATCGAGGTTTATAATATTATCCCACTTTTTGGATGAGATGGACAAGATCGACGCAGTCGTCCAGACTGAAAGCATCATTAGCACCAAGGAATACCATTCCACAAGTGACCGCCCTAGCAATCTCCCAGAGGAATGATTTATATCTTCTTCTTTTTTATTTTCGGTGATCCGAGGCTCCTAATCTTGTAATAGAATCTCCATAGGAACAAATGTATCTCTTCTTTTGATGAATACGAATCATACTTTTAAATATGAGAATCAAAATTTTTAACATATACTCGGCCCCTAATTGTAACTACAAAATTTGATAAGAATAATAGCCTAGACGAATACTTAGCCTGTGTTATACTTTAAGCAAGGCTCGAGCCAAGCTGAAGTTAAGATGAAAATTCGAGCTAGCTCTAGCTGTAATTAAAATTATAAATATAATAGAGATTATAATCTTCATTCCGATTCAAGGTAAATTTTCATATCTGTCGCACAGATTTTGAAAAGATCGAAATTCGAATTGCATCTGTGTGGGAGGAATTGGCACACATTTGCACACATTCCTTCGAAAGTGGTATAAAGTATGATTTGTTTGCCATTGGCATTAACTACCATATCGACGGTAGCAATCACATCCATTTACAGTCTCCACATGTTGTGCGTACGCTAGTCTTCTATTGATGCACGTCTCCTGTAATTAATACGCCGATGGGAGGTGGCTTTTGGAGGTCCCATTTAAGTCTGAGATTATTTAAAATCCTCAGATAGAACAAGATGCGGACCTTGCCAAGCTCTGATTATCTTCTCCTTCTACTGTGAGTTCTTCTATTCTTCATCCTTTCACGGATTTCCTGTACGAGAAAAAAAGAGAGATGGCCACTATGGAGTCTGACTTTGCTCCATTAGGTTTCAGATCAGAGTTGACAGAGCGGGATATAATTATGCTGTATGAGCAATATCAACTACCTTCCGCATTCCAACTTGAAGTTTCGAGATCGGATGATCAAGTCTGTCATCCGCCTTCAGGGCGTATGGGCTTTTATGAGGAGTGCTTTCGGACTGGACTGAGGCTTCCTCTCCATCCCTTTTTTATAGTGCTCCTCCGATATTTTGAAATATCATCGCGTACGATTGTGCCGAATGCATGGTGGCATATCTGTGGCTTCACTGTAGTATGCGTGCTAGCTGGGATTGTGCCAAATATCATATTTTTTTATTTTCTCTTCAGCCTTAAGCAGCATCCAGATTCGCGTGGGTGGTGGTATGTGACTCTGTGAAAGAAAAAGAATGGCATTCGCCTGATATTTTTGGATATGCCTTCCATCGTGTACGGTTGGAAATCAAGATTTCTCTTCATCTCGCAGACGTCAGGCGAAGACTGGAATATTACGACCTAGGACAAACCCCAAGAAGCTATGCTGAAAGAACCTTCGACGAACAAGAACCTGGAGCAGGAGATGGTGGCTCTGCGAAGCTTTAGGATTTTAGAGTTGAAAGAGTTGCTATCAGCTTAGGCGCTGTTTAATGCCGGTATCAGCCAAGTCGCTCCTCAAGATACATGAGTCAGCTATTTTGATCTTAAATCTTCTGGCTCTGTTCGTCTTATAATTTGATCATCATAATTGCAGAGCTAAATGCTGGGAAGAGCTCGAGCCTGCCAAAGGAGAAGAGAAAAACTCTATAGAAAAGAGGTACCAAGCCTGCCATCGGACGAAATCTTTGGGCCAGAGTCAGAAATCCCGCACAACCGACTTCAGAGGTCAGAGAGTCTGAACCTTCTCATCTGGAAGGTCATGAGATTATGTGGGTGGAAAGCGACTTGCCTACCATCTCAGCTACTGTGGGCTACTAGGTGGGCTGTGCAGATCAAGATCTAGAGAAGATGATTCTGAGCCTATCCGCTCCTCTAAGCTCACTGACCTAATCAGGTTCACCCACGGTCGAATCCTCCTCGGATAAGACACCAGCTGAGGTTGCCGATACGTCTGAAACTGTGCCAATCGAGCTGAAGCTCGAGGCCTCAATGCTGAGGGATCCCATGCTGGTGAATGAGCTACTTTCCAGATACTCCTCCCTGTCGATGCGAACGAGCTGCTGGGCATCTCTTGGAGAGAGATGAGGAGAGGAGCCATGGATTGCCTCATCCAGATATGTTGGGGCTTTCCCATTTAGCACTTATATATTCTTATTCATTGCTTATGAATTTTTCTTCATTTACCAGCTCACTCATTACTTGAACGGGTACATCAAAAGCTCCCACGAGTTGGCCAAAGAGGTGAAGAAGTCTGGGCTTGAAGTTGAGATGCTCAAAAGAGCAAAAGAGAGGGTCGAGAAGAAGGTTGGAGAAGTTTTCATGAGAGCCACTACCATCGAGAGAAGAGCTAAAGATGCTGAGACGGTGTTGAGGAAGACTGTTGAGGAGAATTCACAGCTGCTGGGTAAGGCAATGGAGTTTGAAGCTCAGACGAAGAGAAAAACAGCCGCTAGTGAGGAGAACTCTTACCTATAAAAAAAATAAAAGAATTGAAGGCCCGACTGGGGGTGGAGGAGAAGCGAATAGCCGACGTTGCTGCTAAGGTTGTGAAGGACTTCCAGACCTAAAAAGAATATGAGAAAGAAAGATCTGAGTATTTCACCGATGCCTATGACGTCGGGAGGCAGTCTATTTGAACTCGAGTCACTGCCAAATATCCAGATCTAGACCTAAATTTTTTGAATGAAATCTGAGATCCTATCATGGCGGATGTCTCGACGGCCGATACCTTAGCTCCAGACGCCATCCTGTAATTTTTGTATTTCTCTTTTTTATATTTTAAGATCATTGTAAGAAAATTTTGAAAGGAATAAAATGAGTAGAATCTTTTATCATACTTCTGCTATGTGAGCTTACCCATACCAATCTGAGGTAATTTAATTGGATGGTAATCTTATTCTATTCCCTTAAATACAGACGATTATGGGAGATGATAGTCAATGACTCACTCGATAAGGTCATGCCTGAAAACAGCATGGGGTCTATGGAGATACGCCATGTGGCCATATTTTTTTTGCAAAGCATCGCAGAAATTTATTCCCACTCCAGAGAGTGTCATTAACTGCTTGGCCATTAACTCCTGAAAAGTGTCGATTGATGATTGATGTGGCTGCTAGCACTTATAAATAGAAAACCAGAGAGCAAAAAGATCTCTATCCCTTCTTCTGTGGCAAGAAGTCACATTCTCCGTCTGTTGCCATGTCATTGCCTTCGAATCTGCCACCTTTAGAGTTAATTAAAAATTGAGTGAGAGAGCGAAATGCCATTGCAAGAGATGCCCGCTAGAGATACCTAGCCCGTGAAAGGGAGAGAGCTAGGCAGGCCGGCACATCCATTTCTCATGGGGCTCCCCCTCCTTTGTCTCCTATGACTAGGCCCCCTCCTAGTCTGAGCACATCCCACCTATAATTCGAGAGCGTTGTATTGCAGAGTTTCGGAACTCTGCAACATTTCGAAGGGAGATGCTCGACGTTGCCGCCACCGTTTTCATCGAGAGCTTCGATGATTATAAGATCCATCTACTGAGGATAATGCCATATCTAGAATTTTATGATATATAGACTGGCAGTACCAATGAAGAGGTGGAGACCTCGATGGATGAAAGATGTGAAGTCCTCAATGGATGAAGATCGAACTAGCTCATCTGGCAGATCCGATGCTCCATCAATTATAGCGGGACGTCCCTTCTCATCTTCTCCTCTTATTTTTCTCTCCTTCTTCTGATATTCTCCTCTTCTTCCTCTTCTACTTCTTTATTTTCTTCTCTTGTTCACAAGATGGTGCTTAAAGCAATCGTTCTCTAAAGTGTTTGAAACACTAGTTTTTTCTTTGTAAAATACTTGGGGCACCGACTTTTTCTTTATAAAGATTTTAATGAATAAAAAGAAAAGCTTTGTTTTGAAAATCGTTGCTTCGTTTCTAGTTTTAAATTTGTATCTGTGGATTTTATAAATTTTGCTCGGCTCATAAAGAACAGCACAAATAGGCGCTCAGATAGCATAAAAAAATGCTCAGTGCTCAGCTCAACACAAGTAAGGTTCTAGGTTGCTCAGCTTTAGCATAGATATGTTTAGAACAACTTCGATTGAAGTGAATATATTTAGAGCAATTTAGAATAACTTGAATGTAATCCGACCGTTCATGAATCTGAGGTATTATAATAATTATCTCAACACTACCCCCGTACTCTTGAGTCTGAGATAATACCTTAGGCGGAAGGAATACTGTTGAGGTAATACCTTAGCTATACGTTGTCCGTCTTTTTATCCTTCTTCTGAAGAGGCTGTGTGTACCGACGGTGAGTTTATGCCTATGGCATTTAGGGCTCTTCAGTGGTGTTCCGAGGGTCTGATTAGTTATTCCTTCAAAGATTTCCGAAGGGTCTCCCTCCTCTTCTCGTACGACTCGAGCTCTGCAGTGGTCTGGTAAGTTAGCCCCACTTCAGAGTCGTCAAGGTCTTTTCGAGGGTTTGATAAGTTAGCCCTCACCAGCGATGAACTTGTGCCTACGGTATCTTGCACTCTCGATGATATTCTGAGGGTCTGATTAGTTGTTCCTTCAAAGATTTCCTAAGGGTCTCCCTCTACTTCTCGTATGACTTGGGTTTTGCAAGGATTTGGTAAGTTAGCCCCATCTCGGAGTCACTGAGATTTTCTCGAGGGTCTGGTAAGTTAGCCCTCACTAGTCACATTATGTGCCTACAGTGATCTTGTGCCTACGGTATCTAACACTTCTTATCTTCGTGCAAGAGGCAGTGTGGGTCAGTGACGAGCTTGTGCCTATGGTATCTTGCACTTTTGGTGATATTCTGAGGATCTGATTAGTTATCCCTCCAGAGGCTCTCTAAGGATCTCTCTTCGCTTCTCGTGCAATTTGGACTCTGCAAGAGTCTGGTAAGTTAGCCCCACCTCAGAGTCATTGAGATCTTCTCGAGGGTTTGGTAAGTTAGCCCTCACGTTAGTTGATCGTAGTTATAGTTCGGGGTCTTAAGTGGAAGGAGGAGGCAACTCTTGGAGAATTCGGGTGCCCATCGTAAATTAATGGCCCTGCAAATTTTATTTTCATGAAAAATAGTTACATCATTGGTAATATATGCGAAGGTTCACTGAGCTCCATGATCTTGATATTGAAGTCCCGTCGAGCTACTTTAGCCTATAAGTTCCTGAGCATAGCACTTCATCCATCCGGTAAGGATCTTTAGTTGGATGGTAGCCCTCCTTTTAGCATCTGCTCAGTAGGCTGTGAGACTTCAGCTCGCCGCAGCATCAGATCATCAGATCAAAGTTGATCATCAGGTGCAAAGATCAATATTTTTTTATAAAAGATTAATTAGTCAGTATTTGGTTATCTCATCTGGATGTGAGCCGATTTTCATCATCCGACTCGGATTCTCTTTCCTCAATGGGACATCTCAAAGGTCCTTGATTGGTCGAAAATTTTATCATCAGATGGTAACTTGAGACATCAACTTTCAAAGTTCTAAAGCTGGGATGATCGAGGATGGCGTTGTAAGCCGAGGGACTCCCCTGATCCATACGACCCCCCAGTAATCATATAAATTTCTCCTCGGATGGGTCGCTCTTCTTCTGCCATTTGCCTTCCGACCGCTGTCGTTCCTGCCGCACTAGTGCTTGCTGCGGTTGAGGCAGAGGGAGAGGTTGTTGAGGCAAAGTTGGTGGCTATAGAACTCTCAGAGCTCGACGTTGAGGGGTCGCTCTCCAGACAAAATGATTCAGCTGCCTCTACCTAACAAGCCTTTTGATCTCGTCGCGAAGTTGATGGCAGTCTTTAGTATCGTGACTGTGGTCATGATTATAAAAGCAGTATTTATTTGGATATCAATGGTGTTTTAATTTTATTTTTATCATCCGAGGCTCAGGTAACTCACGTCCCACTTGTAACAACACCACCCTCCGAGGAATAGTCAGGGGCGTGTAGTTTGTACAGTCCAGGAGATGATGGTTGCCAAACTCTTCTCAGAGGACTTCGAGATTGACGATTTTGACCTCCATTATTCCACCTCAGGGGTGGAAACTGAAAGCGCTAGCATCTTTTCTCTTCTCACCTCGGATGGCGCTCCTTACTAGATCTTGCCATGGCTGAACTGGCAGGAGTATCATCAACAAAGGCCTCTTCCATGCAGTCATACTTCTCCACACGGATAAGCATATCTAGAAGATCCCGAGGATAAATCTTAATAAATAATTTTTTTAAGTCATTCTTCAACAAATCGCTCTGAAGCGAATTTCAGTGCAGGGGTAAAACGATAATTTTAATTTTTTTTAAAAATTATAATTTTATAGTAAAAATTATTAATTAATCTAATTAATTAACATGTATTAATCCTACACAAGGATCTAAATATAATATATATAACATATATTTAAATTTAAAATTTTGAATTCTACAGTAAATATTTTACTGTTATGTGTTCAGAACATATTACCTTCATGCAGGTAGTCGATCGCTGTAGTCTGATCATCGTCAGAAAGGTTTGATCATTGCAATATAGCTACACAGTATGTCTGACCTCCACAGATTATCCATATGAAGCTTCCGATCTGATCGGCTCCTCATGAATGCTGGTTCGTTGCAGAATCCTTTCGATGGTCGATGCTGATCGAACTCCTTCGGTTGATGTCTGCCGACTCTTTGAATACTTTGGATCATAAGCAAAAGAACTTGAGAGATTGATGAAGCTCTCCTTGAAGTTTGGTGGGCTCACGATACTCGTAGCTCACCTTCTCACTTCCCGAACCCTAGGCAGAAACCTTAGGATACTCACAAAAGACCATGCACCCTTTTTCTCTTCTTTTCTTTTCTTTTCTTTTCTCATGCAGAAGGCCTTTCTCACGCCACCCTTTCTCTCCAGGATCAGATATTCGCATGCCCCACCTTCTATTTCTTTTTAAAATGGTGCAAGATCGCATCTTTACAGCATTTTCACCGCATGAGAGGATAAAGCTAGGTGGTTGCTCACTTGAATTCAAATCGAATTTGAATTCAAATGCCAACCAACCAATCTTTATCCACTCTTGGCATGAGAAGAAGGGGGCGTGGGTTCTTTGTGCGTGGAGAGTTTACACGAGAAACTTTTTCTCATGTAGAAAAAGTGGTGCACAAGTGGATAAGGTGGCGCATGGGATTAGTTGCTCATTCAAATTCAAATATCATTTGAATTTGAATGGCCAACTAATCAGTCTTTATCCACTCAAATGGCACACAAGGGAGGGGTGTGGGAAGGCTTCTGCATGGGAGAAAATTCATGAGAACTTGTTTCTCATGAATTCAAATAGGTGCAGGTGGGTGAGGTGGCGCAGGGAGATAAGTCAAAATGGTTTCAAATATTAAATCAACCTAATTGAACCAACCTTATTAAAATAGGTTAGGCACAATTAGACTAAGTTAAATCCAACACAATTAGGCTTAATTAAGCTTAATAAAATCTTAATCAAATCAAGAATTGACTAAGCCCAACCCTTGATCAAATCAGGGACCAAACCACCTCGGTGATTAGGTCAACTCTTAACCTAATCGGGTCAAACCCAACTGAATCCAATTCAATTGGACTTGATCCAAAAATAATTACTCAATCAAATTGAGTTAATTAGTGATCAAATCACTAATTAAATCTATCATAAATATTGAGTCCAAATTCGATGGGCAATCGGATATCAAAGTCCATCGATATGAGACCCTGATCGAAGAGTCCCAAACCCGTGGGACTCTTGACCTCGGTGCCCAAAATGTGTGAAACTCATGATCAGAGAATCTTGATTCTCGATCACAGAATCTCAGATACATAGGACTCAGAGTCTCTGAGCATTATGACTCTTGGTCGAAGAGTCTCAGTCCAGTGGGACTCTTCACCAGCCATCAGATCAGATAGGAATCTCTAATGTGTGTGACCCCACAGGTTCGAACCTAAGTCGGTAGCACAAAAACCAATTCTTGTACTAATCAAAGTGACCATCTTGCAATGGTACCCAATATCCAGATAGGTCAAATAGTCACAACCGCAACATTCAGAACCTACGCGAATATGGTTACTGTATAATTCATCCTTTTTGACCCCGTGTATAGGATGACTCAGGGTTAAACTGTCAACCCTGATCAGATCATCTGAATCATGCTCAACTCAAACAGTCCTGTGATCCTCACTAGGACTACCCTGGCCAAGATTTTGCTAAATTGAAACACGACTATACATAGCTCCTTAAACTGGAGTAGTCAATCCCATCTTGACACACGCACCGACAAGTCAAGTACTTGACTACACCCAGCAGCCTTCCGTCACTGAATTAGAAATTCAGGTAGTCCAGTGCCTAAGTGCAGTGAGTTGCTTGCAAGTCACTGTGGCAGTCTCAGGTCGGAGGGACAGTTATACCCATATCCCATCGGAGCAAATCTTGACAGCAGAAAAAGCTCCGAAGTTGGTCACGTTCAGTGCAGATGTAGCCTTACATCTCACCTGTATGCCATACCAGTGTCTCCACACTCTTTGGTTAAGAGGACAACCAACCCATATGGCACACAACGACCTATGCTTGATAAACATTGTTGTTCTTGGTAACAACGTATCATTTGGTCGCGAACAGGTTTAAGGACTAAATGATAAATCCTCCTTTGTCGAGTCTAAATAGTCCTAAGGACTTCACCACAATACAGGAGTTCATTAGAAGATGAAATAATTTGTGATGAAAAATATCAAAATAACTTTTATTAATTTATAATTCATATACTAATACAAAAAAGAGCACAACTGTCAACAGGCTGACGATTGGCTTTGGGACACTATTTTCAACAATCTCCCACTTGGTCTAAAGCCAATCGATGCAGTATCTAATACCCATCTTCAACTTGAAATCGTTGAACTTCTTCACCGCAATGGCTTTAGTGAATGGATCGGCCAGGTTCTCCTTTCCGTCGATCTTCTGAAGATCGGCATTATCTCTATCCATGATTTTTTGGATAAAATGGTAGCGGCACAGAATATATTTCATCCGCTGGTGTGCCTTCAGTTCCTTCACCTGAGCTATGGCTCCAGAGCTGTCATAGTAGAGCAGAACTGGACCAACAAGGGAGAGTGCTACTCCGAGCTTGGTGAAAAATTTTCTCAGCCACACCGCTTCTTTGGTAGCATCTGATGCGGTGACATACTTTACCTCACAAACTGAATCAGCCATAGTGTGCTGCTTAGAACTCTTCCAGCAGACAGCCCCACTATTAAGGGTAAAAATAAATCCCGACACACTCTTGTTGTCATCATGATCAGACTGGAAACTAGAGTCTGTAAATCCTATAAGTCTCAAGTCTGATTCACCATAAACAAGCCACTGGTCCTTAGTATTTCTTAAATACTTCAGGATGATTTTAACAACCTTCCAGTGATTCTCTCCTAGATCAGATTGGAATCTACTCACTACCCCTAGTGAGTATGCCACATCTGGTCATGTACATGTCATGATATACATGATAGATCCCACTACCGAAGCATATGGAATTCTATCCATACACTCTCTCTCTTGAGGTGTTGTCAGACAATTCCTCTTCGAGAGAGAAATTCCATGGCCTATTGGTAGATAGCCTTTCTTGAAATTCTCCATGCTGACCCTCTTCAGCATAGTATCAATGTACGTGGATTGGGGTCGGTGGCAAGGGGTGACCCTCCCATGCTCAGAGGTCGAAGCCGACGGTCGGCGGTGACCGTCGGTGCCATAAAAAAATCAGGAAAAGGGAGAGAAGAACAGGGCTTTCTTCTCCGACGAAATTCGATGGCTCCTGTCACCGACGGTCGTGTCTACAGGCATAGGAAAGAAGGGAGAGAAGAGAGGAAGAGGAGGAAGGACTTACCACGGCCTTCGATGACCCCCAGCAGCATGAAATTGCGGCGAGCACGAGTCGAGGGGCCGCAGCTTCAATCGAAAAAATCGGAGAAGAACTCCGACGATCGTCGGTGACTATTGTGTCCTCTCTTAAAGGAGAGGAGGAGGGTTCTTATAGAGCTCATCCTAGGGTCTTTTAATGGCCCTAGGACTCTGATTCCTGATCGAAACCGAGGAAGGGGAAGACTCCGATCGGGAGTCTTCTTCCCTGTTTTTTTTTTTTTCTGGGTGGGCTTTGTGGCTTTAGGCCCAGTGGGCCGGGTTATCATAGATATGACCTAGCCTACAGTGCCAAAGATAGACTTCTGACATATTATCCATTCTAAGGTGTTTACCGGATGTTTGAACCATATTAATAGGCTGTGATAGTAAGTAAATTGAAGCAAAATTTGGGTGCAGGGGTAAAATGGTAATTTTAAAATTTTTTTAAAATCACTATTTTACAGTGAAAATAATTAATTAATCTAATTAATTAACATGTATTTATCCTATACTAGGATCTAAATATGATATATAGCATGCATACATTTAAATTTGAAATTCAAATTCGAATAATAAACAATTCACTGTTCTGTGTTCAGAACACAATACCTTTATGCGGGTAGTCGAACTCCTTAATCTGATCACCGTCGGGAGGATCTGATCTTCACAACACAGTCACACAGCGTGTCTGACCTCTGCAGATCATCCACACGAAACTTTTGATCTGATCAACTCCTCACGAGTGCTAGCTCGTTGTAGAGCCCTTTCGACGGCCGATGCTAATCGAACTCCTTCGATCGATGTCTGCCGACTCTTTGGATGCTCTGGATCATCAGCAAGTATGCTTGAGAGGTTGATGAATCTCTCTCTAAAATTTGGTAGGCTCACGACACTCGTAGCTCACCTTCTCACTTCCCGAACCCCAGGCTGAAACCCTAGGGAACACACTGAAAACCCTGCACCCAATTTTCTTTCTTTTCTTTCTTTTTCTCTCGGAAGTTTTAGACTTTCTACTCACGCACAAGGGTTTCTCACGCCCCACTTTCTCTCTCAAAAAATTTCTTATGCACGCCCCAGCTTTCTCCTCTTTTTAAAATAATTCAAAACGTGTCTTATCCGCGTGAGAGGATAAAGATAAGTGGTTGCACATTTGAATTCAAATCAAATTTGAATTCAAATGCAAACCAACTCATCCCTATCCACTTGGATGTGAGAAGAGAAGGTGCGTGGCTGCTTTGTGCATGAAAAAGTTTCACGAGAAACTCTTTCACGTGTAAGATATGGGGCGCTAAATAGGATAAGGATAAGGCGCATGGATTGGTTGCTCATTCAAATTCAAAGTTTCTTTTGAATTTGAATGGCCAACCAACCATCCTTATCTACTTATATGGCGCACAAATGTGGGGCGTGGGAAGGGCTTTGCGTGAGAGAAAATTCATGAGAAGTTGCTTCTCGTGAATTCAAATGAGCGCAGAGATATCAGGTGGCGCAGGGAGTTTGGGTCAAGGTGGTTTCTCATTTTAAACTA
Source organism: Elaeis guineensis (assembly GCF_000442705.2). Lineage (NCBI taxonomy): Eukaryota > Viridiplantae > Streptophyta > Magnoliopsida > Arecales > Arecaceae > Elaeis > Elaeis guineensis. The sequence goes on from NC_025994.2 coordinate 72,155,474, forward strand.
ACCTAATCGATTGGCTTTGGAATACTATTCCCAATAATCTTCCACTTGGCCTAAAGCCAATCGATGCAGTATCTAATATCCATCTTCGACTTTAAGTCGTCGAACTCCTTCACCGCAATAGCTTTAGTGAATGGGTCAGCCAGATTCTCCTTCCCATTAATCTTCTAAAGGTCGACGTCACCTCGATCCATGATTTTTTCGATGAGATGGTAGCGGCGCAGAATATGCTTCATCCACTGGTGTGCCTTCGATTTCTTCGCCTGAGCAATGGCTCCAGAGCTGTCACAGTAGAGCAAAACTGGACCAACAAGGGAGGGTGCTACTCCGAGCTCGGTGATGAATTTTCTCAGCCACACCACTTTTTTGGCAGCATCTGATGCAGCGACATACTCCACCGCGTAAACTGAATTAGCCACTGTGTGCTGCTTGGAACTCTTCCAGCAGACAACTCCACCATTAAGGGTAAAAATAAATCCAGATACACTCTTACTGTCATCATGATCAAACTGAAAACTAGAGTCTGTAAATCCTATAAGTCTCAAGTCCGATTCACCATAAACAAGCCATCGGTCCTTAGTATTTCTTAAATACTTCAAGATGGTTTTAACAACCTTCCAGTGATTCTCTCCTGGATCAGATTGGTATCTACTCACTACCCCTAGTGAGTATGCCACATCTGATCGTGTACATGTCATGGCGTACATGATAGATCCCACTGTCGAAGTATACAGAATTCTACCCATACGCTCTCTCTCTTGATGTGTTGTTGGACAATCTCTCTTCGAGAGAGAAATTCCTGGCCTATCAGTAGATAGCCTTTCTTGAAATTCTTCATGCTGAAACTTTTCAGCATAGTATCAATGTACGTGGACTGGGATAAGCCAAGCAACCTTTTAGATCTATCCCTATAGATCTTCATCCCTAGGATGTAGGAAGCTTCTCCCAGATCCTTCATGGAGAATTGTGACGACAGCCAAATCTTTATTCCCTGTAATGCAGGGATATCATTCTCGATTAAGAGAATGTCATCCACATACAATACAAGAAATACTTCTACTGTACCATTAGCCCACTTATAAATATCGGGCTTCTCTCCATTCTTAATGAAGCCATGCGTCTTGATCGTCCTATCAAAACGTATGTTCCAACTCCGGGATGCCTGCTTAAGTCCATAAATGGACCTCTGTAGCCTGCACACCTTAGACTCATCTGTGGATGTGAATCCTTCAAGTTGTATCATATACACCTCTTCGTCCATCTCTCCGTTTAGGAAAGCTGTCTTCACATCCATCTACCAGATTTCATAGTCCAGATGGGCAGCTATCGCAAGCATAATCCGAATGGATTTGAGCATTGCCACAGGAGAAAACGTCTCGTCATAGTCTATACCATAATGTTGACGATATCCCTTGGCAACCAGACGGACTTTATAGGTTTCCACCTTTCTGTCTGCGCCCCTCTTCCTCTTGAAAACCCACTTACACCCTATGAGTTTTACTCCTTCAGGTGGGTCAATCAATGTCCACACATCGTTGACCTTCATGGACTCCATTTCAGATTTTATGGCCTCTAGCCATTTCTCAGAGTCAGGTCTCTACATTGCATCTATGTAGGTGATCGGATCCTCATCATTTTCATCAAGTTCGATAGGATCTCCGTCCCGAACCAAGAAATTATAGTATCTGTCCGATTGACGTGGTACTCTACCAGATCACCTTAAGGGTGCAGGAATAATGGGCTTCGGATCTGATCTAATCAAATTCGGTTTAGGTTCAGCTATTTGTGTCGATTTTTCACCTGTCGAACTTCCTCAAGTTTGACCTTAGAGGCAACAGTCCCTTCACCAAGGAACTCCTTTTCTAAAAAGATTGCCTTAAGGCTGACAAACACCTTTTGCTCATCAGCTAGGTAGAAATAATATCTTTTGGTCTCTTTTGGGTACTCTATGAAATTACACTTGTCAGACCTAGGTCCAAGTTTGTCCGTAATTAAACGTTTAACATAAGTCGGATACCCGCAAATCCTTAGGTGCGAGAGTACTGGCTTACGTCTTATCCATATCTCATATGGAGTTTTGGTTACAGACTTACTCGAAACTCTATTTAGAAGGTGACAAGCCGATTTGAGCACATATCCCCAGAGGGAGATCGGTAGACCAGCAAACCCCATCATGGATCGAACCATGTCCAACAAGGTCGATTTCTCCTTTCAAACACACCATTATGCTGTGGTGTTCCAGGAGGAGTCCACTGAGAGAGAATCTCATTCTCTCCAAGATATGTCAGAAAATCATTGGAAAGGTATTCACCTCCTCGATCAGATCGAAGAGTTTTAATACACTTTCAGTTTATTTTTCTACCTCATTTCGAATAGTTTGAATATTTCAAACGACTCCAACTTATGCTTCATTAAGTAGACATATACATACCTCGATAGGTCGTCTGTGAAGGTTATGAAGTAGAAATATCCACCTCTTACACTTGAGCTCATGGGTCCCATACATCAGAATGTACCAGACCTAAGAGTTCACTGGCTCGCTCACCTTTTTCAATAAAAGGTGACTTGGTCATCTTTTCAAGAAGACAGGACTCACAGGTTGGAAGTGATTCACAATCACCAACTTCAAGAATTCCTTCTTGAGCCAATATGTTTATCCTATTCTTATTGATATGACCTAGCCTACAGTGCCAAAGGTAGACTTTTGACACATTATCTATTCTAGGACATTTACCGGATGTTTGAACCACATTAACAGGTTGTGATAGTAAATAAATTTCATTATTTATTTGTCCAACAAATATTGTAATATCATTCAAAATGATATTGTAAACGTTTTCTTTTATTAAAAATTCATAACCGTACATGGCAAAAGGCCTACAGAAATAATATTTAATAAAAAGCTTGGATAATAGTGACATTCGCTCAGAATTACATTACGAGAATTGATTACAAGGTTCATGATTCCTAAAGCTAGAACTGGAACTTGCTTCCATCTCCAACGTTCAGGAACCTCTCGCCGTCATCAAATCTCCTACTGACCTGCAGACCCTGCATCGAATTGCAAATATGATAAGGGCTTCCGGTATCCAAACCCAGGCAGTAGTATCACAAATAGAAAAGTTGCAAGGTGTTATCATATAATTACCTTACTTTTTCTTCGATCTGTTGGGTCCAAGAAGGCAATGTATAGAGGACAGTTCCTCTTCTAGTGCCCCTGCTTCTTGCAAAAGAAGCACTCCCCTGGCTCTGGTCGGACTTGCACTTCTTGGTCTGACCCTGTGCAGACGTCCCAGCATACGACTGCACCTTCTTATTCTTCTTCTTCTTGCTCTTCTTCCCTTTCTTGAAGGGTCGACGACCAGAAGAAGACCCTCCCACAATATTCACCGACTCCTTATGGAGCTGGTGGTCCTTCTCAAAGTTTTGCAGTAACCCCAACAAGTCGTGGTAGTTCACTGCAGCTTTGTCATTCGAAAATAAGTAAGGAAGGGGAGGAAGGACTTGGGCAAAGAATTAAGGATCGCATCCTTACCGAGCTGCTCGTGCAAGGGAAAGCCCAGTTTACTTAGGTGCTCAATCATTTGATCATGTACAGTACATGATCGGTGACTGAGGCCCCATCCCTCATCCGAGCATTAAAATGGCACAACTAGTTTTTGCCTTTCAACGTCGTCAGGCATGCCAAAGGAGTCGCTCAACATTTAAAGTATCTCCTGTGGTTGGATGTTCTCAAACTTCGGCTAAACTCATCATTCATTGCCGCCAGCATTATGCATCGAACGGTGTCCGATCGTTGAGCCACTTCTGATAAGTTCTCAGACCGTCCCTCTAGCGTTCGGGGCTGCTCCTCAGGTGCCGGATCCGTTACTACATAAAGGATCCGCTCATGCTCAAGGATAATTTTTAATTTTCGATACCAGCTATCGAAATTGATCCCATGAGCTTTCATTATCTAATAATGACGGAGTGATAGGGTAGTAGCCATAGCTGCATAAAGAAAACTAACCTCTATTAGTATATAAATTATTAATACTAAAGACTTGGACTTTAGTCTAAAGTTTCTTCCATATTTTTACGAACTGGTAGCCTCAACCTCCAATTCGAGAAATTACTTTAATTCCTTAGTGGGTACTAGAATCCACACAGACTACACACGAGCCCAACTTTGGTTGGTCAACCCATGTGCATCTATGGGTAGGTTCATAACCAGTTGTTTCTCTAAACAACTTCTAGCAATTTATTTTGTCCCAAACCTAATCAGTAGGCTTTGGCCTCCACTGAAAAGATCTGGTTAGGTCCAACCATTAACATGACTTGATTTGGTGAATCGGACCAATAAATGATCAGACCGACTTTGGCCGGCCAACCTGACTACCACCAGAAAGACTCAACCAAATTATCATACTATGAATGATAATTCCATTAGTCAATAAGCACCAGGCCTTTGGGCCTCCAATGATTATTAAACTAATGGACTCATTATCACTTACTTAATGGGAGGCTATGACTTAGTTATCACTATAACTTAATCATTGTAGGGACCTAATAATTTTTAGGATTTTTATTAAAGGATAGAAGAGAAAAAATTAACCAGCCAATTTCAATCCTCCCACTGACTTCACCAAGTCAGATTAAAAAGATTTAATTAAAGCCGGCATTAGGAGCACCTAAATCAGTCACACTGATTTACCTAATGACATGGGTGAGCCCTAATCACCAAGTGATCTAATCAAAACCTAACTCACCAGGTTGGCCAGGTAAGTGAGATCAGTGGTGGGGATATGCCATTAACTCGTCAGAGATCAAATCAATGCGAGTAGCTCCCACTTAAGAACCACTATCAAACTGTCAAACTTACCTTAGACACCAACCGGTTCATTAGTTTTAATTTGATCAACTTAGTAAATAGGGTTCCACCGCATAGCCATGAATTAAGTCCATCTTGGTCTAGTTAAAGACATGGACCCATTCAACTATAACTATTGGAGTTGAGTCTAGAGTGTCCTTGACCTAATCTAATTCAACTTTTGATTAGATTTGACTAATTACTCTAATTTAGTCCATTTCTTTAAGCTAATCTTAGGTCTAACCCAATTATGGATCTAATCCATCTAACCCATTGACCCACGTTTATGCAATTGTCTTAGGTCTTAATTCATAATTCTAGACCAACTTGACAACACTTAATTCTTTTAATTAAGTATTTGGGCTGATGGGTCAGGGTTTGACATTTGAAAATAATTTTTAAATTTGAAAGATTTTATTTTTGTTCATTAAATAGGTTGACTCATTTCACAAATAGATCGCACATTTCATAAATAGCAATCCTATTGCTAATTTCACAACAGAAAATAACTCAATCAAAATAAATCATGAATATTCTTTAGATCTAATCTAACACATTCATGATAAATTTTACAATTGAACCTTTACAATTAAGTCCTTTCGCTGCTTCATCTGCATGGAATATAATTACAGCGGCACCCCTACCACCATAGGAGACCCCATCGAATGGGAGGAGAGGGCCTTTAAACCTTACTTTTCTCCTATGACCGGACGGCCATGACAACCAACCAATTAGATTACTTACTACTTGGATCAAGTATATCTAAATTACTAATTTAAATTTAAATTTTAAATTTTAAATTTTAAATTTTAAATTTTGACTTTCAAATTTCAAATAAATTTCAAATTTTTGAATTTCAAATTTAAATTTAAAATTTAAATTTTAAATTTTGAATTTCAAATTTTTGAATTTTGAATTTGAATTCAAAATTTAAATTTTAAATTTTGAATTTCAAATTTTTGAATTTTGAATTTCGAACAACTTTCAAAATTCAAATTTTAAATTTTTAAATTTTAAATTTTAAATTTAAATTTAAACTTTTAGATTACAACTTAATCTATGCATGCAAATTATATATCATATTTAGAACTGCTCTGATACCATTTGAAGAAAAATTTGGGTGCAGGGGTAAAATGGTAATTTTAATTTTTTTCAAAATCATATTTTACAGCAGAAATAATTAATTAATATAATTAATTAATATTATTTACCCTATACTAGGATCTAAATATGATATATAGCATGCATGCATTTAAATTTGAAATTCAAATTCGAACAGTAAACAACTCACTGTTCCGTGTTCAGAACACAATACCTTTATGTGGGTAGTCGATCTCATAATTTGATCACCGTCAGGAGGATTTGATCATCACAATATAGCCACATAGTATGTCTGGCCTCTGTGGATCATCCACACGAAGCTCCCGGTCTGATCAGCTCCTCACGAGCCTAGCTCGTTGTAGAGCCCTTTTGATGGCCGATGCTGATCGAACTCCTTCGATCGATGTTGTTACTCTTGGATACTCCAATTGTTAGCAAGTATGCTTGAGAGGTTGATGAATCTCTCCTAAAATTTGGTGGGCTCACGACACTCGTAGCTCACCTTCTCACTTTTCGAACCCCAGGCTGAAACCCTAGGGAACACACTGAAAACCCTGGCCCAATTTTCTTTCTTTCTTTTTCTCTCGAAAGTTTTAGACTTCCTACTCGGCACAAGGGTTCTCACACCATACTTTCTCTCTCAAAAATTTCTTACGTGCGCCCCAGCTTTCTCCTCTTTTTAAAATAATTCAAAACGTGTCTTATCCGCGTGAGAGGATAAAGATAAGTGGTTGCACATTTGAATTCAAATCAAATTTGAATTCAAATGCAAACCAACTCATCCCTATCCACTTGGCATGAGAAGAGAAGGTGCGTGGCTGCTTTGTTGTGGAAAGGTTTCACGAGAAACTCTTTCTCGTGTAAGATATGGGCGCTAAAGAGGATAAGGATAAGGCGCATGGATTGGTTGCTCATTCAAATTCAAAGTTTCTTTTGAATTTGAATGGCCAACCAACCATCCTTATCCACCTATATGGTGCACAAATGTGGGGCGTGGGAAGGACTTTGTGTGAGAGAAAATTCATGAGAAGTTGCTTCTCGTGAATTCAAATGGGCGCAAAGATATCAGGTGGGAGTTTGGGTCAAGGTGGTTTCTCATTTTAAACTAACCTAATTGAACCAATTTAATTAAAATAAGCTAGGCCAATTAGACTAATTTATATCAACTTAATTAGGCTTAATTAGGCTCAATAAAATTCTAATCAAATTAGGAATTGACTAAGCCCAACCCCTGATCAAATCAGAGACCAAACCATCTCGACGATTAGATCAACTCTTAACCTAATCGGGTCAAACCCAACTGAATCCAATTCAATTGGACTTGATCCAAAAATAATTACTCAATCAAATTGAGTTAATTAGGATCAAATCACTAATTAAATTTTCATAAATATGAGTCCAAATCTGATGGCAATCGGGTATCAAAGTCCATCGATATGAAACCTTAATCGAAGAGTCCCAAACCAGTGGGACTCTTGACCCCGATACCCAAAATGTGTGGGACTCGTGATCAGAGAATCCTGATTCTCGATCACAGAGTCTCAGACACGTAGGACTCATATTCCATAAATATTAAGACTCTTCATCAGCCATCAGATCAGATAGAACCTCTAATGTATGTGACCCCGCAGGTTCGAACGTAAGTCGGTAGCACAGGAACCAATTCCTGTACTAATCGAAGTGACCATCTAGCAATGGTACCCGATATCTGGATATGTCGAATAGTCACAATCGCAACACTTAGAACCTACGTGAATATGGTTACTATATAATTCATCCCTTTTGACCCCTGTGTATAGGATGACTCAGGGTTAAACTGTCAACCCTGATTAGATCATCCGAATCGTGCTCAACTCAAACAGTCCTGTGACTCCTCACTAGGACTACTCTAGTCAAGATTTTGCTAAATTGAAACACGACTGTACACAGCTCCTGAACTGGAGTGGTCAATCCATCTTGACACACGCACCGACAAGTCAAGTACTTGACTATACCCAGCATCCTTCCGTCACTGAATTAGAAATTCAGGTAGTCCAGTGCCTAAGTGCAGTGAGTTGCTTGCAAGTCACCATGGCGGTCTCAGGTCGGAGGGACATTTATACCATATCCCATCGGAGCAAATCTTAACAGCAGAATAGCTCCGAGTCAGTCACCTTCAGTGCAGATGTACCCTTACATCTCACCTATATGCCATATCAGTGTCTCCACACTCCTTGGTTAAAAGACAACCAACCATATGGCACACAACGACCTATGCTTGATAAATGTTGTTGTCCTTTGTAACAACGTATCATTTGGTCGCGAACATGTTTAAGGACTAAACGACAAATCCTCCTTTGTCGAGTCTAAATAGTCCTAAGGACTTCACCACAACATAGGAGTTCATTAGAAGATGAAATAATTTGTGATGAAAAATATAAAAATAATTTTTATTTATTTATAATTTATATACTAATACAACAAAGAGCACAATCGTCAACAGGCTGACGATTGACTTTGGAAGACTATTCCCAACATAAATTCTATTATTTAGTTGTCCAACAAACATTATAACACCATTCAAACTGATATTGCAAACCTTTTTTTTATTAAAAATTTATAACTGTACATGGCCAAAAGGCCTACAAAATAATATTTAATAAAAAATTAGACAATAGTGACATTCACTCAGAATTATATTACGAGAGTTGATTACAAGGTTCATGATTCCTAAAGCTAGAACTGGAACTTTGCTTCCATCTCCAACGTTCAGGAACCTCTTGCCTTCATCAAATCTCCTACTGACCTACAGACCCTGCATCGAATTACAAATATGATAAAGACTTCCAGTATCCAATACCCAGCAGTAGTATCACAAATGAAAAAGTTGCAAGGTGTTATCATATAATTACCTTGCTTCTTCTTCAGCCTGTTCGGTCCAGGAAGGCAATATATAGGGACAGTTCCTCTTCCAGTGCCTCTGCTTCTTGCAAAAGAAGCACTCCGTCTGGCTCTGTCAAGCTTGCCTTCTTGGTCTGACCCTGTGCAGACTCCCTGCATGCGGCTGCACCTTCTTATTCTTCTTCTTCTTTTCTTCTTTCCTTTCTTAAAGGGTCGACGATCAGAAGAAGACCCCCCACAACATTCACCGACTCCTTATGGAGCTGGTGGTTCTTCTCAAAGTTCTGCAGCAATCCCAACAAGCCGTGGTAGTTCACTATAGATTTTGTCATCCGAAAATGAGTAAGGAAGGGGAGGAAGGACTTGGGCAAAGAATTAAGATCGCATCTTACCGAGCTGCTCATGCAAGGGAAAGCCAGTTTACTTAGACGCTCAATCATTTTGATCATGTACAGTACATGATCAATGACTAAGGCCCCATCCCTCATTCGAGATTAAAAATGGCACAACTAGTTTTGTGCTTTCAACATCGTTAGGTGTGCCAAAGAGTCGTTCAACATTTGAAGCATCTCTGTGGCTGGGCGTTCTCGAACATACGACTGAACTCATCATTCATTGCCGCCAGCATTATGCACCGAATGGTGGTGCGATCGTTGAGCCACTTCTGATAAGTGTCTCGGACCATCCCTTTAGCGTTCGGGGCTGGCTCCTCAGGTGCCGGATCCGTTACTACATAAAGGATCCATTCATGCTCAAGGATGATTTTCAATTTTGATACCAGCTATCGAAATTAGGTCCATGAGCTTGTCATTATCTAATAATGATCAGAGTGACAGGGTAGTGGCCATAGCTGCATAAAGAAAAATCAGACCTTTATTAGTACATAAATTATTAATACTAAAGACTTAGACTTTAGTCTAAAGTTTCTCCAGTATTTTTACGAATGATAGCCTCAACCTCCAATTCGAGAATTACTTTAATTCTTAGTGGGTACTAGAATCCAACAGACTACACACGTGCCAACTTTGACTGGTCAACCCATGTGATCTATGGGTAGGTTCATAACCAGTTTTTCTCTAAACAACTTTTAGTAATTGATTTTTGCCCCAGAACCTAATCAGTAGGCTTTGCCTCCACTGAAAAGATCTGGTTAGGTCCAACCATTAACATGACTTGATTTGGTGAATCTGACCAATAAATGATCAGGCCCAACTTTGGCCGGCCAATCTGACCACCATCAGAAAGACTCAACCAAATGATCATATTATGAATGATAATTCCATTAGTCAATAAGCACCAGCCTTTGGGCCTCCAGTGATTATTAAACTAATGGACTCATTATCACTCACTTAATGGGAGGCTATGACTTAGTTATCACTATAACTTAATCATTTTTAGGACCTAATAATTTTTGAAATTTTATTAAAGGATAGAAGAGAAAAAATTAACCAGCCAATTTCAATCCTCCCACTAACTTCACCAAGTCAGATTAAAAAGATTTAATTAAAGCCAACATTAGAGCACCTAAATCAGTCACACTGATTTACCTAATGACATGGGTGAGCCCTAATCACCAAGTGATCTAATCAAAATCTAACTCACCAGGTTGGCCAGATAAGTGAGATCAGTGGAAGGGATATGCCATTAACTCCTCAGAGATCGAATCAATGCGAATAGCTCCCAGTTAAAAACCACTGTCAGACTGCCGAACCTACCTTAGACACTAACCGGTTCATTAGTTTTAATTTGATCAACTTAGTAAATAGGGTTCCACCGCATAGCCAAGAATTAAGTCTATCTTGGTCTAGTTAAAGACATGGACCCATTCAACTATAACTATTGGAGTTGAGTCTAGAGTGTCTTCGACCTAATCTAATTCAACTTTTGATTAGATTGGATCAATTACTCTAATTTAGTCCATTTCTTTAAGCTAACCTTAGGTCTAACCCAATTATGGACCTAATCCATCTAACCCATTGACCCACAAGTTTATGCAATTGTCTTAGGTCTTAATTCACAATTCTAGATCAATTAGACAATACTTAATTCTTTTAATTAAGTATTTAGGCTGATGGGTCAGTGTTTGGCATTTCAAAAATAATTTTTAAATTTGAAAGGTTTTATTTTCTGTTCACCAAATGTTTGACTCATTTCACAAACTGATCAGCATATTTCATAAACAACAATCCTATTACTATAATAACAGAAAATAACTCAATCAAAATAAATCATGAATATTCCTTTAGATCTAATCTAACACATTCATGATAAATTTTATAATTGAATATTTATAATTAATTCTTTCGCTGCTTTGTCTGCATGGGATATAATCGCTCGACACCCCTACCGCCATAGGAGAACCCCATCGAATGGGAGGAGAGGGCCTTTAAACCCTACTTTTCTCTTATGACCGGACGACCATGGTAACCAACCCAATTAGACTACTTCTACTTGGATCAAGTATATCTAAATATACTAATTTTAAAATTTAAATTTTAAATTTTAAATTTCAAATTTTTGAATTTAAATTTTGAATTTTAAATTTTGAATTTCAAATTTAAAATTTTAAATAAATTTTAAATTTTAAATTTAAACTTTTAGATTACTACTTAATCTACGCATGCAAATGTATATCATATTTTAGAACGGCTCTGATACCATTTGAAGTGAATTTCAATGCAGGGGTAAAATGATAATTTTAATTTTTTTCAAAATAATAATTTTATAGTAAAATTATTAATTAATTAATAATTAATATATATTAATCCTACACAAGATCTAAATATGATATATATAGCATGCATTTAAATTTGAAATTTAAATTCTACAGTAAACATTTTACTATTATGTGTTCAGAACACATTACCTTCGTGCAGGTAGTCGATCGCTGCAGTCTGATCACTATCGAAAGGTCTGATCATCGCAATACAGCACATAATTGTCTGACCTCCACGGATCGTCCACACGAAGCTCCGATCTGATCAGCTCCTCACGAATGCTAGTTCTTACAGAACTCTTTTGATGGCCAATGTGATCAAACTCCTTCGATCAGTGTCTGTCGACTTTTCGATGTTCTGAATCATCAGCAAAGGAATTGAAGATTGATGAAGCTCTCTCTGAAGTTTGGTGGGCTCACGACACTCGTAGCTCACCTTCTCATTCCCGAACCCTAGGTAGAAACCTAGGTACTCACAAAAGACCCTCGCCCTTTCTCTCTTCTTTTCTTTTTTTTTTTCTTTTCTCATGCAGAAGGCCTTTTCACGCCACCCTTTCTCTCTAGGATCAGATATTCGCATGCCCCACCTTCTTTTCTTTTTAAAACGGTGCAAGACCGCTCTTTACAGCGTTTTCACTGCGTGAGAGGATAAAGCTAGGTGGTTGCTCACTTGAATTCAAATCAAATTTGAATTCAAATGCCAACCAACCAATCTTTATCCACTCTTAGCATGAGAAAAGGGGGCGTGGGTTCTTTGTGCATGGAGAGTTTACACGAGAAACTTTTTCTCATGTAGAGCAAGTGGCGCACAAGTGGATAAGGTGGCGCATGGGATTAGTTGCTCATTCAAATTCAAACATTATTTGAATTTGAATGGCCAACTAATCAATCTTTATCCACTCAAATGGCGCACAAGGGAGGGGCATGGGAAGGCTTCTGCGTGGGAAAAATTCATGAGAACTTGTTTCTCATGAATTCAAATAGGCACAGGTGGGTGAGGTGGCGCAGGGAGATAAGTCAAAATGGTTTCAAATATTAAATCAACCTAATTGAACCAACCTTATTAAAATAGATTAGGCACAATTAGATAAGTTAAACCCAATACAATTAGCTTAATCAGGCTTAATAAAATCTTAATCAAATCAAAAATTGACTAAGCCCAACCCTTGATTAGATCAGGACCAAACCACCTCGACGATTAGGTCAACTCTTAACCTAATCGGGTCAAACCCAACTGAATCCAATTCAATTGGACTTGATCAAAAATAATTATTCAATTAAATTGAGTTAATTAGTGATCAAATTACTAATTAAACCTCTCATAAATACTGAGTCCAAATCGATGGGCAATCGGGCATCAAAGTCCATCGATATGAACCTGATCGAAGAGTCCCAAACCAGTGGGACTCTTGACCCCGGTACCCAAAATATGTGAACTCGTGATCAAAGAATCTGATTCTCGATCACAGAATTTAGACATGTAGGACTCAGAGTCCTGAGCATTAGGACTCTTGGTCGAAGAGTCCCAATCCAGTGGGACTCTTCACTAGCCATCAGATCAGATAGGAACCTCTAATGTGTGTGACCCGCAGGTTGAACCTAAGCCAGTAGCATATGAATCAATTTCTGTACTAATCGAAGTGACCATCTAGCAATGGTACCCGACGTCCGATAGGTCGAATAGTCGCAATCGCAACATTCAGAACCTACGTGAATATGGTTACTATATAATTCATCCCTTTTGACCCCTGTTATAGGACGACTCAAGGTTAAACTGTCAACCCTGATCAGATCATCCGAATCATGCTTAACTCAAACAGTCCTGTGACTCCTCACTAGGACTACCCTGACCAAGATTTTGCTAAATTGAAACACGACTGTACACAGCTCCTTAAACTGGAGTGGTCAATCCCATCTTGACACATGCACCGACAAGTCAAGTACTTGACACACCCAACAGCCTTCCGTCATTGAATTAGAAATTTAGTAATCCAGTGTCTAAGTGCAGTGAGTTGCTTGCAAGTCACTGTGGCAGTCTCAGGTCGGAGGGACAGTTATACCCATATCCCATCGGAGCAAATCTTGACAGTAAAAAAAGCTCCGAGTCGGTCACGTTCAGTATAGATGTACCCTTACATCTCACCTGTATGCCATACCAGTGTCTCCACACTCCTTGGTTAAGAGGAAACCAACCCATATGGCACACAATGACCTATGCTTGATAAACGTTGTTGTCCTTGGTAACAACGTATCATTTGGTCGCGAACAGTTTAAGAACTAAACGACAAATCTTCCTTTGTCGAGTCTAAATAGTCCTAAGGACTTCACCACAACACAGGAGTTCATTAGAAGATGAAACAATTTGTGATGAAAAATATCAAAATAACTTTTATTAATTTATAATTCATATACTAACACAAGAAAGAGCACAACCGTCAACAGGCTGACGATTGGCTTTGGGACACTATTCCCACCGCTCATCATTGCAGCTATCATGGTCGACTAGTTCAAGTTTTGGATCTCCAAGGTCGCCATGTTGAATCTATTCATAAAAAAGCGAATTGACTCATCCTCCTTTTGCTTGATGATATGGAGGTAATCAAACCGCTTCTCTGTTGTCAGCTATTGATGAAATGATCGATAAAAGACGGCACAAGTCTTTAAAAGAATGGATAGACGCCTGTCTCAAACTCGAGTACTACTATCGATCAGCCCCCTTAAGGATTGGAGGGAACACTCGACAGAGGATTGCATCCGATGCTCCCTGAAGGAGCATGGATGCCTTGAAGGTCTCCACATAATCGATGGAGTTGGCGGTCCCATCGTAGATCTCCAACTGAGGCAGTTTGAAATGCAGAGGGAGTGGTTCCTGCACAATCCTCAGGATGAAGGGTGACTGGTTGTTATACCCTTCGTAGGGCAGCAATAAGGAGCCATTATTGTTGAGAGCTTTTTCTATTTTCTGGCCCAACTGCTAGCCGAGCTCCTGAAACCGTCTTTCAAAATCAACTTATGGATAGTACCAGCCTCGGAGCGCAAGAAGATTGGCATCTGGGGGTTGAGTTATGGCCCGACTATGGGCTTGGAGATCCCCATCGGGCTGGCTGCTGGGCCCTAAGGCGACTTTGATGAGTCAAACCTCCTCTTCGGACTTTGAGGAGGTGCCTGCGGCTCTGATTGAAGTGGTAGCTGCAGAGCCACAATCAAAGTAGGATTCTGTGGGGGCACTGCTACAGAAGGTACAGACGGCACCATCGAAAAAATTATATGACGCACCGCTATAGGGGGTGCAAAGACAGTCTGAGGAGGCTGTGGCGCCATCTGAAAGGATGTGAGAAAAGTCTGACCATTTGGATTGTGATCGTCAGATATTGAATTTGCTGAAAGAACTGACCGAATTGGTCAGTCGTGACCGGCGTCTGTTGGGCCAGTTGAACCGATGGAGGGACGATCGATTGAACTGACAGAGAAATTTTTGGTGCCAGCGGTTGAACTTGATTGTCAGCTTGGCTGGCCGCATGTTGGAAAAAGACGGTATTAGAAAGCCAGGAAGATGTCCAACTTGGAGCCATGAATGCAAATATAGGTCCTTCCTCTATCTATTGCTGCTGAAATCGATCGAGATCGGATGATGGACATCTGATCCTCGTGCAGGAATGCTGGCGCTGGAGTGACCTACAAAACAAGTCCCAAATTGAAGGTTGTGGCTCTGGTGAGGATCTTTCGATGCTCAAGTCAGAAAAATAAAGAATAAAAAAGCAGCAATGAGTTCTCTGAGACGGATTTGATTGTACTTACTTGGATCCTCAGAGCTCTGATTATTTATATAGAAGGATGTCGAACAGCTGGGTTGTTAACTGTGAGATTGCACGATTCTGAGATTACCGGGTCGTTGGACATTTCAAACTGGATGAGACAATTCAGCCCTCAATGCTTCCGCGAGATCAGAGGAGACGATTGCATCAAATCTTATCTACTTGGGATAGACAGCTATTGCGCACATTGAAGAGATAAGTCGGTTGAGCAGCTCATATACAGATTAGATCTCGGGATGCCTCAGCTCAGTATGGAGATGGACTTCTTAGTTCATACGACGGTCAGCGGTCATATTGATGATCCGAGAACTTGAGATTTCTTATGATATAGCACTGATCTGAAGTGCTCACAGTAACCACCGTAATAATATGACTCCATTTCTTGGCCAACTGCATTTTTTTGGTACATATGTAGGGGAGGGCAGGCCTCAGAAGAAGAGGCAAGGGAATTTACATTACCACAGAAGGAGCAACCATAGGCTTCAGCAGCAATAATAAGATGCCGGTTGAGATGGCAGATAGGAATGCGCCAAATATTCAGCTTCATCACTCTTGTAATGGGCAACCAATTTGCACATTGGTTAGCATCTCTGTTAATATATCTTGCTTTAATTTCTAAGTTATATTTATAGAGGGAGTAATAATTAATATGTACAAACATCTTCATCGATTCTTCAAATCTTTTCAGAGATACTCCTGAATAATGCCTCAGGCCAGGCCTCCGAAGAAAAGGCAAGAAAATTTATATTACACAAAAAAGAGCAACGATTGGATGGAAGATAGGAATGAACCAAATATTCAGCTTCATCCACTCTTACATGGGCAACCAACTTGCACATTGCTTACTGCCTCCGTAAATATTGTTTGATTTGATTTTAATATGTAGTCTAATTATCACTTAATCAAATTTAACTCTTTGAATTAGTTACATATACTGAATCAATTACGATAGTCCAATTAATTAAAGAGATCTATTTCTAATAAGATTTGGACTGAAAGTTTGATTCTAATTAAAATTATTTTTTTATGAGATAAGACAAGTGCAGATATAAATAGAGATGTCTTGTCCTTTTCTCCAACTCTCAGAAGCATTCTTATCGATCATCCACATTAAAGAGGATGAAGAGAGAGAAGATCAGATGCCCCACATGAGAAGATCAGGCATTCCACAGGCTACGTGATCATTGCATTGCATAAACGATGGCGCAAGATATATTTATTTATAATTTAATTTTTATATGAATATAAAAATATGATCTAGATATAATAGAAAATTAAAATTTTTAATAAATATATTTTATTTTTTGAGATATATGTATAGAGAACGTACAATTAATATATACAAACATCTTCATCTATCGATTCCTTAAACTTTTTTGAGATACTCCCTGAATAATGCCTTCTAACAAATAGATATTATATCGAGTCACAATTTCGTTCCATATGCTATGTACCAATGGACGTCCAACCAAAGTATATTCCACAACTTCAACCACTTCAGTGCAGATAAGATTACATAAGCAATCCTCTAGGCCATGTTTGGATGGGGAATAAATAAGGGGATAACCCGTATTCCCTCCCTTGTCATGCCACACCTTTTCAGCCCAGCGGAGTATTCTCTCGCCATGACCTGTGAGGGATATCCCTCCCACTTGGGGATAACTCTATCCATGGGAGGAATGGAATAGTTTATTCCCTCCTATATCATAAACCAATTACGCATATACTACATTATTGCTTCACCTTATCTAGCCCCCTTAAGCCCATAACATGCAAGGTAATTTTATCTTCATGACAAAAATCCAAATCTTTATGAAATTCGAAGCACATTAAAGGCACTCCACTCCCTCCTCTCATCCCATCGCGCTTCTTCTTCTAGCCACTCCAAAAGCCACTTATCTTGCAGAAGGGGAGAGAATGGACCCATCTCTCCTACTGGACTTGGATAACTTAATTCTTCTTATGTCCTCCAAAGTTATTCCGCGACCAAACGCAAACCTAGAGCCTAAGATTGACTTGCAGGGTATATTCACAGTACTCTCAACCAAAAGAAACGATCCCTAGATGGAGCTGGGGACTTCAATATCAGTTTTATAATTAAGTACAATGAAACTTGTCATTATAGCATGGTAGAAACATGTATTTTTAACTTTGGTCCGGAAACAATCTTTTCACATGACATGATGGCCCATTTTGAAGTGATTTTGCCCCCATAAATATTTGCTTGTGATAGAAACATGAACAAAGAGAACTTCCTCCTCTCGTTTGGCTCCCTTTAGTTATGGCTGATCGGATACATTTTTCATTCTTCTTAGGATGTCTTTGCTACCCTCCATTGTGTATATACACATCACTCATCAAGCGCATAAAGTTACACACCATTTTGTTCGCATTTTTCTTCATGAGTTGCTTTATGCTTGCTCTAGCTGATGGAGCTAAACGCATGCCTAAATGAATTATTTTTTTGTTGGAGGGATGCTGGCATATTCCTTCCTCCAAGAAATTATTTTTTAACAAAGAAGAATTGAACATGAGTGATACCAAAGTGGGTGCACCAACCAGTCTATAGTTTGGTAGTTGTTACTATTAATCATACCTAGAGATGGTCATCTACACTATCCGACCCAACTTGACCTTATCCTAACTAATGGAGCCGGTTTTACATGACCATTTAGAGTCAAGGGCAGGACTAATATTCCAATTAATAAATTCTGTGCAGCTTCAAAGCGAAGGCAAGGCAACCCATTGAATTTATGAAAATGTTCCTTTTAGTTGTTTCTTTTCTTAGTTCAAGATATCTCTGATTTTTTTGAAAACAATATTTTTGTTTGTTGTTTGTATTATTGTCGCCATTTGATTTGCCATCTTCAATATCTCATAATTCTAATTTGCTTAATGCTATCCGAACCATTGAGATTTAATACTACATTCTTCTTTTTATTTATTCATATGCTAAAATAAAAAAAGATAATTTTTATAATTTTACTTGATTCAACATTCCATCTTATCCCATCTAACTCTAGGTGGGGTGTTAGATTTTCTACGGGTACTAGTGCATGTGGTTTCAAAAAATTTCTAAATCCAAAATATAACAAAAATTGGTTTAAAATAATTTTAATCTAAGCATGCATTATTATATGAAAGCACCTATGGATCTATTTCATATGCTGAAATTAACATAAATTGAATTTAGGATAAATAAAGAAAAGCTTGTGATCAATCTACATACCTGAATCGTTTTTCTTTTGTTTCAAATCTATAACTAGAGTTGAATCCAATTCAATCTCAGATCTGAGATTGAGTAGGTTCTGAATTAGCAGCACAAGTATGTTGCCTCTACGGATATCCAAAAGATCGATCTAAATTATTTTCTCTTGAATCTTGCTTGCTTGAACTCAAGGCCTAAATAAGCTTGAACCAAACCTGGATAGGGATCAACTTTTGAACCATTTTTTATCTTTCTTTTTGATTTTAAAGAAACCAAAAATTTTCTTGATCTCTCAACTAATCAAGAAGAACAACTATCAAGAAGTGGCTATAACAAACTCCCAACAAATTTGAGAGGAAGAAAAAGAAACTAAGAACCTTGGTGCAACCCTTAACACCAAGGAAGAGGATATCGCCCACCTCTCTCCTAAATTCAAAAGGGATGCCTAGAGAGAGAGGATGTGGGCTAGAGAGAGGAAGAGGAGAGGAGGCATGGGGCACAGAAAGGGTGGCAACAAGGATGAGAGAATATGTGATGTTAAGAGAGATAAGGCTAGGATCTTTTAAATAGACAACATAAGGGTATCTTAATCAAATTAGGATCCCTCCTTTTAATCATATTAAAATTCTAGCCTTAAATAACTTAGACCAAATCAATGGGGTGCCACCCATCCTTATTTCACGCTCACATTGGCTTGGGTGTCCCATCATATGGGACCTAATTAAAAACTTTCAAATCAGCCCACATGGCTTCATAAATTCACTTTACGGGCTCTTAATCAAATTAAGATAAATTTTCCATCAATAAAATCAAGAAACACTTTTTTGATTTAATTCAAGCTATAAATTGAGCAAACAACCATTGGAGCCCATTAAATCAAATTCAATTAGATTCAAATCAAGTGTATAAATTGGCTAATGCTTATCATATAAGCAAACCAACTACAAGAGGAATTGAGTTCATCCAGGTGCTAGCAAGGTTAACATGAA
Source organism: Elaeis guineensis (assembly GCF_000442705.2). Classification (NCBI taxonomy): domain Eukaryota; kingdom Viridiplantae; phylum Streptophyta; class Magnoliopsida; order Arecales; family Arecaceae; genus Elaeis; species Elaeis guineensis. Next base: position 72,175,029 of record NC_025994.2, read on the forward strand.
TCTAATAGGATTTCTCTAAATCCATATAAATTAGTGCTTCATAACCCAATTATAACTAATCCAGATCTTATCTCTTTATATGTGACCCATATGTTTAATTCTATCTGGTAGTGAGACATACCATAATTTCTATCATAGACATAACTGAAATCCTTTTCAGTGGGTTGGAACAGTTTCACTCTAACTCGACAAGGATCGTTGATCTAGAACGATCCTATTGAGCTTTCGTAATTCACCAGTGATATCTAGCAATATGTAGTAACAACCTAGCAAAATCGAAATAGAACCTTTAAGTGTAGCTAATGTATGATACAGTCCTTCTATCATGAGTTCCGACTAGATGACAGGTCATGAATAAATCGTTAAATCTCATCATCAGTCATATGATAGATCTGATCAGCTCAAGTACAAAGTGATTCCAAATGAATTTTTTTTTTCATTAATCATACTGCTATGGCCATAGATATATGGACTCAACTTTTCAAATCTCATAGAACTATTCCTCTCTATCAAGATCGATAGATCCATCTAGATGCATACGTTGCTCCCACAGCTCAACCAACTGAAACCAACATCCACTACAAAAATTCATAATTGAGTCAATACTTATGTGTAATCAAACTACAGCAGTCTTACTGTGAGCAACTGTGACACCGCAGGTTAAAGAAACAGTCACACAACTATAGCATCTAGATGATCACTGACTATTGGATAGAAATCTATGTAATCTCTCGTATGGTCACGCTCAGTACTAGTTATTCTCTAATAACTAGCTACACTTATCCTCAGTGTCTCTATACTGTAGATTAGAGACTCATCTAACCCAAAGGAAGCAAACCATGTGCCGGTCTATCTGCATTGATCATCATCTCCATAACTATTTTATGATCGGGAGTAATTTAGGAATTGATTATACATGCCGCTAATTCTTAATATTTGAGAATGTGTATTGTAACATCAATTCCAATGATGATTCAAGAATACATAACACTTAAATGAAAAAAAAATTATCTTTTATTAATTAAATCAATAGTTTTAAGTATAAATTTATATCATAGAATAAAAATGTGTCAGCTAACAATTGACTTCTAGGACATACATCTTATATAGGGCAGAGTGAGATGAGTTCAACGATTTAAGCAACTTGCACTATATATTCAAGATGCCCTAACCTATCTAGAAACAAGTATTGGTTGGGAACAGATGTAGTGTGGTTCTCTATCATGGAGTAAATATGGTATGGTATATATCCATCCCATTATCATCTCTATTCAAGCACAAGTAATAATATGTGTTGCACCTCTCAAAAAGATGGCAAACTTATCAATATCCATTATTCCAAACACGAATCACATTAAATCATGCAAGATGGTTGAAGTGGAATGTCAAAATAACAAAAAAATTTCCAAATATATATGCTCCAAAATTATCATTTTTAGTTATGTTTAGGCACGCAAATAATCATTTTTAATTGATATAGAATTTATATTTTAAAAATATTATTTTATTTAATGCAAATAGTGAATGTTGAAGGCAATGGCCCTTCTATCTTACGGCGACCCCCGTAAATTGTCATGAGAGCCGTTACGGCATTTATAACGGCCGGCATATTAAATCAAAGGAGGACGCCGACTTGTTGCAACTTGCGAGCGACTTGCGAGGGAATTGGCCGCGCTTCACGTGGACGTAGCGAAATAGAATAGTTGACTTCCAACGTCGAGGAAGGTCGGTGGCATGCGCCCAATGGGAGGCAGAGAATCGTGGTGGGTCCCATCTCCGGGGACATGTGGTTGGGGCCCACCTCCCATGCACGTAAGCCGACGACACCGATGCTGCCAGCTGTCCTCTCGCATTGTCGGTGGGAGATGGTAAAAACAAGCTGCGCCGCTTCAAAGAACGGTTGCTATATTTCTACGTATTATGATTTATGTGCACCCTAAAATGGCCGTTGTTATTTGATTTTTTTTTTTTCTTTTATGGGGGATAAGATCCTCGTTTGACACTGGCAATGCTCTTTTAGAAAGGATAACTATTTTGAATGCAATTTAGATGATATGCCAGCATATTTGACAATCTTAGCCATGGAACGTAAGGATCATTATTGTCAAAAAAGAAGAAGAAGAAGAGGAAGAAACTAGATTGTACAGGATTTGGTCTCTGCACAAAAGTAGGTGATAATTTGAGACTCTATCTACCAACTTAATCCATTTTAAGTAGGTTTAAATATGATATAAAGAGATTTGATTATAAACTGATTAACTTGTCTAGATTCATTCATGAAATATGTTGGTTATAACTGTTATAGTGTAGATAGGAGAGCATCATTAGTTTTACATTGATTGTGAGTTAAGAAAAACTCTAGCTCATATGGGATAAAATTTTTCTCCCTCATGAGACATCTTTTAAAGGACAAAACCGTGAGACTCCATGCCATATTGCCAGAAGCGAACAATACCTTACGTATGCAAGAGATGAGACCGATCCACTCGAGCCATGCATCTTTGACTGCAACATTAGTGCCCACCGTGGGACTGACGCGCCTCTGATAAACTGATGCACCTCCCACAACCTTACCTAGAATCTTTCTTGACTTAAGGGCTATGTTGTGGTGTAGGTGGAGGACATCATTACTTCCATATTAGTTGTGAGTCAAAAGGAAATATGACTTATATTGAATGAGATCTTCTCTCTTCTACGATGTGTCTTTTAAAGACAAAACTATGAGGCATCATGCCATAGTGCTAGAGGTCGAAATAGATAATACCTCATATATGCGGAAGCGGAGACCAATCCATCTAAACTATGACCCTTTGATCACAATAATGAGTTTAAACCTCTGACATGTTTAGTCAATTTGATCAATTTAATAATTTGATTGAATCATGACCTGACTCATTTAACATATTTAATAGCTGCTTAATCCATTTTAAATCCGCTTAACTTTGTTTAATCCATTTAACTTAATTCAATTCATTTACTAAATGAACCATATGAATTACATCAATTTTCTTATTTAATAAAAAAATAAATTTATGTTTATATTTTAAATCTATTTAATAAATGAATTGAGTTTGGATCAACAGATTTTTGATCCAACTAGTATTAACCTGACCTGTAGCCAATTTGACCCTACCCAATTGCTACCATGTGAAAGACCATGCATTCTTTATTACCAAAAAAAAAAGGACCATGCATTCTTTCCCGCATGCAGATCATGTCTCGGGGTTGCTTTGAGATGTATGATCTTGTATGATTGCTCGTGATTGCACATCTCAAAGTGTGATCGAACGGTTATGCATGTATAAAAGATCACCGTGGTCCATCGCTTGAAAAGACCTAACGGGGTCCCAAGTCTAGAATTGCTCAAACTCCCAAAAAAACTCTTTGACTGTTTCGCTTGCGACGGTCGAGACTTCTCAAGGAAATCTAGAGTTCTCTTGCACTTGAGCTATTTAAGATATTTTCCTAAGTATTTCTGGTGGCTTATAAATATCCTCCGTCTAAAACGTTCGATCCTTCCGTACCTGTCAGCTCTATAGAAATATTCTAATTTTATGAGCTGTGCTCACATCAGATTGATGTAACCGTATCGAAAAGGAAAAAAAAATCGATCATCAATATAAGGACAAGGGGACCACCACCACCATCCGGCTGCGATGAGTTCACCACATTGAGGATTTGGGCCGGGTCAGGTTCTGACTTTCAGGAGTTCTTCACCAATTCTGCTCTCTAGCCTACTAGCCTATTGTTCTCCACTTGGCTTATATTAAAGGGTTGTGGCTGGTAACTACTTCGCTATTTGTTTGTTCCTTGAAGAATCAACACACATTCGACATATCCCTACGAACATCGTAGGCATGTTAGTTCTTTTGAAGACTTGAAGCTTGTGACCATGGCTTTCCTAAAAATAATCATTTTTTTGGTTGCAACTGGTCAAGTTTTTAACCTGTTTCCTTTTGGCGTCCAATAATACCAAGGTGCAGAAGAATCTTTTAATAGGGATTATTTCTTAAAAATCCTGTAATAAAACTTTTTGCGGAATATATAGACCAAAATTTCCTACAATATATGGCCTTGTTAGTCTTTATCAAAGTATGCTGATGATCCCTTTATTTTTCTTGCCTGCTGAGTTATCCATGCATTCCGAAGTAAAGAAGGCTAAGAAGCTAAAAATGTACAAGCTAGCTCAAATATACCTGGTGGAAGGAGATAATGCATACATCTCCCACATCAATTTTGTTATCGGAACAACAATTTGTCATCTCTAAAGTGAGGCAATAATCACAATAGATTTCTATATTAGTGAACAAATTAAACACATCTAAACAACTCCTGCCAAAAATTTACAGAATGAATAAGAATGCTTTATGGAGACACAAGGGAGTAGGAATCAAGTCCATCATATGGTACAAAATGACCATAACCAAATTGAAGATGCAAAACACAGCACAATCTAAACCACTCAACTACCTCAAAAAATCCACAAAAACACATTAACAAAAATCACTTTTAACTGATAGATGTTTGATTTCCCCCTCAACCAACCACACAGGAAGGGAAACAAGAAAAACATCATATATTTACATCACCTTTCCTTTGATCAGTAAAGAAAATGATATCCGTATACAACCAGAGCAATCCCTAAAAAGTATACAACCCATTCACACGGCAATCTATGCATACAAAAATATGTATGAATCAGCTGATCTAGGAAAGCACTATGTTAAAACACTTGCCTCGCACCAGACAAAACAACAATTTTTATTGCCTTCACCGCAATCTCAAGTTACGAAAAGAAAGGTCGCTATGCTGTTAGTGAGTGCAAATATGATTAGCATATCATGCTATATTTGCATCATCCTTGGCCTTGGACTTAGTTGTATTGTATGCCCTAGCAGGCTACATTGTTTTACCTGTTTCAACATTTCAACACCAAAAGCAAGAAGTTCAGAGCTCTGAAAATGAATACATAAAAGTGCAAGTTTGAATCTAGAAGTAGCTGGAGCACTTACATGCATTGCTGCTACTGTGGATAAAAGCTCTCTGGATTTATCCATTAAAGCTCGTTCTTGTGCCGCAACTTTAGCAAGTTCAGTCGTGACAGAACTCGACTCTTCTACCTGTAGATAATGGTGTCCTTTAATTTAAGCAAAAACAAATGCTACAAAGAGGACTCTTGATGGCATTAGGTGAAATTCACACAATTTATTTTGGGTTTAAGCCAATAGGCCAGGTGGTCTCTTATGCTGCCAACATCCTTGGGGTTGCGCCACAAGATCCAACTTAACATCCTCAAGAAATTAAAGAGATTGGAAAAAGGATTTTGAATGGCACATTTCCTTTTCAAAGTATCATGTTTTGTATTAGTAAATAGTAAGGACGAGCATGGATGCATCACAAAATTCAATCTTTAAAACAACACAAACTAAACCCAAGTGAGTTTTGGACACTACAGAATCTCTGTTTACACATATTATTTTCCTTTGATAAAATTTTTACCCCAAGGTTTGAGAATATGGGACATGTAGCCTTCTGATAAGTATGCCTTATGCAAGCCAATTCGAACTCCACATGTGATGACCACAGGCCAAGCTGGGTGAGGCCCCACTAAGTTGAGCTCATGGACATTAGTCTTTAGAAGTTTGGTGTCAGATTAATGAGCCCGTCCTTGGAAAATCTTTTATAAATAGGAGTTACAAAGTAACTATCAAAAAATTTCAACATATATAAATCATTTTTAAAAAAAATCTTCAATTTGATACAATTTTTTTATTTTTCATCTAGTCTTCACATTTTAAACACAAATGACAGTTGCAGCAATGATATCTTACCTTCTTTTTATGTAAGGAATATTAATATTGAACAATTTACTTATTATTTCTCTCAAGGTAAATATGAGGATTAGACTGATTTTTCCAGGATTTGATCTTATATGGTCATGGGCTCAACCAATTCAAGCATAAGGAGTTCATACATGCTCTCATAAAAGACTAGAAACAATGTCTTTCCCACACCACATGCTGGCCAAAGTATATCATGTTTGCTATCCTCACCTAGGTTACATGCAAAATCAGACACCTTTAGATATGCCAGATTATGAGAAGGACATCTAAAATTCCATGTCTCAAATATCAGTTTCCCATGCCTGATGGCTGTTTCTAAAACTTCAGCACTAGTTCAATAATCTGACGGCACAAAAAAGGCACAATACTGAGTTATACATGAATATCTAGCATAAAGTGCTAGTCGGAGTAGTTAGTTGAGACTTCTAAAAATTGTTGGACTACCATAAAAGGTCAAGGCAACAACAAATGAGGCTATGACATGCCTGTCCTTGGCTTGATGCAATGAGGCATTTTAAATGCAATTATGTCTTTTCATACTAAGGCATCCTCTGAAGCCTCCGACTAGTCCATATCCAGAGGTGTTTCAAGAAATCATGGCCAACACCTCCTCCGTAATGACAGTGAGTGCCAAAATATGAAATTTTAGCACTTCTAGATTGACCATGCATGCAACATTAGAAAAAGATGATAGATGCTGATGTTAACCAGAATAATTTAGTATCCACATCAAGGTTTTAAATCCCATAGGATGGGACTGTCCCAATTTTCTCATAGAATGGGATGCACCACCATCCCGCCCCGTCCCGATACTTGGGACGGGATGTCCCAAGACATCCTAATTGGGATGCTAGGATGGTCCTGTCCCGATACATGGGATGATACCTCATCCTGGTATCTTGCGGGACGTCCCGTCGGGACCTGAATCCTTGATCAACATCACTGCTCCTAGGCACTTCAGCATCAAAAGATTTGACATGCAAATCATCTGCAACTTTAGTGCATTAATATGTAGATTTTAGATGGGAAAATAATCAAAGGAAAAAAAAAATCAACACAGGAAATATTTGTGAATATCTCATGCCCTTGTTGAATGTAGTTGTATATGTTTATATGCTTCTCTTGCATAAAGTTTGGAATGATGAAATACAAGAAACGAGACTTTAATTGTTTGTATTACTTTAACATGGTCGTTCAAATGCATTCATGAGACTAAATACCCAACAAGTACACGTAAAGCATACACCTCCTATTATTCATGGTATAAATAAGCATTTGCACCATGAATTACTCATCATTATCTAAAATACATGGTTTATCAAGCTTATGACAACCATATTCTATGGATTACAAACTTCTAATTGCAAGGTGAAATATTTAAGGGTATCAAGATTGATTCCATGTTCGCCAAATACCAAAAAAGCACACACCTCTCACTGTTCATGGTATAAATAAAAAACTGCATGATGAACTATTCATCATTAAGTTTGCAGCTCCCTAAAACACATGACTTATCTACCTTATGACAACCAGATTCTATTGTTTAACAAATTTCTAATTGCAAGACTAAATATTATAGGGTATCAAGATTTATTCTATGTTGCCTAAACAACAAATATTACTATTACCAGAGAAAAATAAGCTGAACTTTTTAATGAGTTAAGGTGTTCACCCTAGACAGCAAGGAGCATATTGAGTTTCCTATTGCCTGCATTGCATCAACTGCTGAACCAACAGCATTCTTCACATCTTGGAATTCTGCCTGTTAAGCAGAAAGAAACTCAATTACTACAAATATTAAACATATCTATTTACATTTGTTATCGGAAACTTGAAGTAGCAAACCTTTGCTCCACCAACAACTGGAAGCCGGAGTGTGCTAGCCTTCAATGCTTCAATAGCTCCTGACAAAGAACTGAAATGGTCTCCATCTATAAGAGGCCATTCTTCTAGATAGGCCATCTACATTAATCAAATGTGGGCCCATTCAGATGCAGTATAAGACAACAAAATTACAATCTACAATTCAGTATAATTTAAGTTGATTATAACATAAGATGGTCTGCTACCAGCTCATATCTTTTGACCTAATTTGATATCAAAAGAGTAACATTTTAGTGGAGAAAGTAAATTCTATTTTAAATATTATAAAATATACCTGTAAAGTAAATATGCTCATTATACACAGTATTCCGGAATTCTAAAGTCAACATTATGGCAAAAAATAAATTCATGTAAGTGCAGGCAAAATGGGGTGGTATATGACCACTGAACTACTCCTTTCAGGTATGATGAATATCTATGGAAATTATACAATATGGTTAAACATCAAATTCTTCTATACTAAGTGAAATGGCATATTATATTACTGATGGCTTGGAGGTCTAATTGTGCTGTCCACTTTTATTGTTCCATACAATGTATTATTTGGTCCTTGTTTGTGCTGACGACTTTGATTTGAAGAGATTCAGCTTGTATCAAACATGTATTTTTCTTTGCATTGGCTTCATTGGCCTGATTGGTTAGATTATCTAATTTGTAAGCAAGAGGTCTTGAGTTTGAATTCCAACAAAAGCATTTATTCCCATGCAAGCAAGAGGCAGATGCACTTATCCTAATTCAGATCACCTAAACTATGTGATCTACCAAATTTACTTGGCCCAATCTCAGTTATAGCATTCTTCTCATTCACCCCTAAATGGCAACAATTTAAATAATTCAGCCAACCTGAGTATCTTTTCATCATATTATTCTTTTTAAACATTACATATATCCCCTAAACAAATTGATGTTCTTTGTGTTCATCAAAAAGGTTCTGTTGCCTATTGTTCTCAAGTAATTCAAATAACAAAGGAGTTATTTATGTCCATGCCTCCTACAAGCTTATAACTGGTTAGCCAATAGCTTTGATGTGAATTAAGTCACTTTCACATCCTCATGATTATTGATTGTTGGTTAGCCAATAGCTTATAAATGGTAAGCTTGTCCGCACAGGTTCGACATAAAGAGGGGCAAAGCTTTGTTAACTGTTCCCACCCGCCAAACTCCACCCTCTGCTCCATCTCCTCTGTTTATGATGACTACTAGTTCTAATTCATGACCATTTTTTTCTTCTTACCAACCGAACATTATCATAAAAGTCTGGTGTTAAGAGCTGATGATCGAAATATCTTAATTTGTATGGTTCATACCTTTGATTGACAAAGATGATCACATACAAATAAAGAGAAGGCTTCTTCTTTAATGTTTGTGATGTTTAACAAATGGACAGAACAAGCCATGCATTTAGAAGATTTCCACTTTCTAATCTTAAACCAAACAAATTCTTTTTAATAGTATCTTCATTCCCAAGGTAATATACCTAATTACAAGCAAACATCTCATGTCAACCTACTTAGTTGCTACAAAGATGAGCTCTACTTAACACTAAAGATTACTATGCTATAATCATTAACAACAAGAAAATAAAATTCAAAAGACGTTTGAATGAAAAATTGGCACTTTGACATCCACAAACAAGAAAAAATAGGTGAAGACAAAAGACTTACTTGCCCCTTGAGAATGGAATTAAGCTTTAAATTCTGTGTCAATACTTGTAGCTCTAGCCTTTTGGTTGTGATAGAGTCACGAAGTTCTGAGGTAGTTATCCACGCATTATACAAATATTTCTGATAAATATGAAATGAATGTATCAGCTGATTCAAGGATGAAAAATGCTGACTTACAAAGCATGCAGAAAAGATCATGAATAATACAAATTTGGTGCAAGCACTATAAGTTAATCATTGCAGCAGCTATTGAAAATTACTTGTTGTGCATCAAGGTAGGATAAAGCAGGCACAAAAATAAGCATCAATAACGAGCTTGTCACTATGCCAATGAATGGAGGCCGAGTGTGTAGGATCAAATAGTGCACCTGAGATTTGGGGATCCTATCCTGTTGTGATTAATGTTCATCAGGTGGAACATGATTACAAGTGCATCCAATGGCTACAAATTTGCTGCCAATTAGTACTCAATTAGATGTACTTTTGTTTCATTTTAAAGCAAGATTAGATTAGTTTAGGACAGTAAATAACTTTCGCAGTGGACAGTATTGTATGCTAAAGTACCTGTGTCTGTTATGTGGTTGATTAGTGAAACTTTGGGGATTTATTCCATATCTGTAAGAGAACTTTTGAGGCAAAAAGTTGGTCTGGGGAGTAAGTAAAAAAGGATTTAAGGCCCTTGAGTCAGTTACTCAATGCTATTCTAATCAGCGGAACTCCTGAGAGCTTGTATTCATCAATGGGTGTGAGACAAGGATGTCCTTTATGACTATATTTATTTATCATATGTTTGGATTGTTTGTCTAGGAGGCTCAAAGATGCGGTTTTGTCAAATTCACTTGCAGTATATGTTGATAGGGATCACATATCATTATTTCGCACCTCTTTTTTGCAGATGATTGTAAATTTTTTTTTGCTCGAGCTACACAGGCAAATGCAACAGTTCTATATAATATATTGAGGGACTACCGCATGAAATCAGCTCAGAAGATAAGTTTTGAAAAAACAGCTATCCGATTAAGTCCTAAAGTTAATCACTATCAAGGCATAGGATTAAGAACAATTTGCATATTAGGGAATCTGATGATACATGGACTTATTTCGCGGTCCAATATCTGGCAAAAGATTAACTGAAACAAATTGTTGTGGTCTGATCCAACATTTTATGAAGAGACTAGAAGGTTGGAAGTGGAAAATTCTTTCCATGATGGGATGAATTACTTTGATTGAGTCTGTCCTTTCTGCACTCGCTATTGATTTGATGTCCCATTGCATCATTCCTAAGAGTGTTCTTCTACAGCTGGAGAGCAAAATGGGGAATTTTTTTATGGGAATCCTCAGATATGTCTAGATGGGTATATTTGCTGTCTTGGAATTGTGTATGCCAGCCTCTCAAAACAAGTGGTTTGGGGATATATTCTTTGGTAGTGCAAAGTGAAGCACTGATGGCCAAACATGTGATACAATTTATGCTGTCACAGGAGGGGCTGTGGGTTTCTCTTATGAGAGCAAAATAAGGAGTTTGGCTATTTAGCTCCCCTCTAGTGTGTTCACAGGTTAGTTCACCATTCTGGAGGAAGTTATGTCCGTATGCTCCTATGGTTTTATCTAATCTTAGATGGATGGTGGGTAATGGGGCTCCTATTGATGTGATTCAGGATCCATGGATTTTAGAAACTCCCATCGCATATTGGTCTGTTTCTGTTGATATTCAATCTTTGTAGAATCTCTGAGTTAGAGATCTTATGGTGGCAAGTGAGATTAAGTGGAATCTTTCTCTGATTCAGCAATTCTTTCTGGACGAGTTGGTTGATGGAATTTGTTCTATTCCTATATTGGGCAGAGATACTGCAGATATGGTAGTATGGAGTCCTTCCCCTTGTTTAATGGTTAAAGTTGAGGACCTATGTAAATTCTTCAAGGAAGAAGCCCCATTATCTAAATGTATTGGTTGGATGTGGACGCTAGGGATGCATCCTAGGGTATCATTGTTTACATGGAAGAGAGCTTGGAATCGACTCTCATGTCATGGTGTTTTGAAACACCGTGGTTTTCATATTCCAGCTTTTTGTGGTTTTCATACTCCTTTGGTTTCCTCAAGGTTAATTTTGATGGTAGTGTCTTAGATAGTGGCGAGTCAGGTGGAGCTAGTTTTTAATTAGAAATTCGATTGGTGCGATAGTGGCAGCCGGTGGAGTTAGATTGTTTGATAGCACGGTTCCTATGATAGAACTGCATGATGCATGGGAAGACATGTCTTTTGCAATAAATACTTTGAAAGCTTCTGATATCATACTAGAGGGTGATTCCATGACAGTTATAAGGTGGTTGACACATTCAACTTCTTTAAAATTATGCAGTCATCCCTTAAGACAGGATTGCTTAAGAATGAGTGCATCATTTCAGTGTTTTGAAGCTAAACATATTTTTAGAGAAGCTAATAGTGCTGCGGATTGATGGTTTCATATGTTGCTGCCCATATTGGATCTACATTGTGGATGTCGGTGTCTGATTTTCCTTTGCTATTGTTAGACATTTTGTTTTCCGATTCTCACGGTTGTATTTCCACCAGAATAGTTTAATGAATTCTGGTTTAGTAAAAACTCTCCCCGCTATCTGGTGTTTCTTCTTTTCTTTCTTTTCCTCTCTATTTTCTCTACTACATCCATACTCTACTCTCTGTGTCATATTCACTGTTTGCTGTTAAGGTTTCCTAGTTTACAATCAGATTTTAGTTTTCTTTTGGTATCTTTCATTAGTACTAAACCACTGTATTGAAACCAAATTTCAGTTTTCAACATGTCAAGATACTGTTTCACAGTTCACTCTTGATAGTTTGATCTAAAACTTGATTTTTTTTTTTTTTTTTGCTGCTTGTTTCAGTCTGTGCGCTATATTTGTCAAAATCTGATTGTTAGTTTATAGAAAAATATTAACTTAAGCCCTAAAGCCCTAGATTTTTGATATATTCCATTTCCTTCACTCATAAAACACAACAGCAGGGTTTGATCCTTCCTTCACCTAGAAAACTAAAATTAGTTCTCTTTTGCTCTGTTCTCAGGCCTTGGACAGCAAGTGATAAAGCTGCATTAAAACCTCAGCTATCTTATTCCTTGGGTCCTCTCATGCAATACAGGCCAACTCCAACTGGTTCTGCATCAGCTAAGCACCTTAGGAAAAAAATGCTTTGCATGCATCTACTCTTACGGATTGCATTGAAAGGATTGCATGATGCTAAAATGACCAAAAATGCCCTATTATACCTCTCAACTAAAAGCAAAAGGGGTGCTTTTGGTAATTTGATGGGTGCAACTAAATGGATCAAAAAGTCATGTGGAATCATAGTGACACTTTATTCTTGTAAAGAGTTATTATGACATACCTAGTGGACTACTCAAATAACAATAACTCTTCTTGGTTTTTACTTATATAACAAGAAAGATAGGAGGTATAGAGTCATTTAACAGTTACTAAACACATGCATGAGGCATAAGGAGACTGATATTTAACTTCTATAAGCATGAATGCATGTATATGCACAATACTACGCATAAACGTGCAAACATAATAACAAAGGATGCACAAAAGTACATACAAGTTTGGACGGTCTTGATTTCTCTTGAAAACTGGTTACTAGAATTCATAGAATTATAATGTTTATGCAATAACGGTAAGGACTCTAATGTAAAGCATGCCATGTTATCACATAGTCCAAGCCGAAAAGGTGATCCACTTAGAAGTCATAAATCAGTGAATTAGCCACTTAATGCTTCCTTTAGAGATTAGACAACACTCTTCATGAGTTCTGAAACATTGCATATAGTTTCCATGATTATTGCTATTCTCCTTGCAACTCCTCTCAAAAATGAATTAGCTTGGCAGCCAACATGCCTTGGTACCAAAATTGTTATCATCCAGAACAATAAACAGTTTAGCTTACCTTCATTGCATGACAGTAATCATCCATCTATTAAGCATGGCATCTGTTATGGAACCTTATAATGATCACGTGCCTTCATCATCTGGGCACGTTGCCTATGTGCTACCCATTGGCCCATTTTTTAGCTGGTGATCCCTTGCTGTTATACTATTACCCTTTTTGTTACTTTTCAAATCAACAAGTTTTAACTTTTACGGTCAACCATATTGCTCATGGCAAACTCCTAAGGCTGCAAATAGATTGGATTGACCCATAATCTGACCTAACCCGACCCGCTTAGAACCAATCTAATTCAGTCTAAAGGACCTATGGGGGCGGATCGGGTTCTAAAATTAGATCCATTCCATTTTCTAGGTTGGGTTTGGATTTACCGTATTCAGATCCGACCCAAACCGATATGATCCATTTGATTTTTGGATCAATTTTGGATCTTCTAGTCTATGACCCAACCTGAACCCGATATACCATTAGGACCCGTTGAGCCTCTAAGTTGTGATTTAAGACTTATATAAGCAAGGCCATAAAGATAAGTTTAAAATTATTTTTATATCCTAATTTATTTTGAAAGCAACATTGTTTATTATCTATTTTGTATGGTTAAAAGTAGTTGGTTATGGGGTAATTAAAATGAAGTTGGCTATATTTGATCCAGATCCAACCTGGAATCGATCCAGATCTAAATTTTTTGAGTTGGGGCCGGGTTATACTTGGACCCGACCCAAATGATCCATTGGGTTGAAAATTTTGGCCATAGATCTAACCCGACAAACCCTATTTTCTAGTGGGTTGGATTTGGGTCCAACATTAAGACCTGATCGTGGAACCATGTCAGATTAGGGTCATTCATTACACGATCAGACTTAACCCATTTGCACCCCTACAAACTCCTATGTATCATCCATCAAGAGTCGAAGAGATGTGTGGAGAGAGCAAAAGCTCAAGCTCTTTAGAGTTTGTATATGTAATGAAACTTCAATTCATTAAGATGTCCTTTGTAGCATTCCATATCACAAATAACTTCAATTCTTTTAATTTCTTTAAAAGTTTGATCTAGTAAACTATAAAACACAAATAACAATATGTCATATGGGCAATGTTGTGAGGGGACGGCATCTTTAGTCCTACATCGATTGTGAGTCAAGAAGAAGTATGGCTTATATGCATTGAAATCTTCTTTTCTATGTGAGGTATCTTGTAAAAGGCAAAATTGTGAGGCTCCAAATGATCAAGGCCCACCGAAGCTTAAAGATGGTTAGAACCACAATGGACAATACCTCACATATGCAGGCACAGAGGCAAACCCAGCTATCTAACCTCTTGATCACATATATGAAAAGGCTTTCAGAACTGATATATGAAAAGGCAATGAAAATGAAACGAACAAAAAAAAGTAACTAATACAAACTATGCAAAGTAACAGAATTAGGAAATCCAGCTTGCATAAAGTTATCTATTGCTAATGGAAAACATAATTTGGCAATTCATCGGCAACTAGGGACTTGCAAACATGGAACCACAACTTTACCTCAGCATTCAGTCCCTGCGCCGACAGGGTAGCATCGGCTTGTGCATTGACATACCGCCACTGCAAGTGCCGGTTATAGCACAACCTTAACAGGTGTGCCTCTTCAATTCGGCTCTCCCCCTTTCTCCCTCGCCTCACTTCGGTTGCGAACCTTAGGATCGAAGGGGCTTTGCCCAGACCAGGGGAGGAGGAGCTGGCAACTGTACCATTCCTCACTTGTGAAGGACTACCCACTTCCCTCAATGATGAAGTAGCTGAAAGCTTGCATGGAGAAGGATGCCTAATAGATCCATGGCGAGGGGAAGAAGCAAAAGCAGGAGATGACAACGGGCCATTTATCAATGACTTCTTCACAGTAACAGGCTTAGGAGTGGACGCTGTCCTTGTGCCGGTTGATGATATCGGCGTGCCTGGCTCCGGCAACCGGCGTAGCCGGCTATTGGTCTCCTGGAAAAATCTCGCTGGAATGCTTATGCCACGGGGTGCCGGCCGTGCCCGAGGAGGAATGGTCAGCTCCTGCGAGCCTGAGTTGCTCTCCGACGAGGCACTATCGGTGTCGGACGAGGCAGAGAGATTGCCATTGCCGCCGATGTTGAAGGAGTCCTGCCGCAGCGCCTCGTCGAGCACCATTGACTGTCGCAGTAGCCGGACAGCATCCAAGACGGGATCTTTCTTGCCACCAACAGGCGAGCAGCCCAGGCTTCTCGTCAGCAGCTGGTTCGACTGCTGGGCTCTCGCCGCCGGCCAGAGGCGGTGGTTTAAGGGTTTCGAGTTCTCCGTCAGGTGGTCGCTCCTCGCCGAAGCCCCGGCGGGACGCCGGCGGTCGGGGGTGGGCTTCCGAGAGGGGGAAGGGGAGGCAGCGGGCTTGGCCATGCTGGTTTGGAAGGAGAAGGACTCGCCCTGGAAGGAGACGGAAAGGCTCCGGGTGGTGGTGCGGAGGGCCCTGGCGGCGGCGGAAGGGACGTCTTCGCCACCGTGTGCGGCCGCGCTGGGGCGGCTCCGGTCGACGGAGTTGGAGCGCTTGGGGCCGGAGCTGGACGGTGTGGGTAGAGGAGAAAGGAAACGCCGTGAAGCCGAAGTCGAAGTAGAAGAAGAGGAGGGAGACAAATAGCGAGAGGAGATCTCTTTGGAGAGTGGTTTCCGGGAAATGGCGGCATTGTCCTTCTCGGAGGGGGCGAGGGGGCGGCGACGGTGGGGGGATGGGGAGGGCCCTTTGGGGGCTCGGACAGTGGAGGTGGCGGTGGCGGCGATGGGGGTTGCCGCCACCGGCGGCGGGATGGCCGCCACCATGATCTCGCTGGCAAGGTCCGAGTCTCTCTGTTTCTCTCTTCAAAGATGAGCGAAAGAAAACAATGTAAGGAGCATCACGGGAGGGAGGGGGAAGAGGAGGAGAAGAAGTTAAAAATATTTGTTGTACTTTCGGTATGGGATTTTAGGTTCCAGAGCTGGTTTTTAGCTCAGTGTGAGCGCTTTGTTGAAATGGAAGAAGAGAGAGGAGTGGTGGATTTAGTAGAGGAGGAACTGGGATTAGCTTTGGGAGTATAAAGTTAGTAAAAAAAAAAAAACAGAGAAGAAAAAGAGAAGATGGGAGGAAGGAAGGAGGAGGGAGGAGGGACAAAAGAAGGAACAGAGAAGAGGAGGTAACGGCAGCGGTTTAGGCGGCGGAGAAGGGAGCAAGAGGGGCGGAAGGCAGGGAGGGCTGGTTCAGAGGAAGGTTTTTCAGCGTTGATGTCGTTTTCCTTAATTTTTTCGGGGACAAAATTGAGGGTCCTAATCTTAATGTATGGGTGTAATAATAAGCTAAAATGATGCACTTTTTTATAAGGGGATCATGGATATTGGTGGTAAACAAGAACAGACCAGGTCCAACCGCACCCAAACCACTAGCTTTTGACTTGCAAACGGCGGCCAGCATGTGGGCCCCGAAGTCAGTCTGGTGTGGTTTGTTGGGTGTGACGAAGGGTGGGTTTATTTAGTAGAGCAAGTCGAAAAGTTTTAAGTTCGGGTTAGGGTCACCGGCTGGGTGAGGAGCTAGGTTTGTTTCCTTCTAAGGTACCCTCGTCACATTTCAAGTTACGTCGTTTCATGAGAGCTCCGTGGGCAATGTTTTAAGTTGTATAACAAGTTGATGGGGGCGTGTTTGTCATGTTGTAATCGTACCTTTGTACGAAAGTTTTCGTGGATAATGAGTAGATCAGATTTAAAAAACAATTATGGGATTAGTTTGTCCTACTTTCTCCATCATCTTGCCCTATACTTTTCAGTTAACTAAGAAGTCTGGTTTCACGACACACTGGTTGATTTATTGAAAAAAAAAAAAATTGTTGATCATTAGAATCACCTCCCAAGCTAGGATGACTTGATGAAAATGATTTGAGCTAGTTAATCTCAAACACGGACTTGTCTAATTTTTGAACACCAATGTGCATGCTGACTAAAAACAAAAAATTGTATAGGAGATTTATCATTTTACACTAAGCTTATTAATCTTGTAGTTGCGTTCTATTATTCTTTTTATACATACAAAAAGAAAAGCAAGTTTGATTTATTTTATTTGTGCGATGTAACGGAGAGTCAGATATGGCATGGCGCCAAAATGTGGTTGATGAAGCGTAGGTGGCAACCATGCTACTTAAATATTTATTATAAATTAAAAAAAAAAATCATATCCTCGTTGGATCTTAGAATAACTACCAGACAGATAATGATGCATCAACCCACTTGCATTCTTATTATTGTTAATATCTAAGTACAAATATGCTTTTTTAGTGTAAACTATTAAATTGAATTTAAATGATGAAGTTAGCAAAAATAATGTAAACAATTTAACAAGTGGAATTATTCTCAAGATAAATGTCCTAAAATGCACATGCCAGCAAGTGATTGCCATTATATATATGCTATATGCTATGTGTATGATGTCATCCTTGTGCACATGCCATCAATATGTATTCTAACTTTATGCATTGATCCATCAAATATCAAGTTGAACTTACATGATAGAATGATATCCAGAAATATGGCATGTGCTATAATTACTATTACAAGCTAAAGTACTCTTATAGCTCATTTTTCTTTCAGATTGCAGCATTTTGAATATGGCATCACCAAACTTGTTAATAATAAATAAATATTAAACTATAAATTGTCAAGAATAATTCTAAAGACAATGGTGTGCGTAGTATTTCTATTTATATAGCTAGACCTAAAATTATTTAGGATTGTACATAGAGTTATATATTCCTAAAAAAATTGGTGAACTACATTACATAACAAATTAGTTCTTTCATCGAGATAACATTAATTGGTCCATTGGTTAGGGTTTTTATGATAGAAAATACGCTGCTGTCTCACAACTAATCTTCCTTTTTATATTTCATTTCAAGTTAAAAATCAATAATTTAAATAAAATTTTTACTCGTTTGAGTTGATTTAAGCATTCGGACCGTATCTTTCACATAAAAAAAATATTAACTTTTTTTTTACAACATCAATCGATAGATCATATATTGTATATATCGCAAAGAACTCCAACATTTTTTATCTATCTTGAAGCCATTATTATACGGTCCAAAGTTTAACATGTACAAAACATAAAATCCGAACCCTTAGGATGTGTTTGGTTATACCTTTTTTTTATTTTTAATTTTTAATTTTTAAAAAATATTTTTTATTTTTTTATTTTTATTATTGAATAAAAATAAAAAAATAAAAAATATATTTGGTAATTACGTTGCTATAAAGCAAAAAATAATATTTTGAGACGGCAGGTGAAGAGTCCGATGAAAGAGAAAAATTCGAAAAGAGAGGAAGAAGGGAATAAAAAAATGAAGAGCTTGACGAGGGAGAAGGATTCGAGTTCTTTACTTTTTGATTTGGTGTTTTAGATATGGAGAAACAAAAAAAATAGAAAAATAAGTTTTGGAAAATAAAAAATTTTTGCTTTGCATATAAAGTAATTATTTTAATTATTTTTATTTTTTATTTTTCATAATATTATTAAATATTATTTTTTAATTTTTATTTTTTAAAATTAAAAAATAAAAAAATATTTTTTTTAATAACTAACCCAGCGCACTCTTAATTTACGTGGATATGAGGAGAGAGGAGGAGAAGAGTCGAGTTCTTTGGGAGGTGATTGGAACCCAGATGTTTATATTTAATACATTGTGTCTTGCTGCAAACGTTAACAGCGAATGCTTACATGACATCCGGACGACAAGGATGGCTCACATTTCTCAAATAGCAGGTAGTTGACGAAATCATCCATCAAGTGGGCTTAACAGATTTTCCTCAGAGAGAGAGAAAAAAAAAAAAAAGGCTTAACAGATATGTGTAGGTCCCACTTTTAACGTCCAATCACTCCTGTGACTTCGTTCACGTATTTCCTCCTTCTAACCTTTTAATTACTTTTACAAAAGAAACTTAATAAAATTTTAAATTTTAAAAACCAAAATTTTATTTTATTTAAGGTAAGGTTCAAGTAAAAATAATAAATATTGCATAAATTGTAGCTGACCGTTATAATAGTAAGTAATAGATTATAATAGTTATTGTCCTTTTTTTTTTTACCTGTTATTATATGTATTATTATATGAAAAAAGAATGATTGAAATTATTATTTCAGCTGTTAGAATGGTTATGACTTATGACACCATATTTAAAATCTTGGTGGAAATGGACCCTCCACTTCAGTGCACCAATTCTGGTTTTGAACTATTGATTGACAACTGAAATTAAAGCATATTGATTGGGTCGCATCCGAGATAGCATTTTGTCCAAACCAGCTGGCAATAGCTCTTAAAGATTTTTATTATTTTTATTAAGATAATAACTAGAATGATTAAAGCCTGGTTTTACTGCATTGATATCCACTGACTTCCTTAGTACCTACATCAAATGACTTTACTTATTGAACAAATTGGCATCCTTAGGTGCAAGATGAATGCTATGTCAGAAGGCTAGTGCACGTCAAAGTTTGTGATATTTGCTAAATGAACCTGGCATGCATAGTGTTTTAAGATGCATGCATATGTTTTGCCTATATTTTTTTTATATACTTTTATTTGTGTTTAGATCTTTTGTATCCCATCATTCTTTTTTTTAAGTTAAGTGGATAGAACCTGTCTTCTCTTTTTTAACAAAAAAAAAGGGGAAAGAAAGGGAAAAAAAATGGCAGCAAATTATGGACAATCCAAATTTTGGAGAATTGGATGTACAATGTGTTTTAATTAATCATGATTCATTATATCAACACAAGTTTTCCATCTTTTATTTAAAACCACTTATCTATTATTTACAAAAATAAACTCCATTATCCGTCAGTTATGTTCAAGATTAAGTCAATTAAACTTGTGATGTATCCACACTACAAAAAGTGGCTTCAGAAAGAGAAAGACATACTTTAAAACTATAAATATAATTGCATTTGGAAGTAGGATTATCAAGAAAGATGGTACTGTCACAACACTTTTCAGGTTTAGGTACGCCACTGTACCTGCCCGAGTCATTATAAGAGAGAAAAAAAATTATAACAACTCTCTGATGGAACTCGGAACTCCCCGTTGTCTAGCTCAATTCGTTTGGATTTCCATGTCTACCTAATATGCTGGTGCTTAGATATTTTGTTGAGCCACCACACCAGCAAAGGGTTTCTGCAACTTATGCAACAAGCTGGTGTGAGTGGTTGAGACTTGAGAACTCAAGGCTAATCAACCAACCACCATTATTACCTCGCACTTGAAAGGGGACATGAGATCTTAATTATTAAATTAAAAAAAAAAAGTATCGGCATTTATAATCGCATCATCATGGGACATCAAGTGTTCATGGGTGTATCGTCGGTCCTTTTCTTGTGACATCTCTTAACTGTATTGTTTTTTTTTTTTTGGGTAGAAACTTAACTATATTGTTTGATTGATATCGCATATATAATAATTTGTTAGGTTCTATTTCAAACCCTAATTCTCTTGGAATTTCAACTATTAATTGAATTAAGTCTTAGGCGATACATATAGCATGTTAGATCAAATTCATGTGGATATGTTTTCCCTATTTTTTTATAGAGATACAATAAAAGTATTCGATGATCCATGCAGCAAGCACATGGTGCCCCCCGGCTAAGTAATTTCAAATATCCTTTACTAAATTAATTTTTATATGAGATGTGATTTCCTGTATGTTATTGATCATCTCTTGAATAATTCATCATGGAAGCCTACAACTGCCACCACGATTCAAATACACGTACAAACTTCTTGTGATATAATTTTGACCATTCACAATATAACAACAAATATTGTACAAACAAACATTTGCTCAATCAATTTCCTAACGATGATTCGTACATTATCGATTGTTTTGTGTTGAATGTCAAGTTTAACTTGGCAACAAACATCACAATAATGTGATCAACAATTTTAGTAAAATCAATATAATTATTTTCAGAAGAGGCTTGAATTATGGCATTGTCATTACCGGTAGAAAATTTCTCTCCACGCAAACATTGACACTTCAATCGAATTGCCAAGCTACTTTCCTAGAACATCTATAATGTTGCAATCATCTATATAGCCCAGCTAAGCGATATGCCTAGAATCCTTATCCTAACCCCAAGGATAGAGTGACTTCGCAAGGAATCCTTGTTAATTGCTTTTAGTTAATTTGTAGGGTAGCATGCATTAGCATTAAAGGGAAGAAAGCATCATAAACTAGGGAGCAGTAAAGCAAAGTGGTTAGCTTGTTGTGTTACCACTTAACGACCTAAAACCCAGCTGAAGACAAATGGAAGAGAAAAGGTAAGAAAGTGATGTTATTGTTCGACAGAAGTTGGATTAGAGGGACCACTTCGTCCGCAGCACATGATTGCATGATCTCCAATGGCGTCTAAATCCACAGCATCACCACTTCCCTCTGGAGCACCCCATGAAACCTTTTTCTCTATCATAATACCGTACTGAAAGCATTTTAGCTGATGAACAGGAATCCGAAAAGGGCTTATTTTTAATTGGAATGCTTGGAATCCAACAGCTTTCTGAAACAAAAAATTCATATAATTCTACAAAAATAGCACCTTGATTATTCCTTTGGATGATTAATAGCTCATCAGATGAGTTAAGAAGCTCGATCGAGAAAGTTGGATTGATATGTTTCCCTTCTTTTACATTTAAAAGAGAAAATTAGGATAAAGAGAAACAAGAGAAAGTTCTCAACTTAGAACAAGCCAAACTGCATGGACTATTTTTGAGAAGATCAATAGTATCACCAGCCCTCCAAATAGAGGACATTCTGTGATGCATGTCGGAGAGATGCAAATGAGAAACTGATCAACTTGTTACCAGTTCAACCAATCTCATCATTGCTCCCATCCAATAATAATATGAATTTTATAATGTTTTATCATTTTTAAATGCACAGGTAGAATTGCTGTCAATACAGTGTTGGATATAGATAGGTATAACAAATTTGATGTATATGATCTTGACTTTTGGAAACAATGCTCCTCATAAACACGAGTTGGTAGTTGGAAGGATATAAAACGTTGTTTCAAATAAGTTCCATATTTTATCCAGATGAAGCAACTTATTCTTCCAATTTAAAATTTATCTTCAGAAGAGAACTATGTATCAGAATAATATATTAAGATGATGGTACTTGCTCCAACTAGCTTAGGCGTGCAGCATCATGGATATATAAAATAATAACACCCACTCTATCTTTTTTTTTTTTGGGTAACTCACCCGCTCTATATATTAAAGACCAACAAAAAAAAACCATGTGAATTTACTCTGTGTTCGTAAAATCACAAGAGTGACGCATATATTATAATATATTACGGGAAATTACAGCTCAGTTGACTTGGTAGTTTAAATCGATAATGGCTTGTGCGTAGCTATGGACTCGCTTCAAAGACAGCATATATGGAAAGGAGGAAGAACATATATTTTGTTTCTAAGCTGCCCATACTTGTACCAATTGTGACCTGGGCAAGTTTTACAAGAATGATGACATATATGGACCTTTCTAGGTACGAGTAATTAGTCTAGTCCTAAAAAAATGTTTAAAAAATGCAAAGAAAAATGCTATTAACAGCTTCATGAAAGCACTTGACATTTTTTAACCTCTTTTTGAAAACATCAAAATCATTGTGTAAAATGGATTGATCTTATGTTTCATTATTATCATATTTATTTTTTCAAAGAAAATGACGTATTATAAATATTTAAATGCCTCCTGAAGCAAGAGAAGCATAACATATGAGAGCGTTGAATCATAGGGTAAAAAGTTCATTTCCATGAAATTGTCCAAGTTATCTGGTTTGAATCTAATTTTGTTCAGTTTGCCAGAGACCTTCTTCACTTGCCCCTGAATAGGTACTTTCCCTTGCAAGGAAGAAAGTGAGAAATTCTCTTCTCGTTTCGCATGCTTTGCATGAAATCTAAAAGCAACGCTTTACGTATCGATCAACCATTCTTTATCATCTATTCATTTATCTCACATCTTTGAGTAGGATTGAAGGGATTTGGAGGTGGTTATTTTTCATAGCAATTAAATATTAAGAATGGACTCTCCATGGATAACACAAGCAGCTAGCATCTCTTGTCAGGTTTGCGAGGACTTGTACGAATTCTGCTTCCCCTAAATACACTTGTTAATCAACTCAGTGAAACGAGCTAATGCTAGAATTGCAGAACGGGCTTAGTTACAGTACCAGTTTGATTAAGAAGGGAGAACATTGAGCCTGGTAACTTGAGACTATTATGGTCCACAGAGGATGTTTGTGAACAACGTATTCCCCAATGAAAGAGACAGAGAGTCTAGGAGGAATGATTTTGTCTGGGACCACGAAGGCCTTGAATGCTCGCTTCAAATTCGGGGAAAGGAATTATTGGATCCTATAGTATCCAGGAATATAGGAATATGGTGGAATAGGAACCCTCTTTTCTAGTATAAAACTAGCAGTGGATAAGGTAAAGCATTCCTCAGGACTGAGGCGTTTGGACAATTTTGTCTAGAGTAGACCGACACGATGAGTATATCTTGAGAGGAAAGAAATGGCTGCGCTAATGGAGAGTTGGGCATTGTGCGGTTGGACTGTTGGAGAGTTGGAGATTGGCTAGCACATTCATTGTATTGGCCCGTATACACACTCGCTCAACCTTTTTTTTTTTTTTTTGGTTGATGAAAAGGAGTTGAAGGAGCTGTGAGCTACATAAGGCACCAAATTTATCAAAAGTAAAATATGTATATCAGCGTGGAAGAAAATGTAAAATCTATAAACAGAGGAAGTATTGTTCTGTTTATATACAAGATAGCGACCGAAGAAGTGAGAAACGGACTTTTCCAAGTAATGATTTGTGAAAGTAACATCCCATTTACAAGGGCTGCCTTAAGCGCAGAAAGCAGAAGAAAAAGGTCATCATGCCACGCTGTATAAGAAATACTGATTCTATCGTCATATAATGTGCCCAAGAAGAGTGATAGAGGCAAAGGAAAAAATGCTAGGGATGGCATTGGGCTGGGTTCGGGCCGGATTTTTAATTATCTAAATATAAATTTAAATATCCAATAAACTATCCAAATTCAGCTCAAACATTATTGAAACTGAATTTTTTTTTTGATCGGAATCCATCTCTCTAATTATCCAAACCTAAATCTAAATATCCAATAAACTATCCAAATCGAGCTCAAACACTATCGAGACTGGATTTTTTTTGTCCGAACCCATCTCAATCGGGTATCGAGTAATTCAGATTTATCCGATCCGAATCTAATTAAGTCATATTGAGTATTTTTTTTCATTTATGTCAACTCTAAAGCTATATTAGTAGGTGGGGTGGTGGCTAAAGGGAATAAGGAGAGAAAGAGAGGAATGAATAAATAAGTTAGGATTTAGTAACTAATAAGTACAATTAGAAAAATATATTTAATATATATATATATTGAAATATTAAAATAGTTCGAATTGGATTTGGGTCGGATGCATAGCTATCCGTCTTGGTCCGAACCTAAAGTTAAGCATTCGGATTTTACCCAAACCTAGTCAACCCATTGAGGTCGGATTGGATTAGATGCCGATGGATTTGGGTTTTGTTGCCATCCCTAAAAAATGCAACAAAATTTCCAACCCTAAAACCAAAATTTGATCAATGTCGGGGCTTAAAGGTGTCTGGCAAAACAAACCATAACAGACTAAAAATTGAGAGTGGAATTCATTAAAGCAAAAGCACAAAGGCTTAATGAGAATACACTCCCTCACATATAAAAATATATTTATGTATGTATATATGTGTGTATGGACTTATTAGCTACACTTGAATGGATCTATATCTAGATCCAATCAAGTTTGTATTAGACAATAAGGATCATACATTGATAATTCGAACTATTAGATGTGATCCATTACCTCTGAATAGTATACACGATAAAAATCATATGATTCAGAGACTCATAGTCTATGCATCAAGCAATCAAAAAACATATATAATTTCATATTATTTAGATTGTCTATTTCTTGATCATTTGATGTATAGATTAGGGATCTCCAAAATACATGATTTTTAGTATATAAGTAGTTTAAATATAATAGATCATATCCAATGATTCCGATCTAATATATGGGGCTATCATTGTCCAATATAAATTTGATCAAATTTGAGTAAAGATCCACTCGAGTTTAGCTGCCTGTAAGTGGATCATAGTCGAGTCTAAATTGGATGATGGGGAATCATACGTCAATAATCCAAACCATTGAATATGACCTACTAAATTTAAATTGTTCATATACTAAAACTCATATAATTTAGAGACTTCTAACCTATGACTTTTAGTATCTCCAAATCATATTTTTTTTAGTATATAAGCAATTTAGAGATAGTAAATTGCATCTAAAAAATCGTATTATTAATATAGAACCTCCATTGTCTAATTAAATCTAATTGGATTTAAATAAAGGTCCACTCGAACTTAGCAATGTATCTCACTTATATTTCTTAGGTCATCTTACATGACTACTTGGGCGAACAGTTGGGATCCTCTCCAACACTTAGGTTGAATTGCAAATGTCTCATCTTTCAATCATTCTATTGCATAATAAAAGGATAGCTATGGTTGAAAGGTGACTTGGTAATTTAAGCCTAAGCTAGAGAGAATCCCAATTCATTGGGCAAATAACTTTAAATAGGATCAACTTAAATAGCTAGACCTTGACATGAGAAGTAGATACACAAGCCTCTACTTCAATAGTAGGATTAAATATTTTTTTCACTTTAGTTCAAGTCAAAAACTTCTCAATCCATGCCCAACCCATTTTTAGATATAATCTATAGCAAGCAACTTATTTACTTTGTACGGACCTATATCCAACTTATCAAATCTTACTTGTCAATTGGGATAAATTTCATAAACTATAATAAAAATATCTTAATCTTCTAATTTTCAACTTCAAGATAACCCTAATCAAATTATTTTACTAAAAATTTAAAATATTTATACAAAAACTTCAATTAATTCTCTCTTAGAAGTCTTAAAAAAACATGCAAGTCTTTTGTTAATAAAGGAATTCTGAAATTGCTACATTTCGATAATAAGAAACAAGATAGAGAATTTTCTAATTAACAAATGATAGAAAATTTGATTTATCAAGAAAGAAAAGATTCAAAAATTTCTCAAATATCTAGACTCGAAAACCTTGGAGGTGGAGGAGGAAGATACTTAAGAACCAAGAGACAGATAAATTTTAATGTATTATAAAAAATTAGGATAAATTACAAATCCCCCCTCGAGGTTTATGTTTATTATATTTTTATCCAGTAGTTTGAAAAACTTACACTTACACCCCTAAGAAATAATTGTGTCATCAAAAAAAATTCTAAATCTATAAAATAATCAAATTACCCCTTGAGAGAATCCCAGTTGCTAGAGTTTAGCTCATTCGCATCTCCACCCCTCGAGAGAATCCCAATTACTAGTTGCTAGAGTTCGACTCATCTGCATCTCCACTGTCACTGCCGTCGACGATTTTGACCAGCTCAGCCTCTCCCCTATCACCCAAAATGAGCCCATCCTCTTCCTTATCTGGAAGCAGATTGCCATCATGTTCACTAGCTCCCTCAATGCTCATGCTAATGCCGCTGCCTCCCTCATCTCTCTCACCTGTGACAACAATCATTACAGCAAGCTCATCATCGAAGAAGATGGCGTGGGGCCTTTGCTCCATCTCATCAAGGATGACTAGGTGGAGGCTTAGGAGAATGCCATGCTCGCCATCAGTCTTCTCGCCTGTGACTCGGAGAGCGTCGAGCAGATGGTGCTCATAGGTGTTTGCTCGGTGTTCACCAAGGTTCTCAAAGAAGGAGCTATGAAAGTGCAAGCCATGGTGGTGTGGGCCGTGTTGGAGCTCGCCGCCAACCACCCCAAGTGCCAGGACGTCTTCCCCCTTCCATCCCCAAAATCCATCGCCTAATGAAGCCATATATATATATATATATATATATATATATATATTTTTTTTTTTTTTTATATATATATATATATATATATATATATATCTTCACTTCAAAGAGAGAGGAAGACAGAGAAAGATAGTCATCCATGGCGATCATAGAGTTCGTTGGGCCCCATGTGCTAGTCATCCCATATCTAGCCCAAGGGCATATGCTCTCTCTCCTCGACCTTGCTCATCTTCTCTCCTCCCACATCCATGTCACCCTCACCATTGCCGTCACCACCAAGAACCGCCTCCTCCTCGACCCCCTTCTCTCCCACTCACCTGCTGTCGTCCCTCTGATCCTCCCCTTTCCCGATTACCCCACCCTCTCTTTGGGTCTCGAGAACTCCAAGGACCTCCATCCTGCCTTCTTTCGACCTCTCATCTATGCCATTGTCGGCCTCTGTAACCCCTTCCTCCATTAGGCACGATCTACTCCCCACCCCCCAACTGCCATCATCTCTAACTTGTTCCTTGATTGGACCACCGACTTCACTATCGAGTTGGGCATCTTTCACCTCACCTTCTCCCCCTATGATACCCTCGCCATTGCAGTTGCTCACATCCTTTGGTGTCGGATGCCCCAAAGATCCAATCTTAACAACCCTAATTGCCTCATCTCCTTCCCGAAAATCTATTCCCTTGTTTTTCCTTGGCGCCACCTCTCCATGCTCTGTCGGACCTACAAAGAAGGAGAATCCATCTTGGCGAGGGGGCGAGGTTCGTCTGGTGCGTGAGGGGGCTGACAGCAGTGCCAGTGGGCTTTGAGGGATAGGTGGCGGGTGGGATCTGGTGGTGCGGGAATGGGCCCCATAGGTGGCAATTCTGGCATTTAATAGAAGGCAACGTTCCCACATTCTTTTTTTTAATCTTTTATTCAAGGTTATTTTTGTCATTTCAAAAATTTATAATGACGTGGCAATAAGATCCAAGTTAACATTAACAGACCGTCTAACGGCAGCATTAGACTGTAGGATTGACTAAAACATTAAGGATGTAACTATAAGTTTTGAAAATTACTCGATGTACCTATAATTTCGATATATTTTTAAAAGACTTTTGTAATGTAACCAAAAAACTTAATTATGAATGAATTATTTTTGGATATTCTTATAATTTAGATTTTAATCACATCATGTCAAATCTAAAAAGTTTTAGAAATCATGTTCGCCTCTACATGTATTATAACCAGTATAACTAAAAATATGGTATTCAGAGTTGGTATTCAAATAAAGTAGGGAAGAAAAGAAAGAAAAAATTAAAATAAAAGAAAAATGACATGTGAAAACTTGAACTTATCCTTTCCTTCACTTTTCTTCTCATTCTTCTTCTTATGTTTTTTCTCTTAATCATTATCATTCTTATCAATACTTCACTAGAGCATAGTCCAATGCGCAATTACCACCATTTTAAGAGTCTGAGAATCACGTTTAAATTTTTGTTCAATCCATGAGACCTATTTGAGGGCTCAACCATATCTAACCTATGTATACTGGTTGGGTCTCAACCAATTGACACCTAATCTAATTATTTAAAAATCACCATCCAAAACCATTTGTTTGGGGTGTTTTCAAGGGAGTTGGCCGATCCAGGTCTCCCACCATTCAACCTTGAAAGCTATATTAACAACGGTCAAGTCAAATATATTTTCGTTTTGAAAATCACATCGATATTTCTATGTAGGAGTAATACTTGGTAGATATCTTTATAGAACAACTCCTGTAGAAATCTGACATGGATTCGGTATGTATCTTTGGCGCAATCCAATGTCACATCAACCCGACACCTAATAATATTGTAAATTTTATTTACTTATAACTCTAGCCGATTAAAACTAATGAAACAAAAATATTATACATCATTTTTTGTCCCGTGAAGCAGTCCACCTAACCCTGCCCAAGCATCTAACGCCGCATTGCTATGATAGCAAAACAGATGCAACTGCTTCCATGCGCAAGTTGAAGTGTCACAAGTCACTGTAGCCATTGCATCTGCTCCATGGCCCATGCAGCACATGGATGGCCATGGAGTTAGGCTGCTTTCTAACCCTCTTTTGATGCGAGAGGCCTGAGACTTAGTTGTTACAGCAGCACAATGACCCAGTTGTCTCCATATACCTGGTCCATCCATTATCTTGGGAAATCATTGTTCCACTACCAACACCTTTCATTAAATTATTCCAATATTGGCCGGCACATAGCCATAGAACACCTTAATGGAATTCAAACTCATGATCACCTGCAAGCTGACCTGAAACAGAAGGGAGCATCAACAGAAAGTGCAAGCTATTCTGCTAGAAGTTTCTTGAAGGTCATGCAGGAGACAAGGGTTCAAATTCGCTTTCGCCGGTGTTCCCTAGCTGCTTCAGTAAGAGCTCACATGCAATTCACGGCACATATTGCACGCATCAGGAAGATATCCATAAATCAGACATTACCAAAGGAAATGGCATGATCTCTGCTATCTCACATACCTTGATGCCACTGCCAAGCCAAACTCATTTCTCCTTGCAGGCTATGATATCATACCCAATCCAGGCCCACATTACCACCATCGAGCAGCATCAAGCAAGATCCTGATCTGGTGTATCCTGGAATTTGAGCTCAAAGACCATAGCAAGTAGATTAGGCTACTTCTGATTTATTTCAAGAAGCTGATTAGATTGATCTGGGTCCATGCTTCTTTAGAGTAATTCTTTTGTTCCAGGATGGGTTGATGACAGTACTCAGACAGGATCTATTTCCAAAAGCTTTCTAACCAGATAACTCCAACTAACTTGCCACAATTCCCAACAGATTCTTAATCAACCAATCACAAAAACAAAAAAAAGTTAATAAAATGTAGTATTAATTAAAATTTAAATAACCAACATGTCTTATTGGAAAGTTTGAGGACTGCTAACAAGGTCCAGATGACCAGATAAATCAACTGTAATATTATACACCAGGACATGATGAAAATGACAGACCTTCGGAAGAACTGAAGTTCAACACTTTCACATTTCTCTGGGAAGAAGCCAGATGGCTGATCCAAAAGTAATGGTAGCAATGTTAGACCTGATAAGGAGAGAACTGTTACATATCAACAGATATTAAACAAAAGACAATGACAATATGAAAGCTTTTAAAAAGCAAAATTTGTTGCAGTTTGCTTATCATAACTACATTCCCCAAACAAGTTCTTCACCTAACTCTAACTGAATTCTTCAAAACAGATTATTAAAATGTTAAGCGTCATTCAACTGATTGGAATCTCTGAGCAAAATACAGCTGATTAGAATCAAAAGGTCCGAATAAAATATATTCTTCAGGTTATGTACTAATTAGATGGTCATAATAATTTATGCTTTCCACCCAGGGATGCATAACAAGCACAAGTGAAACCATTACCCTTTCCCTTAGCATTTCCTTCTAAAGAGGAATTGGAGTCATCATGGTTGGTAGTTGAAGTCTGTAGTGCCTTGCAGATCACATGCACGATCCTTGCAGTCCAATTTTCCCCATCTAGCATTCACTCTATTGCAGGGAAATGTCAATTTTCCAAGGCTGTAAAAAGAACCAAAACTTAAACTATCAATTTAAGTAATGGAGCACCTCACAAAAATTACTGGAACTGCTAGCAGGAACCAGACAAGGCAAAAAGAGGACAATATTCACAGTAAAAAAAAGAAAAAAATTTAACCAAGAACCTTCGGTTAACAATGTTGTGCACATGACACAGCCATTGAGAGAACTCAGCTTGTGATCCAGCTTGTACAGGGTTCGCTCTGGCGATCAAAATAAAGTGATTATGCAGAGATGAAAACATTGTGCATCACTATTGATTTCTTTTCTTTTTCTTTTTTTTAAGAAAATCAAGACTTTGACTCTGCTTCAGCAGGTTTTGAGCTACTTCTGCCAAAAACCAAAAAGATCAAGTATACAAATAATTCATCATAGTGACACACCAAAAACTGATCATATTAACTATTAATCTGACTGTTCAGATAAATAGAAATGCTCTTGATATGCTTTTCAAGGCCAGTCTTCTAGCATGAAGGATAGAAAAGGATGAATGTATCACTTACTTCAAAATTTCCTTAAAATGATCTGCACATTCTTTACAAGGATAAAGTCGAGATAATATGACCATCTACATAAAGGAACAAGCTCCATGTCATCTATATTTCACATGTACAAATAAAAGTTTCCATGATTCTAATGATAAAAAACTTGGTGCGTGCCATTCATTTCAAAATATCCACAAAATAAAGGAAGCGATGATGTAACAATGAGCATCTAGAGAACAGATCAACCAGACTGAGATGACTATACCAAGATAATATCTCATGGAATTAAATGTAAGCCCTGTGGAAGAGTATCATAGAAAGCACCAATGCATAATGCAAAGGAAGAAGAAAAGACCCTTTAAAAGTATATTGGCAAAAACCTCCCTGTATGCTATTCATATCGAAAGATCCATGAAATAGAGGCATGCATGATCCAACAACAAGTATCGTGTGAACAGATGTACAAGATCCATAAAACTGACATGACTTGCACCAAGATAATATTGCATGGACCTAAATGTAAACCCTGTGGAAAGATACCATAAATTTAAGCATCAATATCTCATGCAAAGTGGAGGAAGAAGAAAAGAAAGATCTTGTTATTGCTCACAAAATACGCATAATAAATTAATATTACGATGCTCATTTTCCTAATAGCCAATATCAACTTTTCCTTTTTTTTGTTTTTTTAAAAGATTAGATGAAATAACTATTAACTCTTTTCAAAAGTAATGCCAACTCTTCTTACCACATGATCCTCATGCATGCAAAGTTATGCACGAGGCTTGATATTATGTGAATCCTAAGAAATGAAAGTAATACTTAAATGATTACATGTGCCATAGGATATTAATCCTAAGTAAAACGCTAATCTTACTGGATGCCGCTGTTGAATAGTTATAAAACCATTTTTTGAGCATATAATAACTATGACAATCATACACTTACTGCTCATTCCTATTTGCAACTTGACAAAAAAAAGGAAAAAAAGTGAGACACCATATAAATGAAAATTCCAACTAAACTATAGTTGGTTTAAAATCCTACACAATTATAATTGCCAAAATTCAGTAGACATGCAATCAAGCAGGAAAACAAGTTTTATCAACTATAATTTCTGGGAACTAGACTGTGAACCTTAAGTAGTCAATTTTCAATTATTCAAACTACTAAGGCATCACTGCGATGCTAATGGCACAGCGAATTCATCCCTATCTAATCACCCTGCTCCGTGCAATGCCTATTTCCCTGTCTTGCAATGCATATATGTGCTTGATAGCACGTTTGATTTGAATGCATTGCAAGTTGAGATAAGAAGGAGCAAGAGAATTAAAACTAAATGGAATGATTAATTTAAGAAAACATGACTTACATTTAAATGCAATTATGTTAAGTTCATACTGAAGGGGCATAACAAGCAAATTATTGAACCATACCAGTTCTTTTACATCATGTTTTTGCTGTCTTGTTGGGTGATCTGGAAACTGAAAAATTCAGAATCAGTTGGGTATTGGAGAAGTCAACACAAATGTAAGCATTTTTTTTTTCATTAAAGAAAATTGACATGACACTTTAATATTTAAGAATTTGGTAGGAGGAAATCAAGCAGCATCTTGTCATGAAAAGACAATGGCATTGACACCACCATTATGTCTTGGACCATTCACACAATCAAGATAGTTTTTAACAGGAAAGTGGAAGAAGATTTACTGAAAATTATGTGTGGTCCCTGAAACAGATCCAGCTTAGCAAGTGACACAAATAAAAATTAAAAGTTTTGAATGTACATATCCAAAAGGGGATGACAAAAAAATTTAAAATTATTTCAATATTGATCAAGATCTGTGACCAAATAGCATCTATAACTAACCAAAAAACATGCATTCACGCAGAAACCTATGAAAGGTCATTTGGACAAGTACTTTCAGTAAGCCCTTTTTCATGCAAAATACCTTTCATCAGCCCATGATATTACTGTGATTAGACTGATGAGCACACCTAAACTAGATCTTACCGACAGTTCTTCTTGATGGCATTTAAAGTCTGCACATAAAAGTTTCACAATTAGGTGAGCCTTAAAGCAATGGTAAGGTTGCACCATCGTGACTTAGAGGTTGCACTTTTGAAACATAGAAGCCGCCTCTCCACATGCAGGGCTAAGGCTGCACATATCTGACCCTTCCCAGACTCTACCACAATGACTAGAGCCTCGTGCACTAGGCCACCCTTTTTATATAGAAATTTATGACAATGTTGAACGTGGAGACATAATGTACATGAGTATGTTAAACAATTATTTTCAAGTTGAAGATGTGATGCATATGGCATTATGCCATGACAGCAATCAGAACTAGTTCTCATAGATGAGAACATCATACATGAAAATGCTGAAATGCAGTTTGACACAAAAGTCACATCATTAGTTTTATAAGAGAAAAGGCACACAACAAAATCAATTTATTAGTTTTCTGGGTGAAAGACAGCATTCAGTTCGTATAACATTAAGATGGGAGAAAGCTACGAGTAGTGCTGGGACATGCTAGTAGTAAATGGGCATACTGTTCAATATAAAACACATACCAACTTGAAACTAATGAAAAAGGTATAAATTATGACACTTGAACCATGGAAACACAAGATTTGGTCACACAAAGTAATGTCTAAACTCAATACTCTTCATGTTTGCTCTGTTATTTCATGAATTTTAGCTGGGACACTAAACATGGGCAACTAAATTGCTGTATGAAGACTCTGGAAACATCCCTTACATTTAATCCTTGTAGAAGTTGCTAGCATGAAGCATTGACTTATCCCTTTAATGTCTAGTAGAACATTTTCTGTTTTTACCTTTTCCAAACCTAAATTCCTATAATCTGCAATTAACCGGTCATCCTTAAGGTCCTTATCTCTTTATGCCTGAATAACTTCTTAAGAATAAACAATCGATAAGGAATTTACAAACTGCCCACAAGCATTCACGAAAAGACTTATTTAAAACATGCAATGAAAGATAAAAAAAACTAGGAACATCATGATCCTAACAGCGACAGGTATCATTACATTGAACACCTTTTCCAGTGATCTTTTACAGAAACAATGGAAAAGTCTGAAAAGTTAAGTCGGTTGCCTGAAAAAAATATGGCCTTTTAGACGAACATAGGTTTTGCATCCTATTTATCGAAATACTCAACGACCATACAAAAGAAAGGTGAAAAATATTTCATCCATATGAATAAGCCATGCAAAGTTAATAACTGATCCTTATAAAGGGAAATAATCAAACACCTGTGCTGCAATGGTGTGGAGAAGAGTCCACGTAGACCTCCCGAGCTCCTCCTTCGTCAATGGAATCGCCGACTTCTCCTGAACAAATTCCAACAAGAATCAGCAAGTCAAACCGACAACCAAACATAAAGACTTCTTCGGCTGTCCATTGGTGAAAAGGGGAGAGCGGGAGTGCCTTCATGGGAGAAGCTTCATCCGTGGATTGAAGAAGACAGGAGGGCTTGGAGGAGACAAAGAGGGGAGGCGGAGACGAGCGGTGGTGGTGGTTTTGGGGGGCGGGAAAGAGGCGGGAGAGATGGGTTTGGACGCAGCGGGAGAGGGATTCGGTGGCCTTTAGGATGGCTTCGAATGGATTTTCCGACATTTTCTTTTGTTCTCTCTGTGTCGGAGAAGATGGCTATGGACGCTCCGGCGATGAGAAGAGAACGAAAGCTAGGGAAAGACGCAGGGATAACTGGAGATGAAGGCCTCGCGGGTATCGCTTTTGTTTTCCATTTTATAAATTTTGTGTGTAAAACATATCTAATTACTGATTTTGCAAGAAAACATATAACTTTTTTTTTCCCAGGAAAGAACTATTGAAGTTATTATAATCTCAAAAATATCTAAATTTATCTGCCAACAAAACATAATTAATTATTTGATTTTTTTTGATAAAATTATTTGAAATGTAATTCTACTAATTATGATAGAAAAAAATAATCAGTAAATGATTCAGAACTAGTCCAATGAATTACAGATTCTAATCTTATGCATTCAAATTTTTACTCAAAGCTGTTTTTGTAAGGTGAAGGGTAACTTAAACCTTAAGCTATAAAATTTCAATTTTTATTTATTGAAACAGGATAAGTTAGGGAGTTATAAGGATCAAGATATGATTGACTAAAGTTGGAGAACATCTTACATCCAAATATACACCTGCAACTCGCTTAACGTGCCAAATTCATAATTGAGATAGTACTTAGCATCTAGAAGCCTAATGATGGAAGATCATGCAATAAAAAATCTAAATGTATTTCTATTAGATGCAGATATAGATATTAAAAAATTTTATTTTATTTGAAAGTTAGAAAATTTATTTTTGTATGAAGTCTAAAAATAGAATTTTATAAAAATTTAATTATTTTATTTTTATGTGAACTCTTATTGTTTGAAATATTTTTATAAGAATAGCTTAAGTGATTACATCAATTCTCATATTTTAAATATTTTTTTTTTTATTTTTAAACAGAGGAATGGACCAACCACATCTCTTTCACAAAGAAAATGAATATACATCAAGAGATAAGCCTAAGGATACCATATAAACTCCACAAAAATCAAACTACAAATTCAAAAATCAAATCACTCTTCTCAAAATTAATATTAAAATCTTTTTTCCTTATAATTTATAAAAAAATCCAAATTCTAAAATTCTTGACATTAGAAACTCATAAAAATCCATTGGAAAGTTGCAAAATTATAAGCATCCTATCTACAACCATTAACAATCCCACAAATGATAAAATCAGGAAAGATTTCAAATGAACAAACCAAGACATCCTCTTAGTTGAGGCACTTTACATGGCCCAGTGTACCATAAAAAAATTGAAGATATGATAAACCTACAAAAAAGAAAATCTCTATCATCATGATTCCATTAATATGAACCACTAAATATTGGAGATGAAAAAACTATTATCATCATCGATATTATAGATATGGAGGAAGGAAAGGGGAGACCAAGAATAGAGGGGACTCTTAACTACCTGAAAAATGGAGAGATTTTACAAGATAGAAAACAGGCACAGCATAAATAGACTCGAATATGAGGAGGAAAGAGGGAGGACGAAAGAGATTAAATTGGAGGATGGAAGGAAAAAAGATGGAGAGAGGGGGAGGAAGAGAAGCAGAGCTATAGTAGGAAAAAGGGAGAGAGAAATGTTGGAGAAGAGAGGGAAAGAAGGGTGAGGAAGAGAGGAAGAAAGAGATGGGGTAGGGAGAGCTAAGGAGGGTGGAGGAAAAGAGAGGGTGTGGGAACATCTCCTCAGTAAAGAAGAAGAGGGGAGAGAAAGAAAGAAGAGGAAGAAGAAAATAAATATTTTTATTGATTAGATGCCCTACTAGTCCCTGCCATCCATCATCACTAATTGATGAACTTTCATCAATAACAAAAGCTCACCCAAAGTTTGGAAAAATATATAAGCAACCGATAATCTATGATACTTTTGTTAGATAAGTGTTTGTAGCATTATTTCAATTTCAAAACTAGCAATGTGTATGCACTTGATTCATAACTATAGGATTCTCAATTTTTTTTTTTTTTTTTTTTCATAGGAATGCAAGAGGATGGATCTTGATGCAATAGTAAGGTTGCTTCTTTATAATTTCAGTGTCATGATAGTGCGATGGTAAAATTATGTATTTCTGATTTACCTCATAATGTTAGAATAGATGTTTTTTTTTTGTCCGGTCAAAGTAGAAAGACTAATTAATGTGGTTGTATTCAAAATATAGGATAAGAAACGAAGTAACTCATTTTAGAAGGCATTCTGGCAGACCTAATTTGCCATCTTTGGAAATCCTAGAAACAAGCTTCCTGCTTCACAGATCATTTACAGGGACCCAACAATCGCCTACATTCCGAACTCTATGATATACATGCTCTGTTATGGGAGAGGTGTGGGGGGGACTTGGTGTAAGCGGTAATTTTGTTTTACTGTGGCCTGGTTCAAAACAGGAAATTAGCTTCTTCTTGCGCGGGGATTTGGCTCCCCATATCCTTCGGTAACCGGAGATGCCCCTCTTACATGCAATCTTGTCACCTCCCTGTTCCAACAATCTTCAAAAAATGCCACTGCCTCCCCGCACGTCATCAGACCGCTTTTCTCACTAACATTCTAGCTTATTATTTTCCATTATCATCTAAATCTAATCTTAAACGTTAACATTCTATCTTGCATTTTAATTGACGAAGAAACATGCAGAGCTCGGACCGTTCCTTCTTCGCCACCGCAAAATGTCCGACGGTGGCGCCGCCACCCTCGCCCTCCTCCAGTCCTGCGCCACCCTCCGAGACCTCCACCAAGTTCACGCCCAGATGATAAAAACCCAGCATGACCGCTCCTCCTTCCTCGCCGGCAAGCTCGTCGCTTTCTGCTCCCACCGCAACCTCATGGACTACGCCCTCTCCGTCTTCGCCCACACCCTCTCCCCAGGCCTTTTCGCCCGCAACTCCATTATCCATGGCTACCTCCAGGCCTCCTCCCCCCACCTCGCCCTCCTCTTCTTCGCCTCCCGCCCCGCTCTACCCCCCAACTCCCATACCTTCCCCCTGCTCTTCAAAGCCTGCGCCCAACTCCACAACCTCCTCCTTGGTAAAGCCCTCCATGGCCACCTTCTAAAGATCGGATTCCACTCCGACCTCCACGCTCATACCGCCCTTCTTTACCTCTACGCCTCCTGCGGCCAAGTCATATCCGCGCGCAAGCTGTTCGCTGTTAGTCCCCACGGAGACTGCATCGCTTGCTGGAATGCCATAATTTCGGGTCTCGTCAAGGGTGGCCGCTCGAAGGAGGCCTTAGAGCTATTTTACGAGCTGCTGGGAATGGAATGTCGTCACAGGGAGACTCCATTAGAGGCGGATGAGATTACAATCGTTAGTGCTCTGGCCGCTTGCACGGATCTCGGCGCGTTGGACTCGGCAAAATGGATACACGAGTATGCTCTGAAGAATGAAGTCCGGGTTAATGTGTGTGTTGGCACGGCGCTGGTTGATGCTTATGCGAAGTGCGGGAGCGTCGACCTTGCGAGGAGAGTGTTTGATGAGATGCCTGAACGGAATGTGATGTCTTGGACCGTGATGATTAGAGGACTTGCCATGTTTGGGCAGGGCAGGGAGGCTCTCGCATTGTTCTCCAAGATGGTTTCTGAGGGTGGAGCACCTGATGATGTTACATTTGTTGGTGCTCTGTCGGCTTGCACTCATTCAAGATTGGTTGATGAGGGCCGGCGTATCTTTGACAGCATGGGCAAGTGTTTCAATGTTTCGCCGAAGATGGAACACTATGGTTGCATGGTCGATTTGTTGAGCAGGGTGGGGTTGTTGAAGGAGGCATTGGATTTGATAGAGAGTATGCCAATGAAGCCTGATGCTGCACTCTGGGGCTCTCTATTAAGTGCTTGCAGGAGGAATCCAAGTCATTTGGAGCTTGCTGAATATGTGGCTGGCCGTTTGATGGAGATCGAACCTTATAATGATGCTACTTATGTCTTGCTATCAAACATTTATGGTTACCATAATAGATGGGAAGATGTTGGGAGAATTAGGACATGGATGAAAGCTAGAGGAATAAGCAAGACTCCAGGATGCAGCTCTGTTGAATTAGATGGCGTGGTTCATGAGTTTATTGTTGGGGATAAGTCACACCCTGACATTGAAGAGATACATGCAATGGTGGAAGAGATTGAAATGAAGGTTGTCGAGATGGGACATGTGGTGGATACTTCAGAGGTATTGCTAGACATTGAGGAGCATGAGAAAATGAATGCTTTGATGCTCACAGTGAGAAACTAGCTCTCGCATTTGGACTTATCAAGACCAATTATCCTGCACCCATTCGGATTGTGAAGAACCTTAGAGTTTGCAGTGATTGCCATTCAGTTATGAAGCTTGCTTCCAAGGCCTTCAGCAGGGAGATCATTCTAAGGGATAGGAATAGGTTTCACCGATTTGCTGAAGGATTCTGCACTTGTGCTGATTTCTGGTAGAATATTTATTTGTGTGTAATCATAATGGCATATGTAAGAAAGATCTGTATATCTTCATTTACAAAGGGAATGATGATCAATACCCTATAGGCATTTGGTCTTTGTTTACAGGGTGGTTGATGATTTTGGATTGGGAATTCGATGTTTTATTATGAGTCTGGATTCCATGGATGCTGTCACTGAAAGCAATAAATAACCAAGCTTTTGGACATTGACTAGCCTATTAATAAATCACAAAATTGTCATTTTAATTGAGCATCGTTGTTCTATCACTTCCATTTGCTTCCTATACTTCATCCCTACTGTAATGAACCGCAATTATCGTGCTAGAATAAAAGTTCATTCAAAGTCCTAAATAATGCTTATGGTTACAGGGATGGAGAGGCTGAGACTTAGGTCGATGCCTAGTCATAAAAGTCAAAAGGAGCCACTCTTTTATTTTGGTAAGAAAAGGTGCCACTCTTTGGTAGCCTTGCGGAAAGGGAAGTGGTGGCATGAAGAAATGAGTTCAGCATTCATATCCTACCTAGCATCCGATGATGTCCTGGCTTAGTTTAACTGCATATATTAATGGAAGAATGTATTAAACAAGACCAAAGCTACTGTTTATGTAACACCAATCTGATGAGTATCCCACTCCCCACCCCCGCCAACCCCCACCACAAAAAAATAAACCTGACGGTGCCCCTGTATGTTTGAGGTGCCTCGCAGTGCAAGTTCTAAAGCTATGGTGCGTCCCCGCAGGATAGATCACTGGAAGTTTATGATCTCAAATATTTTAAAATGGTTAACCCAAAAAAAAAATTATTTTGAAGTGGTTACATAGATCACATGTTCAGTCCTTGTTTGGAAGAACAATGTCCTGCATCTTGTAGTTTGCTACTATACACCAACTGGTGAAATCAGTCTTCCTAAATAAATTAAATTTTAACAAGATTGCAAAATTAGCATCGCATATCAATACTTAAACAAGCTCTGATAACTTAGCCAGCAACATGAATCATGTTTGGATTAAACAACCTAGTAATCATCCCCATAGAGGGACTAATTTCTGTTGCAAAACACAGAATACAACAGATATAATTAAATCACAGAAAATTCACTATTTGTTGTTCGTGCCGTAAGCATTATCAGCTGAAGACGTATCCATGTCATTCAAACCCAACTCCTCATTCTGCTCCCAGCTCCTCTCGTACTCTTCAACTGAGATTAATGCCCATAATGTTAGATAACAGCCAAGTATACCTTCATTCAACTAGTAACTTTGACAGAACAGTAACTGCTGTCCTAAATCTATTATGTCTGTCAAAAATTCAAGTATAATGGGGCAACGGGAATGAATGTATGGAAATTCATATGGTAGGGAACCATATTAAAGAAAATTAAACCACTTCTAAGATAATTTAGTGGCTTCCATAAGGTCAGGTTCTACTTTGGGTGACTTGGGGCTCTAGGGTCGAAGATGATGCAGACAACAGTTTCAGCCCCCTGGATGGTTTCTGAGACCAGCTAAGCTGTGAGTCGCCCACCTTTGTTAATTCTTTCCCTTTAAATTAGTAACAGAGATCAACATACCCACAATTTTTTTTTTTTTTTTTTGAAAAAAAACTTACGGAAGAGTTGCTTGTCATCTTCTATGGAGTCTGTTGTGGGAGAAACAAAGGAACTCGCCAACGCATCATCAATAATCAAAGTCCAAGGTTCTTCCAAACTTAGAAGCTGCATAAAGTGAGACAACAAATATGAAACTTCATAAGAAGATGAAAGTGCATCTTGTTTTCTTCAAAAGAAGTAGGTTCACCAAGTCACAACCAATACAACAATGAACAATTTACAACGCCATTCTCCATTCACATGACAAAAATTGTACAAAGATTCATGGTTGTTAGAATTTCAAATGCGGCAGATGAGGGAAACTTTCTATAAATGGTAGGATACTTTAAAGGGTTGAAAATGTGCAAGGCATTTGTATAAGTATTTTGTAGGTTTTGTGAACGGCAATTTACGGTACCTTAATTTGATGATTATTTCAGATTGCATTGCTTATTATTTTCTTCTAAAACTCACATTTGCATATGATTTAGATCTTCTTATGTGATCTAACCAAAGAGATCTCATATATATTACCATTAAAGCATATATTTATTCGCTTGACATTATTAGTCCCTGAGTGAGGACAGCAACAACACGAATAATATATTTTCAATGAGATCCTGTACAATCATTTATTACTTTGCTCATGAATCCTAAATTTTGGCAGCTCAACCATTTGACGCTGCTGTATTCAACCCAACAATAAAGAGTGCTGTGCACGTTGAGGCATTTTGCAAACTCGTGTACAGACCACTGCTATGTGCAGACTTTGCTCAGAGCTTCCTGGAAGTATTTTACAAGCTTCTTGGTTTTAAGCAAACCAAAGTTGGCCAGTGTTTTAGAATTTTCCTCAAGAAATGTTTGGTGGAAATATATAGCTCAACATGCTATCATCTTGTCAAGCTATATCGTACACAGAGTTCATAGGTCTTGCAAGAAAAGTAATAACAATATAATTACACCAGTATTTTTGCCATTGGATTACAGTACCAGGGGTTATAGCATACCTTACTTAGCCTTGACTTAAAATCTTGAAACTTTTTCCTTTTCCACTCCTCTGTGCTATCGCCCAAGGTAAACCCATGTACTCTCTC
Source organism: Elaeis guineensis (assembly GCF_000442705.2). Taxonomy (NCBI): domain Eukaryota; kingdom Viridiplantae; phylum Streptophyta; class Magnoliopsida; order Arecales; family Arecaceae; genus Elaeis; species Elaeis guineensis. The sequence goes on from NC_025994.2 coordinate 72,217,141, forward strand.
AAGACCTGCAAGCAACACTTGAATCATTTATCAACCTCTACAATAACTTGAAGAGACCGTGTTATGTGACAAAGTAACAGAACACATCCAAACAATTCATCAAGAACACCATTAAAAGATAATATATAAATAGCACCCAATATTATTAAGATGAAATTTTCAACATAAGAGTTATAATAACACCATATTGACGAAATCTACGAAGGCACTAAATGAGAAATAAAGAATTGTTATCATTTAGGGTGCGTTTGGTTACACTTTTTGATTTTTGATTTTTAAAAAATATTTTTTATTTTTTATTATTTTTGCTATTGAGTAAAAGCAAAAAATATGTTTGATAACTATGTTGCTATAAAGCAAAAAGTAACATTTGGGGATGGTAGGTGAAGAGCTCGACGAGAGAGAAGGGAAAAAAAAAGGTGAAGAGCTCGACGAGAGAGAAGGATTCGAGCTCTTTACTTTTTGGTTTGGCGTTTTAGATTTAGGGAAGCAAAAAAAACAGAAAAGCAAGTTTTGGAAAGCAAAAAATTTTTGCTTTGCATATAAAGTAATTATTTTGATTTTTTTAATTTTTGCTTTTTGCTTTTCATAGTGTTACCAAACATTGCTTTTTGATTTTTGCTTTTTAAAAATCAAAAAGCAAAAAAAAAATATTTTTTTAATTGCTAACCAAATGCACCCTTAGTGTTTCCAAAAGAAGATGTTTGTTAATCTGTTTACAACCAAAGAATAATGTGCTTTCGAAGGAGAGCTGCAAGACAAAGCTTACTTTCACTAATTTTCGTAATCAAACCTTCAACAGTTGTAACAATTCCACCTAATGTGCCACTTGCAAGCTCCAACTCAAGTTCAGGAACCTTTACACTTGCAGTATCTGACTGGAAAAGAACAGTGCAAATGCTGATTAGGAGATAAATTTAAATTTGCTAGACAAATGGAAGATATCGATGCATTTGAATTAACTGACAACATTTTCAGAAAAAAAAAATTGATGTTTAAACCAAAAAGGAAACACTACTTCAAGTATGCATCTTGATGAATACTGAACATAAAAAATTTCCATTAAGTGTAAACTCATTATTTTCACTTTATAACTGTATAATTTGGTACAGTAACACCTGCAAATATAAGCTTAATCATTGCAAGGTGCAAGTAACTTGTAAACAGTATGAAAGTTCAAGCCAAATCCCAATCATGCTCATTATACTACTTCCAGTCGATCAACATGTGCAACAGAGTGAAATCTTATGTTGTCATTTCAAAGGATGGACCATGTCTCATGGATTCACAGCTTACACAGGCCTTGCTTTTTGCTAAAGCATTCTTCCTCGAACAGTTATTGCTTACTCTCATGATGGTTAACCTATCCTTCTGCTTGAATTAACTCTTGAAATCACCACTTCAATTGATACTAACTTACCTCCCCAAGGAACACCTTTTTCTCCTTACCAAGCCTGGACAACATGTATAGGATTAAGGATAGCAAGCAAGCAACAAAACATCAGGAAATCTACGCAGCTGGGATAAGCCCACTTTGTTTTATTGTCATATTAGAACCCCTTGTGGATGAGCTAAAGATGGCCATATGAAAGTGGATGTTTTCTTAAATCCCGCAAGTTCACCATTGATGAGCTCATTTATGGTCTATATAGCCAAACCATTTTCTTAAATCCCACAAGTTCCTCTCATTCTATGAAATTTTCAACATTCTTAAATTTATGACCACATTGTGCAAAATATGAAAATAGGCAGCCAGGTAAAAGTTTATTGTAAGCATTTTAAAAAATGTAAGATGCCAATTTTGTTGTTGTAATATTACCGCCAAGAACCCAAAAAAAGGACCGTAAGTTCAGCCATGTATTTTGTTCTGTTTTGAAATGTATGGACTTTCAGATTTGGCAACGATTATTGATTCCGGACTGCAATTGAAGAAGCCACTCTATCTAAGCTGTAAATTGAAACCCTCCTATCTTAAGTGTTTGCTTTCTCATCTTCTGAAATCTAATTTAACCATGTTGTTCACCATCAGCATATTGCTCCACTCATCAAAATGATGACTGGGTTCACTTGCTATTGCTATCCATACTCCTCCCTGCCGTCTTGAAGTCTGCTGCAAAGGAGTGGAGGGAGCTTGCTGCTCAAGAAGGCTACGGACCACTTCTAGTTATCTTCTGTTTGAACAGAGCATAACCCCCACACCATCTATCTTGAAAGAATCCCAGATCCTGTAGAATCCCAAACAATCCACTTCTAGACATCTGGAGTTGGCATAATCAAGGAAGGCTAAACCGGTACCAGCTGGCATTCTGGTTGCCGGTTGGTATGGTACCGTTCCATACCGACAATAAAAAAAAAATCCCACCAACCAAAACTCTTAACAAAAAAAAAAGGGAAAGAAATAGACCCGAACCAACTGGTTCGGGCTAGGGAAAATAGGGCTGAACCGGACCATTTCCGCACCGGTTTGGCTTGATATGGGCCGAACCGGGCAGTTCGGTCTGGTTCAGCAAACCATGGGCATAATTAATGAAACTTTTCTTTGGGTTGCCATACCAAATGTGTGGCCAACATCCCTGCAGACTAGCTAGTTTTACTCCAAATCTTGCCCCCACCCACCCCCCCCCCACCCCCCCGCCCCCCAAAAACCAAAAAATGGTGAAAGGGGAGAAAAACTTCTAGATTTAGTTAGCTCTGTACTTAAATATGCAGGGTTCAGTTTCCATGCTAAAAGGAGCCTTAAGTTCGATCACACCTAGCCACTTAGCTTGTTTTCAATGAGGAAGTGTTTGTCAGGCCATCTGATTATAATCAATGATCCAAATAAGGAATCAATAAGCATGCCGAGTTAAATTTGTACCAAGTGAAAGGTCTACCAACCCTGCAATTCTGGTCTAAGGCAGACAGGGTACAATTAAAATTTTCAAATTTTCAAGTAATGCACAATGTTCAAAACCCAAATCTAGCAAGAAAGAATCCTACCTTTATCACATCGCGGCTAAGATCTTGCACATTCCGCACATATACTGTGATCTTCTTTCCTTTTTTAGGAATTTCACCACCAGGTTTCAACTGTTTATAAAAAGAAATGCACGTTTAAGAACAGTGAGTGATGCCACAACATCACATTGTGTACTCACATGATATATTAATAACACCAGAAACTTGTTGGGAAAAAAAAAAAAAAAACCAGTGAATCGACTAGTTACAATGGGATCTAGGACAATAACGAACCTCTGAGCTACGATAACCACACCGATCACATGCAGTCGCCATAACAATCACATCTCGAAAATATGGAATTTCTTCATGTGATTAAGGCTGAACAAACCTCATCAAAATTATGTCACTACGAAGCAATGTTAAATACAGGAGGTCAAATTCACATAGCAATTTAGATCAGTTAGTTTTTCCTTATTTGCCTTCTTTTTTCCTTTAAACATTCAGAGACTAGCTTCTAAACTCATTCATAATCAATGAGGGCAGCAAGTAGTGCATGATTCGTGTTTAATGTTCACTATATTCAATGCTTGATTACAAATGAACAAAATGAATGGAGAAATCAGGTAGATGGAACATGGGGATATAGTAATACCGATGATAAAGAAGCTAAGAAAGGATACTGGTAGCATAAAAGCGAGTGACACATGCAGTCCCACAAGCCCCGCATGTTGATGGCAAAGTGTCAACCTGTGCAGAATGGGCAATGAGGAAAGGCGTACATGACAAAGAGTAAAAAGTATAAATTCTACATCTACCCAGGAGAATAATCTTACCTCTTCTGGTGCTGAATACCTACATAAGGCTGCAGCAACTTCCTCAGTGTTACCCTGAGCAATAGCACGGCGACCAGCAACAGCTCCAACAGATCCATGGGGAACCCTTTCTGTTCCATCCAGTGCAGGATTATGTTTCTCAGTTGAAGCATCTCCATTAATCTGTCTGTTGGGCTCTTCAGCTGCAGATGGTTCAGCAAGAAAACCCAATGCAGCCTGCTGCTCACATGTCCTTTCATAGAACCTAGTAGACAACAATGGATCTGAAGATGGTGCATATCTGTCCTGCAAAAGATATCTACAGAGTCAAATGGACAGGCCATCTAATAAGCAGTATTAAATGTCAGAGACTAAATAAGGAATAGCCCATGCACCTCACCAACAGAAAATTCAAACAAGAGAACAACAAGAAATTATTAAGTTGTAATAGACACCAACAAAATAGCCTATATCCCATGCGCCTCACCAACATTTCAAACCAATGACAAGAAATTACTATAACTCTAGAATCTGCTGCATATGGCCCCTCATTGAGCGCATAGCACAAACTACCTTTTGAAACTAAACGAACATACAATACTCATTTTTAAGCATTAGTACACAATAACATATCAGTGACATATGAATATCATAATCCATCAGTCATATATCTTCAAGAATAAGGCTAGATTATAATCAAGAAAATAAAAGGAAGACTGGAATATCTGAGGCCAAGAGACATCCCCTTATTCAAGTAACAGATAATCATTGTTTGGTAACATGAGATGGAGACAGAGCTTGAAAGTCTTGATTTGATCTGGGATAGGATTAGATAAGGTGATACTGCATGAGACTGGATTAGATTCAATTCTTAATCCCACCAACTAGAACAAGATGGTCTTTGCTGCTACGGAGAAGAGCGGTGGAGATGGATAACAGCATATCATTGACCAAAAATGTTGAAGCAGTTTGGAATGATGATGAAGCATATGGACGGAACATCAGACCATAACTAGCTATTCACAAGGTTTGAATTTTCATTTACGCCCAATTTGTCAAGATCAGGATCAAGTCAAATCGTTGAGTGGGTAAGATCATATCAGATCATGGATCAGATTGCAAATTGTAAGACTTTTCGTTTGACATATTTCAAAATTTGTTAAAATATAAAAGAAGTATAAAAATTGAAACACGAGTTAAATCTATAGTTGATGAATAAAGATTAAAGGCATACAAATAAGTAATCCAACATAAGCCCATATATAGAACATCTTGTGAAACAAACAGTGTCTTCGGTTATTCAGTTTCAATTAGAATAATTTAGAAGAAGATAAGATTTTAACATAAAGTCATAAAAATACAGAAAACTTGCCTCTTAACTATAAGTCCATGAAATCCAATAACAAGCTTGCTAATCTTTACTACTTAAAACTTATTAGGGATAAGTAATTTAAAAGCCATATAGTCAAATCTTACAATCCAATGGATGGTGTAATTCATCATATAAATCTAGATACCATGTTCCTGACTGACTCTGATCAAAACATGAGTCCTAAGATTTTATCAACAATAACTTTTCCATGAAAATGATATAAACAATAAAGTTAGTTTAGTAAACTAATGTTTTTACATCACTGACAAAAACAACAGTGGAACTCCTAAAATGAAACTCTTCTATTAGGTTACCAAGAGTAAGAAGAGATCAGGTCACTCGTGTAGTCATGCTAAAACCAAACAGAACTTGTAAGGTTACTGGATCCATTGTTCACCCAAACTAAATAACTTCTCATAACTGAGTCAACTTATTAGTTGATGCTAAAATCCACATAGTATGTGCTTATAGAAAGTCCCATGCATACAAAGTACAGCAGAATGAGAAGCAACCAAATAAAGTTACTTCCAAACATCTATTAGATGCTTCCTATGAATTCCATGGAAGTTACTAGATCATGAATGGAATATAAGCACATTAAGCATTTAAAAAATATACAATTTATGCTTCAGGTAGCAATGTTAGAAGAATATTCTTACGGATTCTCAATAAAACTGTTTCCAGCAGGATCATCAAGTATGAAAGTGAAAGCTGCATTTCCTGATGCAAGGGATTTCAGTTTAATCAAGAACTGATCTATAGCTTCAGCTGTTGCAGGATCCAGCTTCTGCAAAATCATGTTAAAGACTTCACGTTTTGATAAAAGCAAAGCAGGTTAACCACAAGCAAAAATCACAAGTTCCTTAATGCACCTTACGTTCCTCCTGAAGTGCTTGCAATTCATCCACAGCTCGCACAAGTATCCCTTCCACCTAGTAGTTGACAATGGTAAGACTGGTAAAGAAGGATCCAAAAATGAAAATGAAAGAAAAAGGTGTTACATAGCCAAACCAACAAAATAGGCACATCCACATCTTTGTAATATTTGATTATTTGAGGATCTACATGTTAAGGGAGATTTATATTTGAAGCTTCCCATTATCCATAAACACCATTTTCTTTAAGTCATAAATTAATGGACAACATCCTGGTAAACAACAAGGCAGGTGGCAGATTGTAGCATTGTGACTCAAAATTTGCGAAGCATCCCAATATACCACTCTGCCAGCAGTTTCATGCGCAGAGAAACCTTCTATGATTTTATAAAACTCATATCATTTACATAACTCTTTAAAAGCCCAGAAAATTTAGATATATCCCACAGATTAAAATCATTTGTAACATGGTCAGAAACATCATTATAAATCTTGCTCCTACCTCATCAGAATTGAACAATATCAGGCAAACAGCTCGTTCATAAATTAATTCACACTTTAGTAAACTAGTAGCTACTAGCTAAAGCTAAGTGACCAATTATCACATTTATTGAATGCATAACCCACCTGGTAGCACATGATCAAAGTACAGATGCTTTAACATGCATGGTCTATTTCTCCCTTCTGAACCCCAAATCCTGCATCACCCTTCTTATAGTCCCAAGTCCCAAACATAAATCCCTATGCCATCACACACACACACACACACACACACACACAGTCCCAAGTCCCAAACACAAATCCCTATGCCATCACACGCGTGCACACGCACAGATAGAGAGAGAGAGAGGATTGTTTTTTAATTTCTGATACCTCAACCTTGCTTTGGGTTATAAAAGAATCTGTCAAAGTGAATTTTTTTTTCCAATTTATCTGGATAGTTAAAAATTACCAAGTTTTATATTATCTACCATATCCCCCAGGAAATGGGAAAAAGCATGATACTCATCAAAACTGTTTTTTGCTAATGTTTAGATAACATTTCTACAACTTGAATATTATCAACTCAACTTTGTGTAGATTGATAGTGGTGGTTATTTAGAAAGAAAACAAGTATACTTCAACTCATTACAAATAAAATAGCGAGGTTCTGGTTCAATCAATTGAAATAATAAAAGACCTTGCCAATCAGCAATTGGAGCTTCAAAAAGTACTGTTAAAATTTTGGTTTTGCAAAGTAGGTTTGTTATTATGGGGTATAGTCTGATATTGCCCTGCAAGGCTATACGAACTTTGTATCCCACTTAAAAGATGATGTCCTAAATATTATAAATAAAGAATGATATGTTGACCTAGTTTGAAGATTGTTACTTAAAAATTCACTCCACACAAAATATATGACCTCTTTCATCCTATTAATACAGAAAGAACATATTGTCTGAAAGTACCAGTCAGAAGCTTAAGCTTCAGAAGATGGGAGCAACATCAAAGTCATTGCTAATATAAAGGCCCGGGTGATGCCTAAATGTTTGCAATTACTGATCCAACATTCAATCTTAATTTTATGGCAGTAACAAGTTCCCCCCTCCATAGGGACCAAGGAGAACATGTATATAGTACTTATAATGCACATGCAAATGCACATGGCAGCTAAAGATTTTGGATATAGGACAATTTAACTAAATTTTAATATTACAAAAAGAATTAATTATTAATTTTTGAAAAAGAAGTGTTTATTGTGAGCACGAGGTTGTGGGTTTGTTGAATGTTAAAGCTAAAGATTTTTTATGAGAGATATTTTAGGAGAGATTAGCATCATTGGGCAGAAAGATTGGTGAGGAATCTTAATAAAAGACCTATGATTAGAAAGAGCGCGCCAAGGCTAAGAGCGGGGACATTAAAGAGAAATCTAATAAGGGCTGTTATGGGAATTGGAGAATTGGGAACCTTCCTGCTTTTACAGTGTTAGAATGTAAACAACTCACTTGCATCTCATGTTACACAGGCCAAACTTTTGGTAGCAACAATGGAGAAATCTCGATGGCAGTAGTTACTCTGCGAATTCTATATAGGATTTTCCATCCCCCAATTCCAAAATACTCCTTCAAGGTTCACTTTCTCCCTTCACATCTTGGAGATATCATTTGATTTAAGCTCTAATCAAGTCATTCTTAACTAATATATAAAAAAGAACATCAGTAAGAATGCACCCAATTTTTCTTTCTGCTGTCAAATTAGGTCATTCCTCTTTAGGTATCTTGCTTTGATTTTAGACACTACGTCCAAATCCATTACAAAAAGTTGCATGTCTTCAATCTTGCAACTCAATAGATCTTTCGAAATCCTTTTCATAACCTATACAGCAGCAGCCATCGGTTAAATTTTAGAAGAATAACATATATTTAGTGTCCTAAGGTTATTATGCTTATAATTTCTTGTTTACAAAAGGACCTTTCGAATTATGATTAGCTCAAATTTAAGAATGAGGATAACAAGGGTTTATGATTGATAATCACTTAAGTCACAGTCATGGTGACATGGATAAAGGAAGATACAATGGAGCACCAAGTGGAAGAAATAATGCAGTAGGTTATAACTTTTCTACCAACCATCATGAACTCATATTGCCCATAGAATCTGTATCATTTCATAACTACAAATTCATTAGACTATAATTCATAATTAAAAGTTCATATGTAGACGGACCATATCTAGTATTTGAGGACTCTAAAATATTGAAATGACAAACACAAAGATGTGGGTGCCTTAGCGCCAACATTCACCGAAGGGCGTGCCGAACCATACCGGCGGCTGACCGGCACGATTCTGGCATAAAAAATGGTACACCGGTGAGGAGGAAGAAGAAAATAGAGGAAAAGATAGAGGAGGGGAGGGAAGAAAAGGAAAGGCCAAAGAGGCCATAGGAGGCCCACCAAGGCTATTGGAGGGCTGCCAAGGCATCCGGAGCTCTACCCTCCTCTATACAGAGAGACAAAAAGAAAGATAGAGAGAAAGAGGGAGGGAGAGAGAGGTGTGGAAGGAGGCGGATTGGACAAGGATGCCGACAGTGGCCGCCAAAGAGCTGTGGAGGCTCCCGAAGGGCGGGATCTTCCTCCCCTTCCCCATCAAATCGAAATAGGGGTGACCACCCTTGTTTTGATCACGATAGTTTTTTTTCTTTTTTATTACAATCCACCTACCGACTTCGCTGTGGATCGCGACCCAAAAAAAAAAAAAAAAACACCCTTGTTACGACCCGACAAAGGACGAAGAGGAAGATCCCGCCCTTTGGGAAACTCCATGGCCCTCCAATGGCCACAGCTGGCATCCCCACCTGATCCCCCTCCTTCCGTTCCTCTCCCTCCGCCACTCTCTCCCTCTCTCTCTCTCTCTCTCTCTATCTTTCTCCAATTCTCCCTTTCCCCGCTTATTTTGCCATGTCGGTTTGGGCCTGATACGAAATGGTACAAGATGTACCGAACCATACTGCCACCAACCAGCACAAAGTCCAATTCTAGCATAGCGAACCTTGCTTGGCACAATGGTAAGGCTGTTCAATTTTGATCTGAATGTCAATGCTAAGGTTGCATACATCCAACCCTCGGACCCCACAATTGCGAGAGCCTCATGCACAAGGACAAGGACACCCTTGTTCTATAAATACAAAGATGAACTCCAAATATATTGATTATGGTCTATAGAGCTCAGTTTTTGGATAGGCTAGAACAAGCCCCACACGTTTGTGACTGCATAGAAAATCAGCACTCAATAAGCAGATACAAAACAATTAACAGACAGGATGTAAGCTTTCAGATCAAGTGACTTAAGAATTTTAAAAATATATTATCTGATTTTTAAAATGTAATCACTTCAAACCTTCTTATATTTCTTACCAGACTTCGACCTCCAAGACATTGGAAAAGGTGATCATAACTGAAACTATTGCTCAATGTTTAGACATAATCACTCACATAATGAATGCAACCTTCTAAAACTCCATTGAATTCAAAAATTGGCCTCTCAGACCCAGTCAGGGAGAATATGAACAGAACCACAGTAATACTCCAAATGAGCTCTCTTCTGATTTACCAGGCAACCATCTTTTAGCAAACCAAACTGTTTTTGCAATGAAGCTCTTTGATTGGGTATATTCCACATAGGTATTATATTGATACATAGGCCATACTTCACAGATGTCAGTAATCAAATAGCATTTCTCAAAATGCATGATAGGGAAATCATATAGTATGATGAAAGAGAAGAATTTGAAGCACACGTTGCATATTCATCAAGAAAACCAAGTGTCTCTGAGGATTACAATCGTGAAGAAACAGAGATCAAGGACAAACTCAAACCTAGAAATAAAAATATAAAAAGATAAAAAGGAAAAACCAAAGAAAACCAATGATTGAAGATAATTAATTCTTCAATCAAATAACAATCATAGACTTTGATTTTTGAAGTTCCAAACCAAAAACAAAGACCAAACATTCTAGTTCCAAAGAGCATGAGAAGAAGACACAACACTTCAGGAATCACTGAGTGAGAAAGGATCTGCTAACTACATAATGGAATCCCATAATACCTTGAGTACTAAAAACTGGCTTAAGGTACTGTCAAAAACTTTGTTCCATTACGATATCAACCCTCAGTTTCAAGAAGCACAAAATTTGTAAGAACAATGAAACATACAAATTTTCCTAGCAACTCTTGGTTATTCTTATCCCAACATATAGTTCTATAAACTTTGATTTCATCTTTCATTTTTGATATTGCATGGTTCACTTATTGTACCTATAACCATATAATATATGTAAGCATGACTAGGTGAAAGCAAAATGGCTGAGAAAGTCAGAACTGTCAAACTCAATCAACCATGTTCATCAAACACATTATGCAGAGGACTGTCATTCAAAGAAAAGGAATGAGCACAACTATGTTAGGAAACTGCTAACATAAAGGAAAAGAAGTTACTGTAGAAAGTGTTCCACGTTGAGCTTCTGGAGGAATCTCAAAATCCAATTCTGGAATCTGCAAAATAAACAACAGAGAAGTTTCATGACAAGTCTATCACATAAACTTATGTGCATGAAAGTTTTCAAAATTAAGAAACCAGGGCTAATAAAGGCAGGGTGATAAATCAACTTTTAAATAGGTCTGAACTCTAAAGAGTGGCACTACCATATAAACCTAAAACATCATAACATTTAAATTCCACTTTATTCAAAAGCAACATGTATTTAGGGGTGATAACGCTATAGAAGCAACAGACTGTATGAATTCCTGGCAAAGCACAGACTGCACCATCTAAGGTACTAACAATTGCAACCAGAGCCAGTCTGGTACTCTACTAACTTAATCCACTGGACCAGCTTCAGTCAAATGCACAATGGTGGCTACGCATAAAAAAATGTACCTTAATAGTTGCAGAATCAGATTTCACCACTTGTCGATTAAGTACCTGCAGAAAGATGTCTTGTCAGTTCCTCACTCGACAAAACTTTTTAACCTTTCAGAATACCCAGATAATATTTATAGCATGGTTAGTGTATTTATGCAGCAGTGTTACCATCTGTATTAATCAAATCTGTACATTATGGAATTGATGGATTTGCAAAGGCTTGCAATTAACTATAATTTATCAACTGGAGTGAGTAACAGGAGTAGACAGAGGCAAAATTCAATTTGAGAAATTAATATGCTATCCAGCATTAACAGAAAGCATAAATGGCAGATGGACACACAATAATGCACAGTAAATGTGCAGTTCATTAAATGCATGCATATTTTCATAAGATTTTTCAATGCAATTTCCAACACAAGCAAAGTAATAATATCTAAATTTGAGAAAAGATTACTTAAGGCAGCTAATTTGTACAGTACTTGTTGGCTTGTATTATCCGACCTCATCACCATCCGAACACATGGCAGCGGATTATTATCTGAGTCAAATGAACTTTCAGATTGCATCAGCCTATTACCGATCCGCCTCTTTGGTTACCTGTTAGTCGGTTTAATTCAGAATTGCTGGTAGGTGAGATGACCATCTCGGTCTATGGCCAATCTGTGACACCTTATTTCGATCATCGACTGACATGATTATTACTGCTAAAGGCATGATATCCAGTTCAAACAGTCATCAATATCAGCTATTCCACATCGGTCTATTACCGACTTGTCATCAGAGGTATAGATGGTTATCTAGCAACTGTCATCCAGCTCAGCATTAATTGTCTTCCAGCTACATTCTAGTTTATCACCACATAAGCAAATGTCTCACGATCTCCACACAGCTGGCCATTCTGTTGTAATAAACTAACAGCCCAGCAGATCCCTAATGGCCTAACAGATCTCTAACGGCCTAACAGATCCCTAACAGCCTAACAAACTTTTCTTAAAGCCTCAGCAAGCTCTTTCTATATAAAAGATGGATAAGGTACTCTCTGGAAGGTAAGTCTAAACTCACAGAGATAAAACTCTGCTAAATTTTTCGTTGAAGGAAATCAAAATTTTCTCTACTTTTTTCAATCTCCTACTTCCTGCTTTCTACTTCTCCATTTCCACTACCTATTCTTAAAGCTTTACCTAACTTAATCATCGGAGGGTCTTAAATCAGAGGGTACCCCATCGATTTTGAGACTTTCTTTGCAGGAATCATTGTGGATTTCATCGACTCCAGCCAGCAAGCAATTCAGATTGGTCTACAACCAACCTCACATATTATCAGCCGAAGCCTTGTAGCAACAGTACTTATTCCCCAAGAAAGGTATAGAGTGTGGCAGTGGTTACAATAAGTCACCCACAGCATAAGATTTTGGAGCTATAAACGAGAAAGCATGTAGTGATACTTCACTTCCTATCCCTAACAGCCTAACAGATCTCTAACGGCCTAACAAACTTTTTTTAAGGCCTAAGCGAGCTCTCTCTATATAAAAGGTGGATAAGGTACTCTATGGAAGGTAAGTCTGAACTTACAGAGATAAAACTCTGCTAAATTTTTCATTGAAGAAAATCAGAGTTCTTTCTACTTCTTTCAATCTCCTACTTCCTACTTTCTACTTCTCCATTTCCACTATCCGTTCTCTAAGCTTTACTTGATTTAATCATCGAAGGATCTTAAACCGAAGAGTACCCCACCAATTTTGAGACTTTCTTTGCAGAAATCGTTGTGAATTTCGTCGACTCCAACCAGCAAGCAGTTCAGATCGGTCTACAACCGACCTCACATACTATCAGCCGAAGCCTTATAGCAACAGTACTTATTCCCCAAGAAAGGTATAGAGTGTGGCAGTGGCTAGAGTAAGTTGCCCAGAGCACAAGGGTTTAGAGCTATGAATAAGAAATCATGTAGTGATACTTCACTTCCTAATTGCTTATGATTCAACAAAGGTTAGACGAGTCATTTTAAAATAAAAAAGAGAACAAAGTAATTTTGGAAGTTGGCCCTGCATGTAATGGACAACCATCTTCCTTTCAAAATTAAAAGAATAGAGAAGAACACATGAAGAGAGTGAAGTCATTCAAAGGAAAGCTCAACAGCATTACATAGCTGTGATGCTTCAAAAAGGTGCTGACCCAAAGAATCTCAGATAAAGTTCGGAGATTTAAAATAGGAACTCATAAACATCCTATAAATCTAAACTGTACAAAAACAGAATATAATGCACTGGAAGTGCATCATATGGAATGCAAATTCAAATGGCAAAAATTTAAAGGTTGTGAAAAGGCAAATTAAGAGGTACCAAGTGCACTATGGTGGATAAACTTCACCCATTGTAAACCATGCCAATTTCATTCAGAAGAAAAAACTAAGGCCTAAAGTAGAGGTCACGTAACAACTACAGCACACCAAGCCCTGGAATCAATTGCGTGGTGAAGAAGTTACCACTCCAGGCAGGCTCCTAATCTACTTCTACTTTTATACTTACAGTTTACAATTAAAAAGCTTATCAAACACTTTTAGATAACATTAAGATGGTGAGTAAAGGTGATAACTTTTAGAGTGCTAACACCTCAGAAATATTCTTAAGTATATTGAATCTACATAATGATAAGTAATGGAAGAAATTATATGGTAGACAATAATACTGAGGTAAATGGAAGGCGAAGATCAGAGCTTGCTCCGAAACTAAGCTTGTACAATGATAACAGACCTCACTACTCCCCAATGGAATCTCCAACTGGTAACAACATCCTCGGGGCTGCAGCTGACCAGCAAATTGGACTTCATTGTTCCTAATAACACAAACAAAACATCAAAAGAAAAAAGGGAAAAAAAAAGATAACAAAAAGATTTCAACCCAAAATGCATTAAATTTATTCTTATTCCTACAGTTTCCTCAAATTTGGACTATCAAAGAAAAGAGTAATACCTTTCGTTGCAATGCGGGCATTCAAACGCCATCAAAACAATCTGGATAATTTAAAGAATCAAACCGCAGATAAACATCATTGTTTGATACATAAAAATCTTTGAAAAAAATGATTTTTTTTTTAAAAAATAAGTAGCGAAGTCCTACCTCCCTGAAGTGAGGAATTCGCGTTAGGAGGAGCCTGGTTATGCCCTGTACGAAGAGACAAGAAGAATAAAACGAAGCATATCAGACCAAAGTTCAAAACTTTATGGAGGTGGGGATCGAAAAATCCTTTTTTTTTTTCCTTATTCCAGTAAACTGAGGGACGCAGGAAAGAAAAAAAAGAGAGAATTGAGAAGGCATTACATTCTCGCCGCAACGCATGCAGAGGGATTCGACCTGGTGGAGAGGCGCCGCGGAGGCCTCAGCCTCGGCCTCGGTGGAGACCGCCTCCGCCGCCGACCGGATGTCTGTAACCGGACCGCCGTTCTCCATCGCCGTTGTTCTCGTAGCACCCCTCTGGAGGGATCGATGAAAGAAGCAAGGCCGCTTTTTGCCTCTCTCTCTCTCGCAATGACCGACTGGCCCAGCGTTTTCCAGAACGGGGCGAAGCATCAGGAGGGTTTAGCCCGGGACCCTTTGAAGGACCACGTGCGGTGCACGTGAAAGGTGGGCGAACGGGCTTCGGCTTAGGCCATTCGCGCGAACACAGATTTGCCGCCCATCTTTATCGGGCGAAGCATTACATCCGTCTGATTTTATTGGTTTTTCGCGTATACATTATCCACGCTTCAGCTCTGTTGGCGGACTGATGAGCGACCCAGATGGGGCAAAGGAACACGAAAGCGAGACAAGCTCTTGCGCAAGAACTAGCTCTAAAATCCTCTAAAAATAAATCCCTATTTTATGTATTTACTCTTTAAACCTATCCATCCATTCAGTTCTTTTATAAATTAATAATAAAATATAAATTACGAGTCTTACTTTTATGAAAAAGTAAGCACGGCCTGATACAAGGTTTGCAGTATTGATACAAGACTCTATATTGATGTCATTAGGGCTGGCAAAATATGATTCGATCCGCTAATTCGATCCGCCATAAACAAATTTGAATTTAGACTAAACGAATTTGGATCATAAACGGATCGACCCATTTAACCCGTTTAATAATTAGATCAGATATGGATTTTAGATATCTGACCCGTTTAATCTGTTTAATATTCAAATCAGGTTGAGTCAGATAACCCATTTAATCTGTTTAACCTATTGCTGACCCATATAACCTGACCTGTTTAACCCATTTAAGATCCGTTTAACCTGTTTAAAACCTATTTAACATGTTTCTGACCCATTTAACTCGACCTATTTAATCTATTTAACCCGTTTAACCTATTTAATCCGTTTAACCTAATTTGATCTATTTAATAAATGGGTTAAATGAGTCGGGTTGGATTACCTGTTTAATAAACAGATCGGATTCAGATTTGAATTTTTGATCCGTTTAATAAATAGGTCGGATTTGGATGGACTATTTTCTGATCCGATCCGTTTATGACCCGACCTATTTATGACCGATCCGACCCGATTGCCATCCATAGATATCATCCTATTATAATATGGTACGCTCCATACCATATCCAGTTCAACGTAATGAGTGTTGATATGTCTTACATACTGTATATCAATTCGATATGATATAGTATGGTATGATTTGTATATATCGGTACAGTAAGTCTTTGATGAGTCTAAAATGTTAAAAATGAAATAGGATTCGATGGTTTTAGTGAAACTAACAAAAAAAAATCGTATCCACTCCTTACTAATTGCGTGTTAGATCAAAAATATAGCTTACCAACCTTTGAGATGGTCAAAAGGTTTAAGTTAGATGAAGAAATCGTGAATTTGCATAATAATTACACTTAAATATTGGTTTTGTAAGAAAATATCAGATTTTTTGTTAACTAAAAAATCTACATAAAAAGCTTGAAGACTCATGTATACAAAATATTCACCAAAGTTTAAGACTTGTCAGTACATAATCAAAACTTGATCTAATACCAAGTATTGCAGTCAAAGATTAAGGGGTCGAATGGCTTGGATGACTGGGTTGACTCCACACCCACATATATAAAGTAGCCCCTTAGTCAAGGGAAAGTATATGCCTATGGGCGTGAGGCTTTTTTCACGGACGGAGTCAATATTACGATTAAGGGTTAAAAGGTCGAATGACTCAGATGGCTAGGTTGACTCCACATCTGCATACGTGAGGTCTTATTCGCTTTGATCTCTGAAGTCGGTTTTGTCCTTTAAAAGTGCCTTATATAGAAGAGAAGATTCTAATCCATATAGATC
The DNA here is from genome assembly GCF_000442705.2 of Elaeis guineensis. NCBI lineage: Eukaryota > Viridiplantae > Streptophyta > Magnoliopsida > Arecales > Arecaceae > Elaeis > Elaeis guineensis. The sequence continues at coordinate 72,233,846 of NC_025994.2, forward strand.
ATACTCCCTCTTGACTCAAATCAATGTGGGACTAAAAATGTTCTTTCCATCTATACCACAACATGAAGAAATCTTAATGGATGTGAAGTAAACTTGGGCTTGATTTTTGCTTCACCTAGCCCAAAATATTATCCATTGGGTCATGCTCAGGCTTGGTATCCTTAACCTAGTTTGAAATCTGAGGTAAAAATCTGTCCTAAGGCTGGTCTATAAATATGTCATCCTTATCATCCTTCTTTCTAGATCAGTTGATGAGGTTATAATCATACAACAAAAACTCCATCCTCTTCAACCAAACATGAGATCACATCTGGTCATAAATATTGATTTCTTTTGCATCATTTGCATTACATGTGCCTTACAAAATATACAAACTAATGGGCTCCTTGTATTTGTGATTTTTTTCCTGTAACAAATGTGCAGAACATGTCTTTGAAGCCCAAGATGAAATGCAACTATGACACTTTGAATTAGTGCTTTAAGATAGGAGTGACAATCAAGTTTGATCAAATCAGACATGGATCGGATTGGATATAAGATAGATAAAAAATTTATCTATCCAATTAAATTGATTAAAAAATCTATATATAAACTTAGCCATTTAATATAATCTGATCTATAATGATTTGAAGCAAGTTAAATAGGTTAAACAGATTATCATTACCATCCTTACTTCAAGTGGTGCGAGAGGCATGATATCAATTGAATCACTGTGCATTGAGGAAGAATTCAATATCGAAGTTATGAAAATCTCAATACCAGGATTCTCCTTGGGTACTATTTGGTAGGAGGTGATGTTTCACATCACTCCAGTGATGTAAGTTAGGTGATGTAATCATCTTATTTGGCATTACAAAATTCCATCTGATGGTGAAGAATCTAGTGATAAATTTGGTGATAACATCACTATATTGTGCAATGATGCTATTACCATATATACTCCAAGTGATAGCACATCATTGAGTATTAGTGATGTGCTGAAGTTATTTAAGATAAAAATGTCCCTAGTCACTAAATTAGGGAGAAAAGAAAAACTCTCATCATCTCTTTTTTCTTTCTTTTAACTTTTCATCTTCAATAACACCCCCTATAAAAGAAAATCAGGATGTCTTTCTTTTCTCTGATCTTTCATTTTCAACAAAACTCTCCTTTTATTTATCTACTACATGCCTATTTTATTTTTATTGATAGATTTAGTTAAATAGCATAGATATCTTTTATTTATTTATTAGATGTCTATTTTATTTTTATAGGCAGATATGGTTAATTGGCATAAATGGATCATACTAAGCTCTTCATTTTTTTTTTCTTCATTTTATTTTGATGGGCCAAATCATACCAATGGGTAGTCCTGATATTGATGGTCAAAATTGGCTAAGCCTAGCCAAGCTTGATTATGCATAATATTATCGTAATATCATTTTAATAGCTTAATCAAAATAGATATCTATAATAATAATTGTAAATATTATTATTACTACTACGACGATGACATTTTTGTACGGAGTTGTGAATGAATAATATTTAATTAAATGGTAAAGTAATTATTACATAACTAATATATAAGGCTATTTATGATATTTTATACATTATCACTATTTCTACTTGGTGATATACCTAACACGGTGAAATTCTATTTTCAGTGATATTTCATTGATATACTAAATACCGTGATCATACGTCATCCTAGTATTTGTACATCATCCTAATGCTCATATCATCTCAATGATCACATCACCCCGATGATCATATCATTGGTTATATACTAAACAGCGCCTTAAGCTTTTTGGCATTATTATAGTCTCTGCTTTCCAAAGTTGGCAGCCAGGTGATTTATGGAGCGGTAAATGCAGGTTCCTGGCACGCCTCACCCACCAACCTTTTCTTATGGCCTTCTAAATCATGTGGAAGCTTTTCTTCTAGATTGAGGTGCATCCTCTTGTGTTGACAGCATTAACAATGAGGAAACTTACAAGAAAATAAAGTGATCAAGCATATTTCTTTATGAATTGCCCAAGGCTACTGCAATTTCTTTGTAGTGAAGGGAGCCTAACAGGCTCCAAAGGTGCCGCACTTGATTGTTAAGCTAGTTTTGTTTTCAGAGATGGAAATAGGATAAATTTAAAAGAGAATCATTTTGATATGTAATATATTATACGTAGAGAGAAATTGACTTGGTTATATTTGGATGAATCTCCACTTAAATCCAGACAAGTTTTGATTTGATGATGGAGACCCTACATTAAAGATCTGAGCTATTAGATTTGATATAATATAAACTGCTTACAAAAACTCTTACCATTTCTATGCATCAGGTGGTAAAAGAATTGGATAGTTAATTAAAATAAAGTTAGTTATATAAAAAATTCTGTATTTTTTGAAAAATTTTATTTTTGTCCTGAACCTCAATTCATTGCAATCAAATTATCTAACTTTTAAATATTATAATTTTTTTGGGTCATTATTTTCATCTAATGGCTATGATGGAAATAATCACATGCTATTATATAATACTTAATGGATATTGATGTGGCACGTGATGGTTGATCTGGAAAAGATTATCCTAAACTCGTCCCCCCTTTTCCTCTATTTTGGCTAAGATTTATGCTTCCCATTATCTTCAACCACTATCTCCTCCAAAACCCCCACTATCTCCTCTATCACCATCGGCACCTCTACATACGCTCACCAGCTCCAAACCTCCACCATGCCCACCGCTGCCACCAAGATCGGTATCATTGTCGCTACGAAACATGCCTTCAATGCCGCCTCTAAAATTACCAGCACTACTGGCCCTAACCAAAACCACCGCTGCACCCACAAAAAGTGGTAATGTTATCAAAGTGGAAGGCTTAAAAGATAGAAAATAATATAAAGTATCATTAGCTATGTGAGATTCATGTGTTAAAATCTCAGCATACTAGCCATGAATGGATGGCTAGTTGCAACCATACATCGAAAACTCATCCAATTTATTTGAACGTGGTAGGATTCCTGCCTGGAGGCATCTAGACAACTGAGACAAGGTAGAATTTCTCTTAAATATGTCCATTTACCAATTGAAACCGATTAGGCACCACCATTTCCCTTAGGGAAGTTGCGATTGTGTATACAATGGGCATGAGCAATAATGGTTACTTGATGATAATGCATGAATTTGATGGGAGTGAGGTAAAGTGAGGCCCTTGAGCTGATCACACTCTATTCACTCTTTAGTAACTTGATAACAATATAACACATGTAGTTACACCAACCATTAAGATTTCACACTACAAAGTGGTGGGTCCATCAAGGAATGGGGGAAGAAGAAGAAGGAGCAGTCCTCCGAGCAGCACAGCCACCACCACTATTGAGAGAGCACCAAATACATCAACACAAACAAGAAAAAACTATAGAATCATGCAAAAGATGTGGATAAAGATGAGGGATGCTAGAGTGTACTCAAGCACCATGCTTACCACCATTGTCACCGCTGCTACCATATTATACTTGTGGCAATAATGGTGGCAACGGCTTTGGGGGTGGTGGTGGCGACTGATTTTGTGGTGGTGGTGGAGGCAGTTTTGGTGGTGGTGAAAGGCACCATGAAGGGTTTGGAGCTAGTAATGGCGTAGGCAGAGATGTCGGTGGTAGGGAGTTTTACTAGATGCGACAATAGAGCAAAATGGGAAGTAAAAACTATAGCCATAAAGGAGGAAGAAAGAGTTAGAGCATCTTTGTTCGCATCATCTAATTTCATAACATATTAGCATCTACCAAAAAAAAAAAAAAAAACAATCAGTTGCACTTTATTATTTGGCTTCATGAATAAAATATTGCCATCACCATCACCATCAGCACCATTCAATAATTTTTCCAGCAAGATGGATGATAGCAACTTCATGATAATCTTCCAAAAATTGGTGCAAATAATGTTCCATGAGAGGGGCCGTGGGATAAAACCTGGAAAGTAAATTGGTATTGTTCGGGTAGATCCTCATCAATTAACTGACTACCTTCCTACTCATCTTCAAGCTAACTAAAGAAGCTGCACCGACTAAGCCACTGTGGCTTCTTCCGACTCAGATCAATGAGTCCTGTCCAATCGGCTCAATGACAGCCTCTAACAGTACCCGACCGACTAAAGGCAGCTCACTCTTGGTCGGCACCAGGCCGATTAGAGTTAACATGCCACCCCACAGCCGCTTATACTCAATAGTGCTCAGCCTGTAACCGACTTTCTATTCGACGTACGGCCGACTACGCTAGTCGACGATGGGATACCACTCCTTGACGGCTTCATTTTGCCAACTCTGATAACATAGGCCTCTCCCGACTAGCTGAGCACCAAACATGACCACCACGCCATTCTGACAGACCATATCAGGATCATGTCACTCAGATGCCATACTCTGATCGGTTAGCTATGCGCCGTGACGGGATGCTATGAATTTATTAAATACATTCACAGGATCATTTATTATACCCCATGCGTGGTGGTGTCCACCGCCTTATCTGCATCGAATAGAAGGCACGCCCGCCGTCAATATTTAAAGATGCCCATGCATACCATGCAGTATCGTATGATAGGATGTGATTGTCATGATCATCTGTCCTCTCATCATCTATTTTGCTCCTTCTATAAATAGAGGTAAGCGGGGATTCCTCCAGTTACGCACACTGTTTATAACTCAGAGACTCCATCGCTCTCTTCTCTCAAGCTATCTCACTAACTTAAATATTGGAGGATCCTCGCCAGAGCTACCTCCGGTGGGGCTTTCTTTGCAGGTTTTTCTTCTCCGATGCTGAGTGGAGACCAGTGCCATAGTTCACCGTTGACTCCTCACTCTCGCCTTCGACCTTGACTGTGTGCACCTTCTTCGACGACGGCACTCCATCTTTCGGTATCTCACCGGCCCATATTCACATAGAACAGCTAGTCGACTCTAGGCCGACTTCCCTGATAGAAGAAAGGCTGCAACAATTTGGCATGCCAGGTAGGGAGAATGAGTAGAGAAAAATCCTCTCTCTCAAGGACCTCCATGGCTAAGATGAGGGTGCAAAATGCTTTTGTAGGCTTCGCTCGATGTTTATCACAGCATGATGCACCTCCGGTGACTCTCGGAGAGCCGAGTGCTTTACGACCGCCAGTGACAGCAGATCCTGGATTCGTTACCCTCATGTAGCAGGTGAGAAATCTGACGGAGGCCATCCATGGTCTCCAGCAATAGCAGCAGTGGTGGTGGTGGCAGGAGGAGATCCCACCATGTGATGTGCCCTCCCGGCACACCCAGCAGTCGCGATCTCTGACTTGCCATTCAACTCAACATTCCCATCGGGTGAGTTCTCGACCCGTCCGATGGTCACCACATCCAAATTCTCGATGCGCTCCATGCACCAACTCCAGTGATCGTCGAACTCCTTTCCCTTGGCGAGCTCCACACAAGGGGAAGAGGCCACAATGTCTGTCAAAATCTTCTTCTTCTGGAGAAGGTTCAACCCCAGGTTATTCATGGCATCCTGACGTGTCACAGCAGTGGATGTATGAGTACGACTGAAAGTTGAAGGAGATAAATTGCCATCTGGAATAGCTCCAGACAAATCATCGGGATGCCACTCATGAATTCGGCATCAGTACAAGTATGCCTTTCTCTAGATGGATTCTCGGCAAATCAATTCTTAATCGATTCAAAATGCCACAAGTGGAGCCGTACGATGGCTCCACTGATCCACTTAACCATCTTGAGAGCTATAAAGCTCTCATGCTTTTGCAGAGGGCATCTGAAGCCCTTCTTTGCATTGCCTTCCTAGTTACTCTCCAAAAAATCATGCGAGCATGGTACTCCAGACTACAACCAGAGAGCATCAACTCTTTCGAATAGTTTAAGCAACTATTCGTGGCACACTTCAGTACCAATCAAAGGGTGCCACAGATCACTAATAGTCTTTTCTCCATCAAGTAGTAGGATAGAGAATCACTGCATGACTTCGTGGTGCATTTTAACATTGCCACTCTGGAAGTTAAGGACCTCAACAAATCAACGGCCATCGCAGCCATGAAGTGGGGACTGTGGAGCTTCAGGTTCACCTATTTTTTTGGACAAGATACTCCATCAATCCTATGTCAAACTCTTTGAGAGCACATAAAAGTACATCCGTGCCAAGAGGCTGCGACTGACCGATGTCAGTTCAAGAGAAGGGGCCAAAAGAAGAAGGCAAAGAAAAGAAGAGTCTCCGGGGAGCCTAGTCAGATCTGTATCAAGAAGGAGGCTCCACCTTCTCAATTAAGACAGAAGCCCAAGAACTCTATGAGTAGGTATGACTCCTACACCCCTCTGACTACTTTTCGATCATAGATTCTTATGGAGATAGAGAGGAAGAACTTTCTTCATCGATCTCCACTGATGAAGATAAAATCTCATGATCGAAAGCACTACTGCCGATTCTATCGTGACCACGGACATAACACAAAGAAGTGCCGTCAGTTGAAGAACGAGATCGAGGACCTGATAAGATAGGGATATCTCAGAAAGTATGCACACAAGCGACCTACGCAGCTACCTTCTGATCCACCTCATCTGAAATTCGAAGAAGAGACTCACATCCAATCGACAGTGGGTGTGATCAACATTATCTCGACAGGACCATGGCTCCAAGGGGCAGACGACTTCGACAACACTCCCAAATGGTAGCAGGCAGACAATGATATCATTTTTACTGAAGAAGATCTGCAAGGAGTTCAGACTCCCTACGATGATGTTGTAGTTGTATCAATAGCAATATCCAACTATCATGTAAAGCGATGTCTTGTTGATAATAAAACTTTCGCTGACGTGATTTTCTACGACTGTTTCTCCTAGATAAAACTTTATGCTAACCTTCTCAAACCAATCAGTATTCCTCTAGTTGGGTTCACAGACGACTCAGTCAAGGTGGAGGGCGAGATCGAACTCCCTGTCACGACCAAATAATCACCTCGCCAGTCAACCGTGCGCCTTAACTTCTTTGTAGCCCAGGTCCCATCCATCTACGATGTTATCTTAGGGCAGCCCAGACTAAACACGCTTCAAGTGATAGTCTCAATGTACCATCTACGCATGCGCTTCTCGATAAAGAAAGGAGTCGGTGAGATGAGTGGAGATCAATAGTTAGCCCGACAATATTATTTAACCACTCTCAAGGAAAAGAGGCTAGTTGAAACTCTTCTCATTGATGATGAACTGGATCAGAGAGAAGTTGAAAGCCATGGAGAACCCGCAGAACAGCTTGTCTCAGTGCCTCTTGACAGTAGAGACCTAACTAAAATTGTTCAAATCAGATCCTCAATGAGCGAGGAACTATAGGAGAAGCTTGTCGATTTTCTAAGGAAAAATACTGACGTCTTCATTTGATCTGTCTTAGACATGCTAGGTATCCCTTCAGAAGTCATTATCCACTGACTAAACGTCGATCCCGACCACAAGCCAGTGAGATAAAAGAAGAGAAACTTCGCTCCAGAGCGACAGAAAGCCATTGGTGAAGAGGTTGATAAACTTTTGATGGCCGACTTCATCCATGAGACAATCAATCCGGATTGACTTGCGAATGTTGTGATGGTCAAGAAAGCAAACAAAAAATGATGAATTTGCATCGACTACACTGACTTGAATAAAATCTGTCCCAAGGACAGCTTTCCACTTCCATGAATCGATTAACTAGTCGACACAATATTTGGCCACTAGCTATTCAGCTTCATAGATGCTTTTTTGGTTTCAATTAGATTCGGATGGCATCCGAGGATGAGGAGAAGATGATATTTATCACCGACAAGGGTCTATACTACTACAAAGTCATGCCCTTCGTCTCAAAAATGCTAGAGCCACATATCATAGATTGATTAACAAAGTCTTTAAGGGTCAAATCGATTGAAATATGAAGATCTATATCGATGACATGCTTGTGAAAAGCACTAAAGCTACCCTCCATATCCATGATTTGGCTGAAGCTTTCGATGCTCTGAGAAGACACCAAATGAAGCTAAATCCGACTAAATGCACCTTCCGCATTACGTCGGAGAAGTTTCTTGACTTTTTGGTGACGAAGAGAGGCATCGAAGCTAACCCCGAGAAGACTAGAGCGGTTCTTGATATGAAGCCCCTGACTTCTCAAAAAGATATTCAAAAATTAATCGAGCATGTCGCATCCTTGAGCCGGTTCATTTTCAAATCTGTAGATTGGTGTCTTCCTTTCTTCAAGATCCTCAAGTAGATGAAAGACTTCACTTAGACAGAGGAATGCCAAAAAGCCTTTGACGACTTGAAGTAATACCTTGGCTCTCCACCACTTTTGACAAAGCCAAGCATTGGCGATGAACTATTTATGCACGTGGCAACAACTTCTGAAGCCGTTAGCTCGATGTTGGTTCGAGAAGAAGGCAAAAGGCAGAAGCCCATCTACTATGTGAGTCGAGTGTTGCATGACGTCGAAATAAGAGATTCGCGGATTCAAAAGGTCATCTTTGCAATCATAACAACTATTCGATGACTACAATCTTATTTCCAGGCTCATTCAATCAAAATCTTGATCGATCTCTCTTTGAAGACTCTACTTCAACGATCAGATACTTTGAAAAGAATGGCCAAGTGGGCGATAGAACTCATCGAGTTCGATCTTTCTTTTGTCCCACAGACTTCGATCAAGGCCCAGATTCTCATCGATTTTATAATCAAGTGCACTCCAATCGATGAAGACCAAGTCGGTGATCTTTTCCAGGAAGGGACTCATGAGCCTACATGGATTTTGCATGTGGAGGAAGCTTCTAATACCCAAAGATGCAGTGTGGGCCTGATTATGACCAACATTGATGGGGTGGTGATTGAGTATGCACTTCGATTCAGCTTCAAAGCTTCTAACAATTAAGTAGAGTATGAAGCTCTAATAGTCGGATTGAAGATCGCCAAATATCTCGATGTGAAGCATCTACAGGTATTCATCGATTCACAACTCATGACCGAATAGTCCATAAGAGAATATGTGGCCCGAGATCTCATTCTCTCCATGTATCTGTAGAAGTTCAAGTCTTTACAGATACATTTTGACTACTTCAAAAAATTTTATATTCCTCACTCAGAGAATGTTCGAGCCGACTTCTTGTCTCATCTCGCTACTTTTGGTTGCGCAAACTTGGAAAGGTCTTCATTGAGCATCTTGAAAGCCCATGGATTGATTCAGAAGAAGAAGAAGTTCACCAAGTTCAAGTCAGAAATGAACCAAGTTGGATCAACCCATTCCTCAACTTCTTGATGGACGAAACTCTATCGGTCGATCCTATTGAGGCATGCCAACTAAAAAGATTGGCAACTTGGTACATGATCATCAATGGTCAACTCTACAGAAGGTCTGTATCTTTACCCCTGCTCAAGTGTCTCCGGCCATTCAAAGCCAACTACGCACTTTAGGAGGTACACAAAGATATTTGCGACAATTACTTGGGAGGCAAGTCACTGTCTTACAAAATTCTCTGGCAAGAATATTATTGGCTGACTATGCAGAAGGATGTCTACGACTTGATGCAAAAATGTGGCCAGTGTCAAAGTTTTGCCAACATCCAAAGATTTCTGTCCAGTCATTTGACAACCATTTTGGCACCATGGCCATTTGACCAATGGAGAGTCGATATACTCGGTCCATTTCTATTTGTCAGTAGATAATGAGGATTCTTCATAGTCATCATAAACTATTTTACCAAGTAGGTTGAAGCCGAACCATTGGCACAAATAACAGAGTGAAAGACTATCGACTTTCTTTAGAAGTCGATCATTTGTTGATTCGATCTGTCCCTAGTAATCATCACTGATAACAACCGACAATTCAACAATATTAAATTCAAAGAATTCTGTGCAAAATATCATATTATCCACAAACTCACTTCAGTCAGACATCCGCAATCCAACGAAGAAATGAGGTGACCAATAGGATGATTTTATAAGGCCTAAAGATGAGAATTGGTAGTGCCAAAGGAAGCCATGCCGATGAACTCTACAATGTCCTCTAATTTTATCGAATGACTTCTTGAATCCCGATCGAAGAGACTCCATTCAAATTGGCATTTGGAATAGAGGCCATGATCCCAGTCAAAATCGATCTGCCTTCAGCTTGGGTAGAACACTATGATGAATCAACTAATTCAGACAAACGATGAGCTGATCTGGATCTATTCAAAAAAACTCGAAGACATGCTTAACTAAGGATGGCCTCCTACCAACACCAGATAGCTCTGTACTACAATTTTCAAGTCAAACCCAAAATGTTTCGAGTAGGAGACTTAGTCCTCAAAAGAGTTGAGATCTCAAAATCAGTTGAGCAAGAAAAGTTGTCCCCAAATTGGGAAGGTCTCTACAAAATTTCAATAGTTCTGTAACTAGGAGCCTACAAAATCAAGAACTTGAACGGCAGAAAAAATTTTTGGACTTAGAATGTCGAGAATCTATGGATGTATTATCAATAAAAGATATCTTCATCAATAAAAAGGTCTTCTTTCTATAATTCTGTGCCTGCTATTGAAGTATTCAAAAATCTATGAGAAAAATATTCCCTAGTTGGTAAATATTCGACCATGCATTAGTCGGTTGATACCTGATTAATGAAATCAAGAATGGGCCCATTTTTACATGGATGGGTCCATTGACCATAAGTGTGTTTGCTAAGGCTCAAGAGCCATAGCGTCGAGTTGAGCATGAGACCTAGATGAAATCATTGCATTATTTGGCTAGTATCCGATTAATGAAGCTGCGAGGTTTGATGCCCGATGTTGTACCAGTCTGAGTGCCTATGGGTCTGAAAAGGTCCATGAGCCACGGGGCCATAACACCTAGCAAAAATAGTGTGGTAAGTTGGTATGGCACCGACAATCTAAGGATCCACTGATTTGAAACAGAAATAAAAAATTTCTCTAAGTTCTTACTCAACGAAATATCCTATGGCGAACAAACTAGGACTGCGACTTCAATCCGATCAAGTTTTGTCTACAAAAATTGACTATATGACTTGAAAAATTTTTCTCAAATCTACATGTTCAGTTATCAATTACTCAATTTGTAACTCCCCAACTAACTATTTTACTTGGACTTGCCGACTTCGCTACTTAGTCAATTTTACAAAAAGATAAGCAAATGAGTAAAGGCGAAAAGCATGCATACAGGCCAACTCGGACAACTCAAAAATTGAAGAGAAAGGTTATTCCATTCCATTTCAATAAAGTTCACTACAAAATGAAGGCACCACAAGAAGATACATGATCAAAAATCAGAAAGAAAAGGAGTACAAAAGCAGACTCTAAGAGGAAGGCGGGGGATGATCCTCCTCGGCCTCCACTCCCTCATCGTCGGACTCATCTTTGTCGGCTCGTATCGAGCTCAGATCAAGTGAGGGTGCAAGTCGGTGGACCTCCTTCTTGCACTCCTCGAACCCAAGCACATATGCATCTGAGCCCGCATCCGCAAGCTCCTCTCGTACTCTTTTGATTTTTGAAATTCAGCCAGGGCCCAAGAAGCAGCCTCCTCGGCCTGAGTTGCTACTACTGTCAGCTTCTCCTTCAATTCGATGATGGCCTTCTCAGTCTCCTTGATAGCCTTCTCGGCCTCCTTGGCGCTCCTCTCGGCCTCTACAGCTGCCTTTTTAGCCTCCTGTCTCTTCCTCCTCTCCTCAGAGAGGGCACTTTCAGTCGACTCCCTTTTTTTCTGGTAGTCGATCTTTAGCTTGTCGAACTCATCTTTCTTCTTTCTCTGCTGGGTCTCCAAAGCCGCCAACTCGGCCTCTAGTAGAGTAATCTTCTCCCTGCTCTTTCTCTCTTTCTCCTCGGCTACATGGAGGAGCTCTTCAGTGACCTCAGCCTAAGTCTGGAAAGTCTGGGCCTGGTCCTTCAACTTGATGTTGATCTCAACGAACTTGATCAATCCATCATGCAAAACTATCATGTCATGCATCATCTATAGAAGAAAAATTGGTTAAGTTAATCGGCTAATCGGTATTTAGATAAAAAGCTAGAGAAGGATAGTCGGGTACTTACTGCGAGCAGCGACGTATATGAACCCGACAAAATCTCATCGACTGGGTGAGTCTTCCTAACTTTTCAGTCAGTGGGAAGCATAACCATCTTCACCAGTTCCTTAATGAGCCGACGATCTAGGAGTGCTTGATCCATCACCTTGATGTGGAGCCCCAAGGTAATGGTGGGCTTCCCTGAAGAAGTGTCTGGGCTGTAGTCGGCCATGAAGGCGGGGGCCTTCCCCTTGTCAGCAGGAGCTTTCCCCTTGTCGACCTCCACCCGACTAGGAGCTCGGACTCCTCCTATCCCAGCTTGAATTGGGAGAGCTTGGACTGGATCAGCCACCCTAGTCGGTGGCTTGACGACTATCACATCATCATCGATTGAAGGAGGAGGTGGAGCTGCCACCATGATGACTTTGGCAGTGGCCAGCAGTGAAGAACGCTCCGACAATGGTCAGTATGGCGATGGTGGCTGTGTGCTCCTTGGCATCCGAGGAGAGGACTCCACTCTTGACTTCTTCGACGGCTGAGAAGAACCACTAGGCCCAGACAATGCCTTTACTTTCTTCTTCTTGACCGCTTGCTTGAGAGATTCAGCCATAACTCTCATGCCTACATGAATACGATAATGAATAAGTTAGTCTACATGCAGAACAAAGAACTATAAAAACTTATAGGAGTGAAGACTACAGAGATGATTAGTGGGCTTATCCTGGTGTCATAAAGGGACTGCTCCTTGAGCAGCTCTTGATGCGGAGGGATTTGGACTCCGAAGAGCTTCTTGTACGCCTACCAATCTTCCTCTAGGATGGTGTCGTTTCTATTCGAAGACAGATTGGAAGTCATCTAGATCTAGTCGAAGCCCCACGGATGGTCACCCGCAATGTAGAAAAATTTACTCTTCTATCCATGGATGGAAGAGGAAAGACTCTTAAAAATTTGTTGGTGGGGTCAAGGATAGAAGAACCATCACCCCCACTCTTGGGGATGCTTCTTTAATAGAAAAATTGTTTGAAACAAAGAAATTCGGAGCTCAACCCGAAGAAGATGGCAAAGGATGATAGAACAAGCAAGGATATGAAAAGCATTGGGAGTGAGCTGAGCGAAAACGACCTCGTATAGGTCGAGAATGTTGACAAAGAATAGATGAAGAGAAAATCAGAGTCCCGATCGAAGGAACTCTTCATAGATGGCAATGTAGCCATCAGGAGGGCAAACAACCTGTTGGGTATAAAATATCCTCAGCCGAAGTTCTTAACAGGATTGACTCTCCCAAGACTCCTTCGGCTTTCGACCATAGGTGGTACCTCCCCGGACTTCTCCAACAGCCGGATTCTCACAGTGCTGACTGAATTCCCTCGACGGACGAACTCCCACTACACCACCCAAGCTCCTTCAACATGAGTTCCCCTAGTTATCTATTAAACCGCCCTAAGCGCTCACTAAGCTCCGCCGCCAGCCGACTTTCTACGACTGTCAGCTGCTCCCCGAATCCCTTCCGGACTTCTTCCAGCTAGGTTCAACTCCAATCCGAACTACTCTGGACTTCGCCAATGGCTGAACTTCTCCAACGGTAGATTCCTACAACTACCAGATTCAGCCCAGACTCCTACGGGAGCCAGATCTCATCTCCAGCTCCAGCTGCGGGTAGACTCCGCTCAGACTCCTACGGGTGCCGGGTCTCGTTCCCAATTCTGGCTGCACAAGGACTTCGCCCGGACTCCTACGGGAGCTGGGCTCCACCCACGACTTCGCTTACAGGTAAACTTCGTCCGGACTCCTAAGGGAGCCGGACTTCATCCCTGACTTTGATTGCGGGTAGATCCAGCCCAGACTCCTACGGGAGCCAGATCTCATCTCCAGCTCCAGCTGCGGGTAGACTCCGCCCGGACTCCTACGGGTGCCGGGTCTCGTTCCCAATTTCGGCTGCACAAGGACTTCGTCCGGACTCCTATGGGAGCTGGGCTCCACCCACGGCTTCGCTTACAGGTAAACTTCGTCTAGACTCCTAAGGGAGCCGGACTTCATCCCTGACTTTGATGGCAGGTAGATTCAGCCCGGACTCCTACGGGAGCCAGATCTCATCTCCAGCTCCAGCTGCGGGTAGACTCCGCTCGGACTCCTACGAGTGCCAGGTCTCGTTCCCAATTTCGACTGCACAAGGACTTCGCCCGGACTCCTACGGGAGCCGGGCTCCACCCACGACTTCGCTTACAGGTAAACTTCATCCAGACTCCTACGGGAGCCAGACTTCACCCCCGACTTTGACTGAAGGAAGACTCCCCCCGAGCTCCTGCGAGAGCCGGACTCCGAGCTCCTCTCAGACGGGTGGCTAGCCACCTCTCTCCGCCATACACCCCAGTCGAACTCCAACCAATAGGCCCGGGCCCCCCTGGCGGACCGCAGTAACGGCCACGATCCTGCTCCACTTTCTGCGATGGATTTCATGCGGCTCCATCACTCCCTGTCAGGCCACAATAATGGCCGCGATCCTGCTCCACTTCTTGTGACGGATTCTACACGGCCCCATCACTCCCTGGTGAACCGCAGTAACGGCCACGATCCTGCTCCACTTCCTGCGACGGATTCCATGCGGCTCCATCACTCCCTGGCAGGCCACAATAATGGCCACGATCCTACTCCACTTCCTGCGATGGATACCGCACGATTCTTCCATTCTCTGGCAAGTCGCGACAACGGACGCCGCTTCGCTCCTCGTGGCAGACTCCATGTGGCACACCCCGATGATAGCCACGGGTCCACTCCACTACTCTTTGCAACAAACTCCTGGGCAGCCCACTGCCAGACGGTTACAAGCATCGCTATCAGTCTGTTTTCTCTTTTTGCCTATAAAAGGGAGACCCCAGATACGTTATTCTCTAAGCTCTATTTTCTATCCCAAAACTCTGCTAAAATTTTCGTTCGAGCACTCTATTCTTATTGAAGCAGAGAACTGACTTGAGCGTCAGAGGGTCTTGCTGGAGCAACCCCACCTCTGATTTAGACTTCTTTTGCAGGTCTCGACGACGACCGCGACTCCCTCGACTCCAGCTTCTCCGACGCAAGTGAATTTTTGCACCAACAGGATTGGCGCTAGAGGAAGGGCCTGAACCTTCGCAATACCCTTGTTCTTGAAGGAGCGCTCAACGGGACCGCCTCCGGACATCTTTTTCGACGTCCTCTCCTCCTCCCTCCATTTGGTCTTTGCCCGATGCCTCCCCGCAAGGCGTCCACACAACAACCCATGGCCTCCGCGGTCGGATCTCAGGCTCCGACCTCGCCTCCAATTTTTCAGGCCCCGCATCCTCCGACAAGGTGGCCGGCATGGAGCGGTCGGACAATCGGCCTCCGACGGATTTCGCCAGCACCATCTCGGGAGGATCCCGACGGGAAGCGACCAACGTATTGGCCGTACCCCTCAAGCGACAAAAGATTGAGGAGCCCATAACCTTTACTGAAGAAGATGCTCAGGGAGTTCAATTCCCTCATAACGATGCGGTTGTAATTTTCTTGAATATAGCAAATTACAACGTCCGCCGCATTCTCGTCGATAATGGAAGTTCGGCCGATATTTTGTTCTACGATGTCTTTTCAAGAATATCCATCCTTGACGGCCATTTGAGGCCGATTAGCTCCCCTCTAGTAGGGTTTACCGGCGATGCTGTTTCGGTGGAGGAAATGGTAACTTTGACTGTAGCTGCAGGTCGATATCCAAGGCAAACCAGGGCTCGGGTGAATTTTCTGGTGGTGAAGGTGCCGTCAGCCTACAACGCAATCCTCAGCCGACCTGGCCTCAATGCTCTTCGAGCCGTCGTGTCAACTTACCATTTGAAGTTGAAATTCCCTACCAACCAGGGGATCGGAGAGGTCAGAGGAGACCAAGCCTTGGCCAGACACTGCTACAACATAGCCTTGCAAAGAAGCGATCAATTCGACCCCTGTCCAGTTGATGGGCTGGATGCTCGCGACGACCTCACTGAAGAGAGGGGCGGCCCAATCGAAGATCTGGTACCTATCCCTTTGAATGACAGGAATGCTGAGCATGTGACAATGATCGGCTCCAATCTGGGGGAAGAGGTGCGGATGCGTCTCATCGATTTTCTATGAAAGAACGCAGACATTTTAGCTTGGGTTCCAGCAGACATGCCGGGGATTGACACGGAAGTCATAGAGCACCGACTAGCCGTCGATCCAAAGCACCGATCGATGAAAGAAAAAATTCGAGGTCATGCACCAGAGAGGCAAAAGGCGATAGCCGAGGAAGTGGACAAACTTCTGAAAGTCGGATTCATTAGAGAAGTCAATTATCCTGATTGGATTTCCAACGTTGTCCTAGTCAAAAAGACAAACGGCAAGTGGAGGATGTGCATAGACTTCAAAAAGCTGAATAATGCCTGTCCAAAGGACAGCTACCCCCTTCCCAGAATCGATCAACTGGTGGACGCGACCTCGGGCCATGAGCTCCTCACCTTCATAGATGCATTCTCCGGCTATAATCAGATCAGGATGGTACCGGAGGACGAAGAAAAGACTGCTTTCATTACCAATCGTGGCATTTACTGTTACAGGATCATACCTTTTGGTCTCAAAAATACAGGCGCAACCTACCAGCGGTTGGTGAACAAAATCTTCAAGGAGCAGATCGGCCGCAACTTGGAGGTCTATGTGGACGACATGCTCGTAAAAAGTAAATCTTCCATGGACCACGTCACCGACCTCGAGGAGACCTTCGACACCCTTCGAAAATATAAAATGAAGCTGAACCCGACTAAATGCGCTTTCGGAGTGACCTCGAAAAAGTTTCTGGGCTTCATGGTGTCGGGGCACTGGATTGAGGCCAATCCAAAAAAAATTCGCACCATCCAGGAGATGGCCGCCCCAAAGTCGATAAAAGAGATTCAGCGCCTTACAGGGAGGGTAGCAGCCCTGAATCGCTTCATCGCAAGATCGGTCGAACGGTACTTACCCTTCTTTCAAACCCTCAAGCAGCCGAAGAACTTTTATTGGACCCCTGAGTGCCAACAGGTGTTCGAAGAACTAAAGAGCTACCTCGGCTCACCCCTGCTGTTAGCAAAGCCAGAGCCTAGGGAGGAACTGTTTCTCTACCTGGCGGTCTCTCCCATGGCTCTCACGACAGTCCTTGTCAAAGAAGAAGCGAAAGTCCAACGACCAATCTACTACGTCAGTCGTGCATTGAGAGACGTCGAGACCAGGTATACTAAATTAAAAAAACTGACTTACGCCCTATTGATTGCAGCCCGGAGACTCCGACCCTACTTCCAAAGGCACACCATAATGCTGCTCACCGACCAACCGATCAAGGCGATTCTACACCGGGTGGATGCCTCCGGGAGGATGGCAAAATGGATGATCGAGCTCACAGAATTCAACATCAACTATCGACCCAGACCAGCAGTGAAGGTCCAGATATTGGCAGATTTCATAGTGGAGTGTACTATCCCAAAGGAGGCCGAACCTGAACAAGGCAAAATTAACGGCCTGAAGCCCCAACCGAACTCCCCCAAAGAAGAAGCAGATCCTCTGATTGCTTGTGGGCCCTCTACGTGGACGGGTCTTCCAACATGTCAGGCACAGGTGCGGGCCTGATCTTGATCAGTCCGGAGGGAATCGTCGTGGAGTACGCTCTGCGCTTCGAGTTTCCCGCAACGAACAACGGAGCGGAATATGAAGCTCTGATTGCAGGACTGAGGATCGCCAAAGAGCTGGGAATAGATCGGCTCCGGGTCAACTAGTAGTGGGACATGTCAATGGAAACTACGAAGCGCGGGAGGACAGCATGGCTAAATATCTTGAAAAGGTAAAGGAGCTCGTCTCCGCCTTCAGCAGCTTTGACATCAGGCAGATTTCGAGGTTGAAAAATACCAGGGCCGACCTTCTCTCCAAGCTGGCAATGCTGGCTCCGGCCGAATTACCCAAAGGTGTTCTCTTTGAAGTGCTCAAGTGCCCGAGTACGGAAGAATCACGGCCCGTGATGGAAATTGACCACGAGTCCAGCTGGATCGACCCACTGATAACATATCTCAGAGACGGGGTTCTCCCCCAGGATACGAAAGAAGCTCGGAAGCTCCGAAATCAAGCCTCCCGATACATCCTTTATGAGGGCAAGTTGTACAAGAGATTATACTCTTTGCCCCTTTTAAAATATTTTCGGCCTTCGGAAGCTGACTACGTCTTGTGGGAAGTGCATGAAGGAATCTGCGGAAGCCATCTGGGGGCTAGATCTTTATCCCATAAGTTGCTCCGCCAAGGATATTACTGGCCGACGATGCACCATGACTCGATTGAATACGTCAGAAAATGTGACCGATGTCAGAGATATGCCAACATCCAGAGACAGCCCACCACCGAGCTTACATCCTTGAGTGCCCCATGGCCTTTTGCGCAATGGGGGATGGACATCCTTGGACCCTTTCCCGTGGCGTCGGGGCAGAGGAAGTTCCTCCTGGTAGCGATTGACTACTCACCAAGTAGGTCGAAGCTGAACCACTGGCTAAAATCACGGAAGCTAAAGTACAAGATTTCATCTGGAAGTCAATCATTTGCAAGTTCGGTCTGCCGAGAACCCTAATCACTGATAATGGATGGCAGTTCGCGAGAGCAAGATTCACCGAATTTTGTGAAGATCTAAATATCTCCTACAACTTCACATCAGTAGCCCATCCTCAGGCGAACGATGAAGCTGAAGTGACCAACAGAATCCTGCTGCAAGGGATCAAGACGAGGCTTGAAAAGGCGAAGGAAACCTAGGCAGACGAACTTTATCATGTGCTGTGGGCGTATCAAACTACCCAAAGACTGCCCACGGGGGAGACCCCCTTTGCTTTAGCCTTCGAAACGGAGGCCGTCATCCCAATTGAGCTTAAACTCCCGTCGGCACGAGTCGTGTCATTCAACGAACATCAAAATTCACAAGGTCTTAAAGCCAACCTTGACTTGCTGGAAGAAAATGGGAGGTAGCTTAAGTTCGGATGGCAGCCTACAGATAGAAAGTCGCCCGCTATTACAATTCTCGGGTCAAGAATAAAATCTTTAGAGCAGGAGATCTAGTGCTTCGACGAGCCGCTGTCTCGCAACCTCAAGATCGAGGGAAGCTCGCCCCAAACTGGGAAGGCCCGTATGAGGTCAAAGAAGTAGTCCGGCCCGAAACTTATTACCTCAAGGAGCTCGGAGGAGCAGACCTTCCACGACCATGGAGCTCGAAAAACCTACGAATGTATTATCGATAACTCTATCTTAAATAAAAAGTTGCATATCTACATATCTCCCCTCTTGGCGCTAGCTTATGTCGACAGGGCAATCAAAACAAACTATGTCGGAAGCAGGAGGGAAACTTCGTCTCGACAAAGTCGAAGGCCCGGTTCTCTTTAGACCGGATGGGGGGAGAGGCCTTGCAGCGCCCATATGCGCCCCCACAGCCCTGTTAGGGACAGGAGGAGAACCTCGCCCTAACTTGAGCAAAGTCGAAGGTCCGGTTCTCTTTAGACCGGATGGGGGGAGAGGCCTTGCAACGCCCATATGTACCCCCACAGCCCTGTTAGGGACAGGAGGAGAACCTCACCCTAACTTGAGCAAAGTCGAAGGTCCGGTTCTCTTTAGACCGGATGGGGGGAGAGACCTTGCAACGTCCATATGCGCCCCCACAGCCCTGTTAGGGACAGGAGGAGAACCTTGCCCTAACTTGAACAAAGTTGAAGGCCCGATTCTCTTTAGATCGGATGGGGGGAGAGGCCCTGCAACGCCCATATGCGCCTCTACAGCCCCGTTAGGGACAGGAAGAGAACCTCACCCTAACTTGAGCAAAGTCGAAGATCCGATTCTCTTTAGACCGGACGGGGGGAAGGGCCCAGCGACGCCCATATGTGCCCCTACAGCCGTGTTAGAGACAAGAGGCGAACCTCGCCCTAACCAGAGCTGAAACCTGTTACGACAGAAATAGGAAAAGAACCTCGCCCCGACATCAATTAAGGTCTGGTCATTCAAGACTAGATGAGAAAAAGGGGGACCTTCCCCAGCGGCCCTTTCGCAATAAAACTTCTTCCGGACTCCTACGGGAGCTGAACTCCATCTCCAACTTCAACTGCAGACAAGCCTCTTCCGGATTCCTATGGGAGCCGGACTCCATTTCCAACTTCAACTACAGGTAAACTTCGTCCGGACTCCTACGGGAGCCGGACTTCATCCTCGACTTCGACTGCTGGTAAACTCCGTCCGGACTCCTACGGGAGCCAAATTTCGCCTCTGACTTCAACTGTAGGTAGACTCCGTTCGGACTCCCACGAGAGCCAGACCTCGCCCCGACTTCACCTACGGGAGCCGGACTCCCGCAGCCCCACCAAGAGTGGAGGGAAAAATCCCACTCAAAAAGGAAAAATGGGAGAGGAGTTAAAAGGGAAAGCGATAGACTACGTCAACGACGAATGGAAGACAAACAGCGTCAAAGATGTAGAGGACCTCGTCTCAGCAAGGGTTGGGGTTCTTATCAAGAACCCCAGCTTTCAAGGAAGCTTTCAATGCAAGCCTGAGATGAGATGACTTCCTCAGGGTGACGGAAGCTCAGACCTCCGAGCTCGAGTCCTGATGGGGGGCGCCAAACTCGAGCGGCCCCAAATGAATCTGCGGCCACGGATGAAAAAGATGAGTCGATACGACGACAATCGGATACCTCCGAATGATGCAAAGGCCGAAAAGAAGCTCGGCAAGTGACAATTCAACACACGAGTAAAAGAAGTAGCAGAAAATTTTCTTCTCATATTATTCGTCAAATATACATCGTAGAGCCATTGAGGTTAAGGGAGAAGAACGACTGAAAGGTGAGCTGACGTGACAACTACCGGCGACCTACGGACGACGTCAAAAAAAAAAAGAAAAAGAAGAAGAAAAGGAAGAAAAGAAGAAAAGAAGAGAAATAGAGAGAAGGGAATACAACAACAACAATGGTAAAGGAAAGAAGTTCGGCAGACAACAATTCGACGCAAAGCGCGAACGAAGTAACAAAATCTTCTTCTCATTTCTCGATTAACAAGATGTACGTTACAAGACCCGGAGGGCCAGAAAAAAAAATATTATTACAAGACTCGAAAGGGATACACCGGAGGCTACTTTGAGCTGTAGACTTCTCTTCCCGGTTCTGTCATTCCCAGTAGTATTTTTCAGTACGTGTGACAAGCCTCTCGGCTCTCGCCCCCCGCCTCGTTCTGCTCCACCTCCAAAATCCCAACCCTAGGGGAAAAGGATGGGATAGATTTCAGGGGGCAGCAAGGGCAACGGCAGTGGCAATGACGACCTATTTCAAGAAGAACTGGAGTTACCCCGGAGGCAGCGGTGGCGCCGAAGACATGCACCACCGCCATGTGCTCCATGACAACCGCCGTCCTAGGTGTTCTGGTAAGGTTGGCATGCGCTACTTCCACTGTCCCCGCAACAAGTTCTACTGCCCCACCGTCGGCACCGACCGCATCTGATCCCTCAGCCCCGACGACATCAAGGATCCCGCCATGGCTTGTGACGAAAGCTCTGCCCCCTTGACCGATGTCACCCCATTCGGCTACTCCGAAGTTCTCAGGCGGAACGTCTTCACCGGTTGTCCCCGTTATTAAACCCCTGTTGTTGAAGAAATTCTCCCTTGAGCCCCATTTAAGGCGGCAAGAACCCTCAGCGGCAGTTTGACAACCGAAGAACTCGCAGACTGCTGTTCTCCTCCTTGCACTCTTCCTAATCCGTGTCATCATCTTGAGATTGGCCTCCGGGGTGGAGGCCCCGGCGGGGGAACCCCTTGGAGAGACTCGGGGGACGGGAAACGGCGGAAAGCCGACGGAGATGGCGAAGACCGACGCGAAGGACGTTCGGAGTCGGAAGGGGCACCGATAGAGTGGCTGAGTGGCTACGCTCTCAGATGAAAGAAAGATGTCATGAAGCCCCTGGAGGAAAGGTGGGGGCTTAAATAGGCAACGGAGCCTGGCGCAGTTATGGTGGCAGGTGTCCTTAGGCCTACCAGTGCCTACCGCATGTCCCGCGTGTCCCACTCACCGCGACCTAGGGTTGACCATTCACGGACTTTCATGGCACGATGCTTAGGGTCACATCCCGGTGGGAGTTCCGAAAAGACTCTTCGGATCGCCCTAATCGGAAAAAGGCTCCAGCATGCGCGTATTAAATGCCAAAATATCTGGGAACGACCGCGCGCGGACATTGAGGGAGGAACTTCGGCTGTGACAATCTTTCTGTACTTTCTTCATTCGAAATTCGAACTCGGAAGTAGGGGGATTGGTGTTAGGTATAAAATACCCTCAGCCGAAGTTCTTAACAGGATTGACCCTCCCAAGACTCCTCTGGCTTTCGACCGCAGGCGGTACCTCCCCGAACTTCTCCAACAGCTGGATTCTCACAGTGCTGACTGAATTTCCTCGACGGACGAACTCCCACTACACCACCCGAGCTTCTTCAACATGAGTTCTCCTAGTTATCTATTAAACTGCCCTAAGCGCTCACTAAGCTCTGCCGCCAGCCGACTTTCTACGACTGTCAGCTGCTCCCCGAATCCCTTCCGAACTTCTTTCAGCCAGGTTCAACTCCAATCCGAACTACCCCGGACTTCGCCAATGGCTGAACTTCTCCAACGGTAGATTACTACAACTACCAGATTCAGCCCGGACTCCTACGGGAGCCAGATCTCATCTCCAGCTCCAGCTGCGGGTAGACTCCGCCCGGACTCCTACGGGTGCCGGGTCTCGTTCCCAATTTTGGCTACACAAGGACTTCGCCCGGACTCCTACGGGAGCCGGGCTCCACCCACGACTTTGCTTACAGGTAAACTTCGTCCGGACTCCTAAGGGAGCCGGACTTCATCCCTGACTTTGATTGCAGGTAGATTCAGCCCGGACTCCTATGGGAGCCAGATCTCATCTCCAGCTCCAGCTGCGGGTAGACTCTGCCCGGACTCCTACGGGTGCCGGGTCTCGTTCCCAATTCTGGCTGAACAAGGACTTCGTCCGGACTCCTACGAGAGCCGGGCTCCACCCACGACTTCGCTTACAGGTAAACTTCGTCCAGACTCCTAAGGGAGCCGGACTTCATCCCTGACTTTGATTGCAGGTAGATTCAGCCCAGACTCCTACGGGAGCCAGATCTCATCTCCAACTCTAGCTGCGGGTAGACTCCGCCCGGACTCCTACGGGTGCCGGGTCTCGTTCCCAATTTCGGCTGCACAAGGACTTTGTCCGGACTCCTACGGGAGCCGGGCTCCACCCACGACTTCGCTTACAGATAAACTTCGTCCGGACTCCTAAGGGAGCCAGAATTCATCCCTGACTTTGATTGCAGGTAGATCCAGCCCGGACTCCTACGGGAGCCAGATCTCATCTCCAGTTCCAGTTGTGGGTAGACTTCGCCCGGACTCCTACGGGTGCCGGGTCTCGTTCCCAATTTCGGCTGCACAAGAACTTCGCCCGGACTCCTACGGGAGTCGGACTCCACCCACGACTTCACTTACAGGTAAACTTCGTCCGGACTCTTAAGAGAGCCGGACTTCATCTTTGACTTTGATGGCAGGTAGATTCAGTCCGGACTCCTACGGGAGCCAGATCTCATCTCCAGCTCCAGTTGTGGGTAGACTCCGCCCGGACTCCTACGGGTGCCGGGTCTCGCTCCCAATTTCGGCTGCACAAGGACTTCGCTCGGACTCTTACGGGAGCCGGGCTCCACCCACGACTTCGCTTACAGGTAAACTTCATCCGGACTCCTACGGGTGCCGGACTTCACCCCCGACTTTGACTGAAGGAAGACTCCCACCGAGCTCCTGCGAGAGCCGGACTCCGAGCTTCTCTCAGATGGGTGGCTAGCCACCTCTCTCCGCCATACATCCCAGCCGAACTTCGACCGATAGGCCCGGGCCTCCTTGGCGGACCGCAGTAACGGCCACGATCTTGCTCCACTTCCTGCGACGGATTCCATGCGGCTCCATCACTCCCTGTCAGGCCACAATAATAGCCACGATCCTGCTCCACTTCTTGCGATGGATTCTACGCGGCCCCATCACTCCCTGGTGAACCGCAGTAACGGCCACGATCCTGCTCCACTTCCTGCGACGGATTCCATGCAGCTCCATCACTCCCTGGCAGGCCACAATAATGGCCACGATCTTGCTCCACTTTCTACAATGGATACCGTGCGATTCTTCCATTCTCTTGCAAGTTGCGACAACGGACGCCGCTCCGCTCCTCGTGGCAGACTCCACGTGGCACACTCCGGTGATAGCCATGGGTCCACTCCACTACTCTTCGCAATAAACTCCTGGGCAGCCCACTGCCAGACGGTTACAAGCATCGCTATCAGTCTGTTTCCTCTTTTTGACTATAAAAGGGGGACCCCAGATACGTTATTCTCTAAGCTCTATTTTCTATCCCAAAACTCTGCTAAAATTTCTGTTCGAGCACTCCATTCTTGTTGAAGCAGAGAACTGACTTGAGCATCGGAGAGTCTTGCCGGAGCAACCCCACCTTCGGTTTAGACTTCTTTTGCAGGTCCCGGTGGCGACCGCGACTCCCTCGACTCCAGCTTTTCCGACGCAAGTGGATTTTTGCACCAACACAACCCATTCTTCTTCGTCAGGCACCATCATCCGATACCGACTAGAGATATGATAATAACCCCTTAGCTGGTCAATAGCAGCCTTCGATAATTCATACCTCTCAAAGAGAGGTCTGGAGAGGCTCTTGATAGCCGGTTGTTCATCTGACTCCTCCAGGTCCGAATGACCCTATCGAGAAGATACCTCTTCAGGCTTGCCCTGAGGAACTTCCTTGATCCCCCCTGGATGGTTGGAGTTTGAGATCTCCAGTCTCTGACCAGATTCTCATCTTCGAACTCTCTGCTAGTAGAAGCCATGAAAAGAAAAAGGAAAAACTTGAAAGCAAAACTCAAGAAAAGAAAGAAGACATGGGAAAGAACCTCAAGAGAGAAATGACCGACAATGATGCCGGTGGTGACTGAAAATCGACAACGGGCAACCGACGTCGGAGGAGACAACTCGCCTGCGGTGGAGCCTAACTTCTCTATGGTGAAGGTAAGGAAGCAAAGGACCTAAGGCAGGGCGAAGGCAATGGAATAGGAAACAAGGACTAAGGGACTCTTATTTATAGATCCTTTTGATGGTCAGGATTGACGTCGAGTATCGCACCTTATTCAGCGATTACGACATGTAGCAGCAATCACGATCGACTATCTTAGCGTTGGTTCGACACACCACCTTCTAGATCTCGCTGAGTCAGCTCAATCTACGTGATAACAGGCTGGACCAATGGGCGGCCGACATACAGATGGCTTAGGTACGCATGCTTATTATTGCCCTGCCAGTTGCTCTCCTACCATCAGTATGAAAGATCATCTCGAGCTTTGCAGTATTTATTACCACACCACTTGTGATAGGACGGCACCGCCGCACATCCCACGAAGTGACAAAGCGATGATTCAGTACACGATGTGACAAGATGAATGGTAGTTGGCGAAAGCAACTCGGATCCCGACGATTATAAACTCCCTTCGTCCGATTAAACTGTGCCATCGGATTCAAGAGTTAGGAGGCAGGTATTAGGATAGATCCTCATCAATTAACCAACTACCTTCCTACTCGTCTTCAAATCGACTAAAGGAGCTGCACCGACTAAGCCACTATGACTTCTTCTGACTTAGATCAATTTGTCCTATCTGATCGACTCAATGATGGCCTCTATCAACAACATCTGGCTAACTAAAGGCAGCTCACTCTTAGTTGGCATCAGGCCAACTAGAGTTAACATGCCACTCACGGTCGCTTACACTCAACAGCGCTCGGCCTGTAACCAACTTTCTAATTGGCATACGACCGACTACGTCAGTCAAAGATGGGATACCACTCCTCGACAGCTTCATTTTGCCGACTCTGACAATGCAGACCTCTATCGACTAGCTGAGCACTAAACATGATCACCATACCATTCTGATAGGCCACATCAGGGTCATGTCACTCAGAAGCCATGCTCTGACCGGCTAGTTGCGTACTGTATTGGGATGCTACAAATTCATTAAATACATCCACAGAATCATTTATTATACTCCACGCATAGTGGCATCTGCTACCTTAACCGCGTCGAATAGAAGGCAAACCCGCTGTCAGTATTTAAAGATATCCATGCGGCATCATACGGCATTGTACGATAGAACATGATTGTCACGATCACCTATCCTCTCACTATCCATTTTGCTCCTTCTATAAATAGAGATAAGCGGAGACCCCTTCAGGTATGCACACTGTTTGCAATCCAGAAACTCTGTCGCTCTCTTCTCTTAAGCTGTCTCATTAACTTGAGCATCGGAGGGTCCTCGCTGGAGCTACCTTCAGTAGAGCTTTCTTTGCAGATCTTTTTTCTTCGATACCGAGCGAAGACCAGTGCCACCATTCACCGTTGACTCCTTGCTCTCACCTTCGGCCTTGACTATATGCATCTTCTCTGACGATAGCACTCCATCTCCCGACATCCTGCTGGCCCATATTCACGCACAGTGGATAGTTGGCTTCGGGCCAACTACCCTGACCAGAGAAAGGCCGGAATAGGTATATATGAAGACATTACATGGATCATAATTCAAGATAGTGGAATAAGGTTGTGAACCTATGAATTTCATAGACTCTAAAAGTTCATAAAAGTAGGGAAGACAGCACAAGGTTGAACTTTCGCTTATATTCAAGTTGACTTTAGGCTGAGTTCTAAGCCAACATAGTGTATAGAAAATTCTGTTATGCTGCATGGACCATCTATATCTCATGAATGATCTAGATGAACTGATAGGGGTTAATGATCTTTTATGAACTTCAATATATAAACTACTATATGTGTGAAACCTGGTCCAATTAGGTCTGCTTTGGATGGCATGTCAAGTCAACTTTAGCTCGAATTCAAAAAAAAAAAAGTTGATGAAGAAGACTGCATCTTCTTCTTAATTTCTTGATGGAAATCGAAGCCGGGGGGAGTCAGACTCCTCTTCTCCACCTCTATTTAAAGGAAATGCATGCCCTCTTCAAACCCATCAACATCGGCCATCAACCACCACCAGAGATTTTTTTTCTTCTCCTTGCTCATCTTCTTTCCAAAATTTCATCACTGGGCTCATTTAATACATGGCCCAATCGTCGCTAGAACCCAGGTAAGACCCTTCCATCCTCAAATTTATTTGGTTTGTTATCTTCCTTAGCCCTTAAGGCTTTATTTCCAACCGGCAAGCACCAGAGTTCATGGATTTTATTATCTCTATCTCAATTCATTAGATATATCTCAGATATTATTTATTCTAGTGTACAGACTCCATAAATAGAAAATAACGACAACTAATATGGAATTAGGCTAACAAAGAAAAATAATACAGAATAATGTTAACAAAAGAAATTTTATAGATTCGCATTAACAAAAAATATATTATGAATTGTCATGTGATCTCTAAAATCACGTGATCATCTAGCATCATGTGATCATCTAAAATTATGCTAACACTCTCCCTCAAACTCAAGATGGTACTTTAGGTGCCAATTTGAGTTTGAAACTTAGATCACAAATGTACTCAGGAAGCTAGCATGATAAACTAACATGTTTGTTAGTGTGGCTGATTTAGATGACGTGACTATGAAAAGATATAAAAGGTGATGGTTGCAATAAAGCCAGCCCCAAAGATAAGGTACTAAAGGTTGATAATTTTTGCTAACAAAGATATCATAGGAGAGAAGATCGATACTTAGAGAGAAGGTAGCCGAAGATCGATGATCCTCATAGATAAAAATACCACAGGAAAAAGGATCAATTTTTAAAAAGAAGATAGCTGAAGGTTGATGATTCTCGTAAATAAAAATATCATATAAAAGAAGGTTAATGCTCCAAAAGAAGGTTGTCAAAAGCCAATAATAGAGAGAAATTTATTGATCAATAATAAAAAGAGACGATTGAAAATCTGAAGCCAAGGAGAAAAGCAATAGAGAACAGCTGCAGATTCATCTAAATAAAAGATTTTCAAATCTTAATCTATCAAAAAATAGATGATCTATAGATTTACTAAAGAGTAGAGGATTTACAGAGAAACAAAGATTGATAGATCAACAATGATGCCACAGCAAAGGCAGAAGAGATGACAGTGGCATATTAGGTGATCAATGACTCTGGTACCATGTTAGAATATTTATTAAAGAAGAAAAAAAAGAGAAAGAGAGAAAATGGATTCTATTATCTCTATTTTAGTTTCATTTTGTACATCTCATAGGTTATTTATACTAGCATACAGACTTCATAAATTAAAAATAATAACCACTGATACAGAATGAGGCTAACAAAAAAAATGATATAAAATAATGTTAACAATAAAAAATATCATGAGATCGTATCAACAAAGAAAAAATATTATGGGTTTCATGTGATTTCTAAAATCATATGATCACCTAAAATTATGTCATCATCTAAAATCATGCTAACATAAGGCAACTTTATTGAGAGGGCCTTGGGATAAAACCTGGAAGGCTAATTGGTATATATAAGGACATTACATGGATCATAATTCAAGATAGTGCAATAAGACTGTGAACATGTGAATTTCATAGACTCTGAAAGTTCATAAAAAGAGGGAAGACAACACAAGGTTTAACTTTCACCTATATTCAAGTTGACTTTAGGCTAAGTTTTATGCCTACATAGTGTATAAAGCTTTGTTATGCTTCATGGACCATCCGTATCTCATGAATGATAGTGATGAACTAATCAGGGGTTAATGATCTTTTATTAACTTGATATACAAACTGCTATATGTGTGAAACACGGCCCAATTGGGTCTGCTTTGGACCAAAGTCGGTAGGCCAAGTCGACTTTAGCTTGAATTCAAAAAAAAAAAAAAAAGATGAAGAAGACTGCATCTTCCTCCTGATTTTTTAGTGGAACTGAAGTTGGGGCAGAGTTGGACTCTCCTCCATCTCTATTTAAAGAAGGCAAGCCCCCTTCAAACCCATCAATGTCGGCCGTCAACCATCGGTGGAGATTTTTTCTTCACCTTGCTCTTCTTCTTTTTGAAATTTCATCACTGAGCTCACCAGATTCATGGCCTAATCATCATTGGAACCCAGGTAAGACCCTTTTATCCTCAAATTTATTTGGTTTGCCATCTTTCTTAGCCCTCAGAGCTCTATTTCTGTCCAACAAGCGCCGGAGTTCTTTTGAAAAACCCAAGCCTCTGTTTTCCCTTTATTTTTCACCTTCTTTGCTTGATTTTTTCGATGCTGGTTGTCATTGTTGGCTGCCGATTAAGGGAGCTTTAGCCATGCAGTCATGGCTCCAGCCATCGTTGACCATAACCCTACCATTAGAGAGTTTTCATTTTGGGAAAATAAGGAACAAGAGTCCCCTACTTTGCTAAAGACCAAGAGAAGAAGAAAAAAAAGAAAGAACAAAAAGTAAGAAAAAAATAAAAAGGGAAGCCATTTTCTATTGTGGTCTCATCTCCTTGGATCCGATCCATAATAAAATTAAACTCAGACTGAGACCCTTATTGGCTGATTCACTCTGAATAAGCCGGGCCCTGATTGGATCTAAATTAAGTAGATTTAGCATAAAAATCCAATTGACTTAGATCGAGTATCTCTCTCCTTCTCATGTCAGTCAAGTCGACACATATCGAACTATAGATCAGGCCTTGATTAAATCCAAATAGAATTTCTCTTTCTTTTTTATCCCTATTGATTGATTAGACGAAGTCTAATTAGTCTAATTTTTTTTATTAATAAATTAGATTTGATCTAATATTTTGATTTAGATCGAGAGGAGCATGGATCTAAAGATTAGGCCATGAGTCAAAGGCTATGATTTTTGGATCTGAGTGACTTAAGATGGTAAGTTTTTTTTTATTCTTTGAATTTTTTTTAGTACATATTATATATTTCAAATTAGGATTTACAAATAAATATGTATTAAAATATTTTATAAAAAATTTTAAAAATATTTATATTATGCGTGCTTTCATAAAAATATTCAAAATTATGGATCAAGCATCAGATGCCTGACAACATTATCATAAACTATACATCTGAAATAAATGGATTACTTTATTTTAATATTATATAATATTTGGAAAGAGATTATGCATGGTTATCTTTGTATAAATTTTTGAAAACTGTTTTGTTACTTTTTGGTGCTGAGATGTAGTACTTCGAATTTAAGATTATTATGAAAATAAATATAATTATATTACAAGAACTAGTGAGAGAAACACTTTAATTAGACTATGGTTTGGATCCGGCTAATAGGACTGATTGTTAGCCATACCTTAAAAACTAGTTTCTCTTAAGTCAATTAGTCGAATTGATTGCTGAAAAAATTAGTCTTTCTAGTTCTAACCAATCAGAGTTGATTGCTACATACACGGGTGCATTGTGTGTTTGTTTTTAAGACTTATCTTTTTGTCCTGTCATAGAGTTAATCGTGATTGTATGAATAAGAGCTAGTTTCCTTCTGAAGCTGACCAATAGGACTGACCATTGGTATATATTGATGGATCGCATGCTTGATATTCAGAAGGTAGTTTTTTCTGGGCCTTGTCATTGTATTGATTGTGGCAATAGTAACTAAAGACTGAGAGAGAATTTTATATTTTACATGATATGTTTCGAAAAAAAATTATGTTGATATATATATATATATATATATATATATATATATATATATATATATATATATATGTATTGTTATTATTAAATATCTATATTAAGAAAAAAATTTATTTTATGCTTGATCCCTCATATTGAAAATTTATTGAGCTTATAAATCTCACTTTTTCTCTCTTTCTTTCTTTTTTTTAGATCCAGAAAAGCATATGGAACTTAAGACCGAGCAATGGGCGTAGGATATTAGATGCAATTTATTTAGTTTTATTTTTGAATAAATATTGATTTGGATTTTATGTTATTTATCCTTATTAGTTTTTACGAACCATTTTTATTGAATAAATATATTAGATGTGAACCATTTTTATGAATAAATATATTAGATGTTTGCTTTTATTACAATTGCCTGAGTTTGATATATATATATATATAGTGGGCTTGTATATCTTATAGGGTTAAATCCTAAAGATGTGTGGCCATCTGTCACACATCTGGTTTGAATCGTCAGATTGAGGTGTGACAAGATACGAGCATATCAATCATTTGTTCATGTGAAAATTTACCCAAACATTATTTGAAACAAGATTGTTGCTATAAAAACAGTGTTAAATTAAATTAAATGTTTTCTTAGCCGACGCACAATCCCAAAAAATCAGACATCAATATTTCTGTTTGGACAAGAAAGAGTTGGCCCTTCAAATGGACCACGAGGGTCCCGCTTATAATCCTGCTAGCGAAAATGAAGACTATGTCCCATTAGGCTTAATTAAGGCTCCCTAGAAAGGGGAAGAGTTTACTCGACTCCCCACCCCAATTATCTCCTTATCTGGTCGAATCAGACACGATGATGGTGATTACAAGGAGAAATTACAATAGAGCAACTAAGATCTCCATTCCTTGTTAACCAGCTACTATGTTGTATTCTGCTACTAAGTTTGAGTTCAGTAGTCCTAGGACATATAAAGAAATGGGATTGTCCTTGGATTCAATTTTTGAGTGATGCATCGCCAAACAAATCTGGCTAGATGATCTTTAGACCCTTTTGGCTCTACTTGTACACCCTCACACCCAGAGTGCAATGGAGCATGTTATACTTTGTACACGTTCACAGCCCTAAAGAAAATTTTAATGGTAAGGAACAAAAATTTGGGTTTTCAACCAATCTTCTGGACTCTATATTCGGATGCCAAAAATTGGCTGGCTATACACAGGCGTTGTGAATGCTAGTTCATGATTGCAACCCCTATTCTCAGTCCTTTCTCTTACAGAAAATGTCAAACCTTTTGTAGAACTTTCCTGGAGCAGCCTTAAATTTCATGGTTTGCGAGGAAACACTAATGACAGTGTCGGAATTTTGGACATAGATTCACACAAAGATGCTGTGAATTGCTTCAAATACTATGTTTACACCCTTTTTATGAAGGGGAAAATGTAGCAAGCTAGCAATGCTCTTCCCTTGTTAGCCAGGTCCAAGGTCAGTTGGATCTTCGTCGGTCGGCAAAACTGGCTCCAGTAGGTCAAAGTTGTGACAGTGGATTATGTTCATTGTTAACCATCTGATGGAATTCTCCCTTTTTTTCGGAGAAAAAGGAAGAGCCAACGCTCCATCATAGGGCTGAGAAATAAATAGAGGCTTGTGCGAGGATGATGAACTTGTCATTGCATTTCTTGACATATTCGTAAAGGAATTGTAGCCTCTCACGGCATATGTAAACCTGAGAGGCAATAGCTCAAAAGGAGAACCTTATGAGAACAAACCTGAGTTCAATAGTACTAGAAGAGCATGTCAAGAACTCAAGCCTATTGTAGTAGTCACTTCGCACACCCAACTGCTTAGCAACCAGATGTTTTGGGATTGATTTTTCAGTGATGCATCTATCAGTGCTCTTCCTTTGTTAGCCAGGTCTGAGGTTAGTTGGATCCTCATCTATTCGGAAAACTAGTTCTATTAGGTCAAAGTTTTGACAGCGGATTATGTTCCTTGTTGACTGGTAGTTGGATATGAAGTTGATACAAAATATCCTCTATATCAGAGGGCTGATAATTAAAATGAGACTGATCCAAGGATATCTGTCACTGCATTTTACAACATATTCACCAATTGCGTCGTCTCACTTCCTCTCCCCTGTTGATTGATTATTTTGAAGAGTTTGACATTTATACTTGTTGGGAGAACTTCCGCATGGGCCGATGATATGAAAAAGCCAAGCACCCAAGATGTTCCAGCATGGTGGGCTTGCCTGCTGAAGCCCTTACCAACTCATGATGGTCATAATTTTTACCAAGTTAGTCCTCGATGTTTGCCCGATTGATGCTCCACGCCCTGAGCAGATGAAAGCATGCCGACTACCGCTTGGTAACCCTCGTACATAATCGCTGATATTTTCTCATCTGCGGACTCCAATAGCTCAGGCTGGCAAATCGACGGTGCATCCAGATGGCCAGCTCAGTCCAATCAGAAGATGGTTGATGGCCGATTATGTTAGGTCAAATAATCGCTCTCTTCCGAGCATGCCTCTGACCCCTAACTTCCTCACCTAAGGACAGCACAAGATGACTGACTCTTAGTCGTCGCCGACTAACCCTCATCTCGATGATACCTAGTTAGCAACTCAATTCAAAATTCGACGCCTGTCGGATGACAACTATCACAAAACTGATAAGGCAACTACAACCGTGACATCTTAAAAATCTCAAGCGATAGTCTTGCACTCTATGCAAATCGCATCCTGATCAAATGGGATCGTGCCAATCAACTTACCAACTGAAGCTCCAGCTCTCTACTCATAAAAAAAGTTTGAAGAAGATCTCAAATGAGGTATGCTGTTATTCTGCCTCTCACGCTCCTTCATCTGTTGAACAAGAGTTCTAACTTGAGTATCGGAGGATTCTTGCTGGAGCAACCTCAGGTCAGGACTTTTGTGCACGTCACACCCCCAGGAGACCCACTTTACTGTCCATTTTGACATCCCGATACCGTATAGAATCTCACACCAATAGTACCTATTTTAGTAATTATTCTCCATGCCCCAGTGCTTAACAACTATAGACTCGTTTGGTTCATGGGAAATGGAGGGGGTAAGTGGCAATTCCTGAAATGTGGGGAGGAGCCCGTTTATTTGATTGAAGCTTTAAAAGGAGAGAAAAATGAAAAAGGCACTTCTCATGAAAAGATACTTCTTAGGTTTCATGGAAAGTGAAAACCTATATAAGAGGTAGGCTTTGGGACTTTCCATGGGATGAGAATTGACGATCCTTTTTTTTCAAAAATATCTATTTAAGATTTATGGTTGAAATTTGCAAAATACGGATGGATGCTTAAGATAAATAGATTTAGATGGTTATTGATATGGATAACAATTATTTTTAACATCCTTTTTTCCATAAACATAATAATATTTATAATATATTATTATTATTTTAATATTTATACTAATATAATATTTTTATTAATATTAAAATATATTAATATATTAACATTTATATTAACATAATACTATATTTATATCTATATTAATAAATTTATTATATTAAAATATTAATATTATATTAATATAATATTAATATATATTAGTATTATATTAATATAATAAATTATCATGATCTAATATTATATTATAATATATTAGTACTATATTTATATTAATATAAATATAATATTGTAGTTCATATAAAGTTTGAGAGCAAAAAAGTATGGTCTTATATTTATTAAGGGTATAATAGATATTTTACACAGTTTTTTTAGGAAAGAGAACGATCAACCAAATATAAGTCACTCTGCAATAAGCTATTTTTTCATTATCAATCAAACATGCTAAAATCATATTCTTAGAAAATAATATTGCAGGAAATAACTTTTTGAGAAGATCTTCCCACGAACCAAAGGAGTTTCGGATGTTTTGGTTCAATTCTTGAGGAGTATATCTCCATACAAATCTAGAGGATCTTTAGACCTTATTACCTTACTTTAATCCAATGACATATTACCTAGGTCACCTACATGACATAGCTGTGTGAACTCTTAGAGGGATGCAAGGCTTATGATGAACAAATCTGCTAATTAACTCTAGAAATTTAAAACAATAATTAATAACCAAATAATCCAACTAAATAAATTCACTATAACTAAATTTATTCAATTATAAAATTTTGAAATATTCATTGCTATCAAGAAATAAATTAACTAGCTAATGGCTCCATCGGATGAACTCCACACTCAACCTGTTTGGGACTAAGGATTGTGCGCTCTTAAAGAAAAAGCAAAGAGGCGTATGAGCTTTACAACCTAGTAAAAATCTTCCACACTCACATCGATATAGATAAAATAAATTTAAAATAAAGGTTAACTATAAACCATATCAAAATATAGGCAAAAATCATAAAACCTCATACCCATTATTCAACATAGCTCAAATAAATCCATAAAAGTATGCACAGATAAATGTTCATTACCAAATATATATCTTATTCAAGAAAACATATCTCATATATCATCAATCTAAAGCTTTTGTTCAACAATGGTTTCCTATATCTTATCTTTCATTATTATCCAAATTTTTAATCAATAATTATCTTTCCAGTTTGGTATCTACGATCATGCTTCAACCTATGACTGACAAACCATAATATCTACACATCAATCCATGGTGGCAAACTATAATATTCTTGCTTCAACTTGCAGTGGCAACCATAATATCTATGCTTTGATCTACAGTATTTTGGTATGTGGTGGTAAATCAAGGTGTCATAATTTGATCATAACTGGCAATCGAAAGTATCATAATTCAAGCAGTGACTAACAATCTATATTGTGACTAGTCAAAATTTTTTACTCGATCATCAAATCATTCAATTTTATCTGTCACAGAAAATATAATTTTATACTATATTTCTTGCCAATTTTAAAATAGCCAAAATCTTAGTCCAAACAGTCAATGTACGATAGATGTATATAATAAAGGATCATATATTTATATATTCATATTAACAATCATGTGACAAACAATAATCATCTGGTGCAAAACCAAAAGTCATCGTATATAAAACAAAAATATAGACATACATATAGATGATCGTATATAGGGATCCTTTACCTCTATTGACAATCAAATCAAGTACAATAATTGCTTACCTATAGAGCCAAATCTCATCATTAGAGTAATCATAATCATCCATGGATTATAGCATATGATCATAACAAGGTTGGTCTAGAACTCCTTTTCTAGGGCCACATAATGTTGACCTGAGATCCCCAGTTAAACAAAAATAGCTTAGGTTGCATTTGGTGCATCACCAGACAATTTTAAAAGATAATTTGGATTACCTACAGGATAGATTGTCACCATTAAATTATCAGTAATATTGATTACTATATTTGATACATGCAGATAATGTTGCAGTAAAATTACTGAGAATCTTGATAGACATGTTTGGTATGACAATTAGATTACTGATAATGTAACATCAATTTTTTAAAATATTTTTAAATTAAATTTATTAAAAATTTATATATTATGACTTATACTCAACATCATTCTAGCACTATGACTGTCGGACAGTAATATACTTGCCCGTCGACCGCTGTCCACCGTCCCTCATCGCTGGCTGCCATCACATACATGCTATTTGTATTAGCTCCTTTCACATACCAGGGAAAAAACAAAATGCTTACGCAAGGAATATGCTATTAGAGAGTTTATCAGGCACTGATCTTGTCCAACCACAGCCATAAACCAGAATCATTACCACTGGAATCACTGGAACCAACTTCACTGTACACAACCATAAAGTTGCAACACGTTAAGATGCCTGTTATTTGTTGAACGTCTATCTGCTTCTAGAAATTAAAACATAGATTACCATAGACGTGGTTCTTTTATTTAACAAAAGGACTTGTACAGAATCAAAAGATCCACTCTTTAAATTACGAACATGAAGGCATTAAATCATATGAAAAATTAGGAGGATTTAAACACATTTCAGTACTTTCCACAGCAGCCACACTGTAAGCAAATGCATCCACTCTTTTGTTAGTAAACCAAAAATCGAGAAAAGGCCCTAACAGCAGCAGTGATCCTGCCTGGGCAGGAGCAGTGTGACCCAAGAGGTTGAATGATCCAAGTGAATATTTCCATTGAAGAAAATGAACATACTACATGAGAAGGAAAAGAAAAATTAATTATAAATTTCTGTAAAAGATGGATTTACTTTCAGAATCGTGTCCTTCAACCAAAAAAACACATAAGAAATGCATCAGCATTATAGCAACCACAAAAAGGACTTATACTTCAGTATAGGAAACAGAGTCTTAAAAAACTTTATTCAGTTCCACCATCTAGTGATATAACACTGGTATGCCTTTATTGATGAGTTGCATATGATCATTTCCGAATGCAAGGTTGTTTAAAAATCATTTCTATACCTCAGTCTAATGTATGTCCCATCTAAGATACCTAAATAATTTTATAATAAAATAAATATATTATTATTATTATATTATTATTATTATAAAGTGTTCCTTAAAATAATTTAAAATTAACATAATATTTATCTACATAATTAGAAAAATTACCTCGAACATCCCATCTGTAGTCAGTTGAGTTATCAGGTACGGGTTCTGGTTTCTTTAGCAATATTTTATGACAAAGAAGATTAGACTTCAACACAACCATAAACTGTCTACTAATTGTCTCACCATTCCTTACAAATTATTTTTTAATTACTCTATTCTTTGCATGGTGAGCACATATATGTAAAAATATAGCAACCATCTCCTCAGCACACATATTTTTGGTACTCGACAATCTCCCAGTAGTTTGTAATATATCATATAATGCATGAAAACTTATTTTATCTATGCGTATATTTTCTATACATGCCAGCTCACAATCAAATACAATCCTCCTCAAAACTAATTTCTTTGATCTTATGTCTATCATATTCACCAAGATCAATCCTTCTTTTGTTTCTTCTCCTAATCAACAAATAAGTACAATATGTATGTTATACATCAGTTAATGAAACAATGGCCCTATGAAGGTTGATGTACACTGCAATGGTAGATGCCAATTTTGGACGCAACTCCTCTGGCAATCGATCCATCTAAATCACAATATTATCATAAGAAAATAATATATTTCAATAATAATTTCTAGCAAAATAACAAGTATTCAAAAACCTAGCAAAATATTAAGTAATTTTTTTTTTATCAAAGTACATGTTAAAAAAGAGCATTGTAAAAATCACAGAGCACCTGGTGCTCTGTGATTTGTAGGAGCACTAGTAGCTTGGAGCTCTTGCACCAGCCCCCGTTGCCGGCTTAGCTAATCAGATCACAACCCATGCATAAAATTTTTAATTTTTTAGAATAAGAGAATAAAAATATATTATATATTATGATATTTCCATCATTATCTCTCCCCATTGTTCCACTTTGCTCTTCTCTCTCTCTCTCTCTCTCCCTCCGATGGAGTAGAGCGAAGAGAAGAAAGAAATGGCTCCGCCACCCATTTCCCCCTTCTTCTTCCTTCCATGTCCCTGGCGGTACCCGCCATCGCCATCCTTGCGGCGCACCCAAATTCTTTAAGTGGAACTCCACAGCATCCCTCAGTGGTACATCTCCTGGGTGGAACTCCATTGCATCTCCGTCATTGGCAAGCTCGTCACCACCCACCGCAAGACTATCGATCGCGACTTCAACAAACTGAGGGCTATCGATAATCAGCACCACCACCTGTGGCCCCAGGGATTTCACCGACGGAGGAGCTCATCATGGGGGATTTCACTGATGAAGGATCTCATCGCTAGGGAGATGCTTTTGTTTGCCACCCATGAGAGCCGCCAGGGCCTCCTCGGGCTCACACCTAGCGCCGCCTTATCCAGCTCCATCGCCCGCCAGCTCACAGAGACAACCCATCTCCAAAAAGTCGATAGCCTATAGTGAAAAAAAAAATATGACTTATCGGCTGATCGAAGAGCTGCCATTGGTGATGAGTTGAATGGTGGCGAGTCGACCGAAGGCGAGGTGAGACGGAGAGATTTTGGTGTTGGGGCTCGGAGGCAACAGCACGAGTGGTTTCATGCGATGGAAAGAGAGAAAGAATGGTTTAATTTATTTTTTTTGATGAGGACAGTTACATCTAAATATTTCTTTGTCAAATTATCAAATATTTGATAATTTGGATAACCATCATTTCCTTAGGTAATCCAGATAATCTGAATTATCTTTTGGGAGGTAATCTGGACTACTTTGGCAACCCAGATTACCATTCAGAAAACATATCAAATACAGTAATCTGATGGGACCTCTTTAAATTGCCGGCCATATGGATAGATTGCCAGCTACCAAACGCAATCTTAGAGTTCTTGATCGCACAGTGCTAGTCTGGAACCCTCCTAAAGATCAATCAACAAGGTGTTGACCCAATAAGACATCTAAAGAGAGAGAAAGAGTGATAAAAAGAGAGAAAAGAGAACAGGAGAGAGAGTAGAGAGAGAAGCACGGTGGTCTCTTCTCAAAACAAAGGAGGAGGTTCCAAGACCGACCACCCCCACCGCAGTTATCCCTGGTGGTAGCGGTAGCAGCCCGATCCTCGACAGCCCAAACACAACTAAATCAGATGCCAGTGGCCAGGTTGTCAAAAGAAGAAAAGAAAAAAAATAAAATAATGGAGAGGAATAGGGCATCCAATTCGGTGATTCTCCGACCGCACTTGGGCTGATGAAGCTATCGATGATAGCCGAGAGACTTGGGAATATGTATAAAAGAAAAGTGAGGGTCGATTTGGTGAGTTAATTAATTGTCACGCCCTCGACCCGAGATTTTGAATCGAGGGTCATGGCAACCACCGCATACTCATAGAAAACTCTTTCCATAAGCATGCAAGGCATCTTATCATACTATCCTAAAACAACAGTGAAATAATTAGTCAACAATTTAAATCTAAAATATAACGACCTAAATTTTTTCTTTAATATCTCAATAAATTCAACAACGATTCAAAGACTTTGCATCAAATTCAATAAGCCTTTCAACCTAAAATAAAAGTATGAAGATTCTGCTTCTGATCACTCTTCCATTCATATCTTGTATCATTTTAATTCTTCAACATCTGTAAAAATAGTAAAATAGGAGGTAATGAGCTAGACAGCCCAGTAAGCAATGATCACTTCTTAACAGATTTTATCAGGCATTTAAGTAAATAATCATTTATAGAAAATAAGCATATAGAGTTCATCAATTCAAAATCAATTTCAATTATGCAATATAATTCATGCCAAATTTATTTCTTTTTTGAAAATTCAAGTTTCTTTCGAGATTTCAATTTCTTTCGTTCTTAAATTTTTTTTCGTCAACCATGAGCTATGACCATATTTTTCCTGTGGCAGGGTCATAATACTGCGTATCTGCTTGCGGTAGGCTGTAAATTATCTGGCAGCCATGTCCTTTGGAACCGCTGGTCTCGCTGGCGGTTTGTCGCTGGTCTCTCTGGCGACATGTCGCTGGTCTTGCTGGCGACATAAACCCTCAGGACAATCAATTGCCAACGTATATGCCTCCATTGGCAGGGTCCTTTACATAGTCAGGTTGTCAATTCTTATTGTTTCTTATATCATAATTCTTCATAAATCATGTTTCATATTCTAATTTCGATAATAAAACATATAATCATGTAGTATCGAAATCAATCAATATAATGCATCATAAAATCAATATGTTCAATTATGCTTCATCATAACATTTCAAATAAGATATTTTCATAACAAAATATCATTCATCCAATTCATGCATCGTTTCACAAATCATGTCAGAAGAATACATTATAATTTACCGATAAATCTAGAAAAAATGAAACATTACTTACCTCGAACGCATTCCAATAAATCCACATAATTCTATAAATTTTTTTCCAAAAATTTTATTCGTAGATCATATCGCGATATCCCATGATCAAACATCCACAATCCTATACAGAATCAATTTCAATAATTAGAAAGAATACGAATACCATATTTCAATGGTTTAGATTGGGTCCGATCATCTAATTTCATCTAATCAAAATCTAATTAGGACCTAAATGATCCAAAGTTTGACTATCAGATCAAATCGGATTCGAAGTGATAGGACCGAGGTTTCTTTATCGATTTCATAAAATCAAGTGGAGAGAGAAAATCAGAGGAGAGAGAATTCATGAGGTACAATTCGAATTGATCATGTGACACAATCCAACATTACGATTGATCCAATATCTCGATTGGTGAAATCAACATGATCAAATCAAGTCATGGCTAGATCGAAATCATGGATGATCAAATCTAAAGATTCATGATCTGATTAAGGTGGGTGCCAATACGCTGTCTGACAATCATGGATCAGGATTCTTCATTAGAATCAGATCAAGACTATTAAAAATTTTTTTCATTCACTAACCTTTTTTTAGAGAGAGAATCAATCAAGAGAGAAAATATTTTAGAGAGAGAAAATTTTAGAAAGAGAAAATTCTAGAGAGAGAAAACTCATCTTGAACTCCTCAGACGATATGATTCAACAAATTCGATCGATCAGATCAAATCATGCTAAGATTATCATGTGGATAATTTAATAAAATTATAAAAATTAAAATCTTAAAAATACCTAATCTGATCAAAGTGGGTGTCGGTATACCGTCCGATGATCGCAGATCAAAAATCCATCACTAGGATCATTTAAATTCATCATCATTCTTCTCAAAATTTTAAAAATCTTAGGAGAGAGAAATAATCTAGAGAGAGGATTTTAGAGAGAGAAAGTAGAGAGAGAAAGTTCAATTCTAGAGAGAGAAAATACTAGTTCAGGCTGAAGAGAGAGAGGAGAAAATCTTATTTATTATTATTATATTATTATTATTTTATTTTTTTCCTTTTTTTTCCTTTTCCTTTTCCTTTTTCTTTTCTTTTCCTTCTTCTTCTTTTCTTTTTCCTTTTTTCTTTTCCTTCTTCTTCTTCTTCTTCTTTTCTTCTTCTCCCGTGGGTTCCTTTTGGGCCGAAACAGGGGACCGTGAGGTCCCCTCGTTGGTTGGCCAGCCGGCGGCGT
The DNA here is from genome assembly GCF_000442705.2 of Elaeis guineensis. NCBI lineage: Eukaryota > Viridiplantae > Streptophyta > Magnoliopsida > Arecales > Arecaceae > Elaeis > Elaeis guineensis. The sequence goes on from NC_025994.2 coordinate 72,275,605, forward strand.
AGCCGGCGTAGGGCGGCTGTCGGCAAGAGGAGAGACGATCTGCGGCAAGAGGAGGCCAAATCGGTGGTCGGTGGTGACCACCGGCGACGAAAAAATGGCAAAAAGGAAGATTCTTCCGCAATAAAATCCGGCGACTTCGGTCATCGGCGAGCGTGCACATCGGCACGGAAAGAAAGGAGGAGGAGAGAGGAAGGGGAGGAAGCTTACCTCCGACGCCGGCGAGGCTTTTCCGACGAGAAATTGGATGGCACAAGGACGGGTCTCCGTGAGGAATTTTCGACGATTGCCGCCGTTTTGCCCCGGGATTCTTTGGTAGGAAGAAGGAAGAAGGGTCTCCCCTTTAAATAGAACCAAAGGAGAGGAGTTTGACTCCTCTCCGGTGAGGTTTCCGACTCCGATTAGGAGCCGGTCGGGAGAAGAAGACTCCCTGCGGGAGTCTTCATCATTTTTTTTTTGGTTTGTTTGGGCTGGCTGGGCTATCACATTCTTTCCCTCTAAAAAAAATTTCGTCCTCGAAATTTTTCTTGCCTGAGTCTTCATAGTTTCTTACTTGAATCTCATCCACAAATATTCTAATTCTTGATATAAATTCATTCTTAAATCATTTCATAAGAAAAAGTCGGTACATCAAATATCTATCTGAAACGGAACCATTCATCTTCTTATTTATCAAGATCCACGTCTCAAAGATTTTCAATATTTCAAGATTTCAAAATTATGATCTCATTTTCTGTAAAAATTAATGTTCAATATCTCATGACTCAAATTAAAATCAAATCTATCTCTTGTAGGTAGAAGAAAATCAATGTCTCTATTTTTGCATAAGAACTTCATTCATCATCATTCATTTATTTATTTTAAAATATTAACCACTCTTAATTTCAACCTATCATAAGATAGGAAAAACATACTTCTTATGAATCATATGATGACATCCTAATCAATCAAAATTCAAAAATATTTTTTCTTATTCGTACTTTCAAAGGTTAAAGATTTATCATTTCAATCTCATTCTCGAACTTTTGATATTTTATTTCTCGATGCAACTTCATCATTAAGTCATTTCATAAAGATTGAATCAATATTACTATTTCTAGTCATCAAAATTTTCTTACTCAAACCGTCAAACTCTTAAATATTCTAATTCTTGAAGCAAATTTTATCATTAAGTCATTCCATAATAAAATCAATAACTCAAAAATTGATCTAAATCAAAACTATATTTTTCTTATAATCAAAATCAATGTCTCTATTCTAAGTAAGTATATCAATTTTTTTATCTAAATATTAACAACTCTTAATTAATCAATTCATTATCAAATTAAATTATAAATAACTTCAATCCATCTTTTGTAGAACAATCATCAATATCAATAGATAACCTCAATCTTTTCCATTCAGTCAGAAAAATAATAATGATCAAAAGAGTTCTAACTTCAAATTTCATTATACCCTGGAGATAATTATTTGAGTATAATAATCTAAGATCGAAATCATCATTCAATAAATAATCTCAAATTCTTCCTAGTAATTAGAGAATTATAAAATTTAATTCTAGGATAGAAAAAAATTATCTTTAAATATTCTAAATCTAAAATCAAAAATCAAAGGTCCACTCATCCTAGAATTAGGATGCTAATTATTTTTGTAGCATAGTAAGTGGAAGCTCTACTTTTGAAAATCATATTAGGGATATCCAAAAATAATTTAAAATTTTAAAATATTATTCTTTCTAATATCAATAAATTTCTTGTATCAAACCATATCATCTATCATAATTTTTTAACTCAAAGGATCAACATTCCTGACTTACTCAAAGTAGTTCAGATTACCATGCTTCCGCTGCGCACTCTGATCTAACAATCAAAATTTCTTAGGTTCATCAAAAAAAAGTTTGATCAAATTATTTCTTTATCTTATCAATAGAAAAGATCTAAAATTTCAAATTTAATTGAAGTCAAAGATTAACTTTCGATTCTCATTCATACTTTTACTGGTATACAATAATCTTGATTAATCCTTGAGTCCAATATCATATTTAACCATCATATAGATTTACTAAAATCAATATGAATCAAATCTCAATTCTCATATCAATTCGATTCGATAATTTTTAAACCAAAAATCCTTATAAGTCAAATTAATGAAGAAAAAAAAAATCCTTCGATGCTTCACCAAATTTGGACATAATCTTAATATATAAGAACTTTAAATCATTATTTTTTTCTAAAATTTCTATCATCAGGATCTTCAATATCTATCAAATATCCTTTCATAACAATCATACAAGCTTTAAAAAAATCAAATCTCCATTTAATAGTAGTTCAATTAGGAATCTTATTAACAGAAGCAAAGGAACTCCATATCAATTCCTAAATCCCAAATTTCTAAATTGTAAATTCACATGGATCCCTTAATCTGAAATAAATATAAATCAGATCTTTTATCTTAATCTAAAGATATCAATTTTTCATTAACAATCTCAACAATAATATCAGAAAATCTCTTGATCAACTTAGATACGAAATATTTAAATTAAAATTTCATACACATCATGTAGTCTCCAAGAGACATAATAAGATCCATTATTTAGATCTAAGGATGATGATTAAAGCTTTCAATACAATGAATATTCTACAACCTCATAATCAATTTCATCAATAAGAAATAGATTTCTTTGCAATATCTTCAAATATGCATTCATCATAATATGCCACTTTATATATAATCCACATACCAAATTCACTTTCGATAAATATTCCAATCAAGCATCATAAAAAAAAACTTTCTTAGCCCATTCTGGAACAACATTTTATTATCAAATCTTTATCTTGTCAATAATAGTCAACTTCTCAACTAAAAGTAATATCATAGTATTATTCTCACATCGAATTTGAATTTACGATTCACTTGAATAACCTATGATCAAATTAATAACCATAATACACAATAAAACTTTATGTCAATCCTTTTGTGATTACTTTCGATCAAGATCTAACTAATCATATCATGATCTATAGATCATCTATCATATTTCAAATTTTATATGTTATAATCTCTTGTGATCCTTTCATATATAATCCCAATATTTAATCAAAATTTATAAATATTTCTCCCACTATAATCATCAAAGATCTACACTATAATGTCTCTGGTGTCTATCCACTTACATCCATTCTATGTCTGATTCTATATTTCATAATTCATCCACTTATGCTCTGATACTATATTAATTGTCACACCTCCGACCCGAGATTTTGAATCGAGGGTCATGGCAACCGCCGCATACTCATAGAAAACTCTTCCCATAAGCATGCAAGGCATCTTATCATACTATCCTAAAACAACAGCGGAATAATTAGTCAACAATTTAAATCTAAAATATAACGACCTAAATTTTTTCTTTAATATCTCAATAAATTCAACAACGATTCAAAGGCTTTGCATCAAATTCAATAAGCCTTTCAACCTAAAATAAAAGTATGAAGATTCTGCTTCTGATCACTCTTCCATTCATATCTTATATCATCTTAATTCTTCAACATCTATAAAAACAGTAAAATAGGAGGTAATGAGCTAGACAGCCCAGTAAGTAATGATCACTTCTTAACAGATTTCATCAAGCATTTAAGTAAATAATCATTTATAGAAAATAAGCATATAGAGTTCATCAATTCAAAATCAATTTCAATTATGCAATATAATTCATGCCAAATTCATTTTTTTTTTGAAAATTCAAGTTTCTTTCAAGATTTCAATTTCTTTCATTCTTAAATTCTTTTCGTCAACCATGAGCTATGACAACATTTTTTCTGTGGCAGGATCATAATACCGTGTATCTGCTTGCGGTAGGCTGCGAATTATCTGGCATCCATGTCCTTTGGAACCGCTGGTCTCACTGGCGGTTTGTCGTTGGTCTCTCTAGCGACATGTCGCTGATCTCGTTGGCGACATAAACCCTCAGGATAATTAATTGCCAACGTATATGCCCCCATTGGCAGGGTCCTTTACATAGTCAGGTTGTCAATTCTTATTGTTTCTTATATCATAATTCTTCATAAATCATGTTTATATTCTAATTTCGATAATAAAACATATAATCATGTAGTATCGAAATTAATTAATATAATACATCATAAAATCAATATGTTCAATCATGCTTCATCATAACATTTCAAATAAGATATTTTCATAATAAAATACCATTCATCCAATTCATGCATCGTTTCACAAATCATGTCAGAAGAATACATTATAATTTATCGATAAATCTAGAAAAAGTGAAACATTACTTACCTCGAATGCATTCCAATAAATCCACATAATTCTATAAATTTTCTTCCAAAAATTCTATTCGTAGATCATATCGCGATATCCCATGATCAAACATCAACAATCCTATACAGAATCAATTTCAATAATTAGAAAGAATACGAATACCATATTTCAACGGTTTAGATTGGGTCCGATCATCTAATTTCATCTAATCAAAATCTAATTAGGACCTAAACGATCCAAAGTTTGACTATCAGATCAATCGGATTCGAAGTGATAGGACCGAGGTTTCTATGAGTATATTTTAGAGAGAGAAAATTTTAGAAAAAAAAATTCTAGAGAGAGAAAACTCATCTTGAACTCTTCAGACGATATGATTCAACAAATTCGATCGATCAGATCAAATCATGCTAAGATTATTATGTGGATAATTTAATAAAATTATAAAAATTAAAATCTTAAAATTACCTAATCTGATCAAAGTGGGTGTCGGTATACCGTCCAATGATCGCAGATCAAAAATCCATCACTAGGATCATTTAAATTTATCATCATTCTTCTCAAAATTTTAGAAATCTTAGGAGAGAGAAATAATCTAGAGAGAGGATTTTAGAGAAAGAAAGTAGAGAGAAAAAATTCAATTCTAGAGAGAGAAAATACTAGTTCAGGCTGAAGAGAGAGGGAAGAGAGAGAAACTCTCTTTCTCATATTTTATTATTTATATCATTATTTATTAATTAATTTAATGATTTTTTTCTTTTCTTTTCTCTCTTTTTTTTTCTTTTTCCTCACGGAAGAGAGAGGAGAAAATTCTATTTATTATTATTATATTATTATTATTTTATTTTTTTTCTTTTTTTTTTCTTTTCCTTTTTCTTTTCTTTTCCTTCTTCTTCTTTTCTTTTTCCTTTTTTCTTTTCCTTCTTCTTCTTCTTTTCTTCTTCTCCCGTGGGTTCCTTTTGGGCCGAAACAGGGGATCGTGAGGTCCCCTCGTTGGTTGGCCGGCCGACGACGTAGCCGGCGTGGGGCGGCCGTCGGCAAGAGGAGAGACGATCTGGGGTAAGAGGAGGCCAAACGGTGGTCGGCGGTGACCACCGACGACGGAAAAATGGCAAAAAGGAAGATTCTTCTGCAACAAAATCCGGCGACTTCGGTCGCCGGCGAGTGTGCACATCGGCACGGGAAGAAGGGGGAGGAGAGAGGAAGGGGAGGAAGCTTACCTCCGACGCCGGCGAGGGTTTTCCGGGAGAAATTGGATGGCACAAGGACGGATCTCCGTGAGAATTTCCGGCGATTGCCGCCGTTTTGCTCCGGAATTCTTTGGTAGGAAGAAGGGAGAAGGGTCTCCCCTTTAAATAGAACCAAAGGAGAGGAGTTTGACTCCTCTCCGGTGAGGTTTCCGACTCCGATTAGGAGCCGGTCGGGAGAAGAAGACTCCCTGCAGGAGTCTTCATCATTTTTTTTTTTTTAGTTTGTTTGAGCTGGCTGGGCTATCACATTAATAATGACTCGTTGAGCACACTCAATGGAAAATCAAGAAAAATTCAAAGGCAGCGGTCGATCAAAATTAAGAGCAGGATGCTTAGAGAAAGAGGAGAGGCCAGAGGATCTTTTATAGGCTAAGTCCAAGACCTTCCTCGGAGTTGGCGAGCCCCAAGACTCCTCTTCCAATGGAAATCGAGAAGAAGAGGTGGACTTCCATTAGAAGTCCCCTTCTCCCATCTCATATTTCCAACACATGAGTTTTTTTTTTTTTTTTTTTAATTTTCGTTGCTATTGGAGTTCATGCTGGAGCAATGTTGGGCCGTACAGTTTTTCGGATCTGTCAATGGACCGGACCCTTACAATACCCTGGTAGCCCCAGAGTAATAGGATGCCTTGCACTCACCAACCACTCTACTAGGGACTACTCTCCAATGCCGGTGTCCAAAATAATGTGAATTATGATTTGGGAGGAAAGCGCAGTTTTAAGGTTTTGGACGCTGTGAATTGCAATGTTAGGTTTACACTGGAAATATAGAAAGCTAGCCATGCTCTTCCCTCGTTGGCAGGCTCTAAGATCAGCTGGATCTTCAATTTGGTGGCAACTTGGCTCGACTGGGTCAAAGATGTGACAAGACTTGTACGGCCGTGTCACCGTTTACTTGACCGTATATACGTACGATGTAATTAATTGAGCCAGGAGATTTCAACAGCAAAATATTACTTAAATTGTATCGACATCATTTGCTATTCGACTTCCAATGCTTAAATGCTTGCCATGATTTACAACTGATTTCAAACATATAATTTTTTTTTTAATTATTTTTAAATTAATAGAAGAATAAATGTAGAAAGGACATTTAAAAGAAATGATACGTTTATACCTCATATAATTAGCTTTGTAAAACATAATATTACTCTTTATTAAAAGCCACAGGTTTACAGTCTTTTATTTCGTCGGCTTCCTTATCGTATTTCAGATTGTTTGGTGCATCTAAAGTTGATAAAGTATTGGAGGAAAACCAATTCAAGGTATATGAACACCTTCATCCCATCATGTATCTTGATACTGGAAGAGGAAAAAAATTATCATATTTATAATAAATTATTAATAAAGATAAAATAATGAAAATGTTTTCCAAATGAAGATTCTGAATATTAGTTTGCAAGATGGCACTCGTTGAGTTGAACTTTTCTTGACACTTTTCTTCTCAACTGTTTTGTACGTTATAATTTGCTATAATTATAATATAAAATTGAATTTAAATGGAACTATAAGGAGAAGGGCTTAAAATTGTTTATAACTTGTATGAATGGAAGACTCTCATCCCAACATTTGCCTGGGTTAATTATTTGGGATTATGATAGCATATATAATTATTCTAGGTTTCTAGCTTATTTTGGATCAAAGCAAATCCAAGATGTCATGTTACCGCCACTCTTATATTGTCTCCACACACCATTGCTTGTTAAATTATGATGTTACATTAATTGCTTTAAATTATTTAACCCAATTTCCAATCACCAATATTAAAACTTATCTCTTAATTTCACATAATTTAATTATAGTTAATTTTTATATCAAATTTTAATTATATTATTATTCATTATAAATTATATCCTATAAAAAGTAATCTTAAAAATGATATGAACATAAACTTAGAAACAACGTGAATAAGCCGAGCTTAGCTCAAATCTAATATCCACATGGGATGGTAGGAACATGTGGAAAAGGTGCATTGCTTTCGATTCAAATAAAGAAAAGAGTGGATTGGGGTTCAAATATTATGCAAAATTTTCTTTGGAGTTCAAGTGATAACTCTAGAAGGTTGCATCTTGTTTCTTGAGATCTTGTTTATCAATCTACTCGGGATGGTGGTTTAGAAATTTTTTTCTTTAATCTGATGCTCTTATGACTCAGCATATTGTGAGGTATCTTTTGTTGCAAGATGTTTTTAGAGCTCATTTATGAGGATTAAGTATGTTTCTTGGTTATTTAGCTCTTTTCTAACATGTCCACAGAGTGCTCCAGTTTGGAAGAAAATTTGTTCTTATGCTTCTGTTACTTGTCTAATATTAAATGGTGCATGGGAAATGGTGCATATATAAATGTTGTTTAAGATCCTTATTTAAGCTCTGTCTCTAACACGATTACCAACTTTTGTTGATATTTGGGCAAGTGAAAATACTGTGTTATAAGAGGATGGCATTTTTACTCCCACATCGGTTGTGAGTCAAGAAAGAGTTTAATTTATATAAAATACGACATTCTCTCACCCCACGATGCCCTTCATATGGGACAAAATTGTGTAGTGCCTAATACGAGCCAAAGCGGACAATACCTCCGACTGAACTAGGATGGATGCTCCTCACCCTTCTCTTCGCAAGGTGCTTTTTAAAGGATAAAACCATGAGGCTCCATATCATGGACTAGCTGAAGTAGATAATACTTCATGTGGAAGTGGAGACTGATCTATCCGAGCCATGACCCCTTGACTGTAATATTAGCATCGTCTATGGGAACTGCCTCCTACCTATGCATATATACTCTCCCTTTGACTAAGGGGGCTAATATTATGGGAACATGGCATCTTTAGTCTCACATTGTTTGTGAGCTAAGGGGGAGTTTGAGTTATATAGAATGCGACCTTCTTTCCCCCCATGATGCTCTTCATATAGGACAAAACCATGTGACACTTGATATAGACCAAAGCGAATAATACTTTGATTGAGCTAGGACAAACACTCTTCACTCTTCTATTCATGAGGCACCTTTTAGAGGGTAAAACCATAAAGCCCTGTGCCGTAAGTCAGTTGAAGCAGATAATACCTCATGCATGTGGGAGCAAAGATTGGTAGTGATAATCCAAAACAAAAAGTAGTTTTGATTTAGTTTTGAGTTGATAAGCTTTATAAGAACTCATTGAATTTTAATTTTGATTCATTGTTTGGCATTTTTATCTCAACTAAAATTTGTTTGCTGGTTTGTTTAATTGTTAGTGGATCTTAATCCACTTGGTTTGTTGAGCCTATAAAAGAAGATGGGTGTAGCAAGAGAGAAATGTATCATCTAGTAAAATACAAGTTTATTTGTTTTATCTCTCTTTCAAGGCTTTATATATTTTTTGTTTTAATAGAATTGGTATCAGAGCCACATTAAGGAGAGTTGTGAGGGCTATCTTGAATAGTGAGGTGTGAGAGCCACCGTGATCTCGCTCGTGACTAAAGATTAGCCATGGCAAATTCAAGTATTGCTAATGGCTCGCCTTCTTTGTCCCTACCCATTTTGGATGGGAAGAACTACAACATATGGAGTATCCAAATGTGAGTGCTCTTCGACTACCAAGTTATACTTAATATTGTGGAGAACAAAGTTCCAGAAGCATGAGGATAAATCACAGAGATGCAACATTAAGATGCCAAGAAGAAAGATCATAAGGCTCTCTATTTTATTCACCAAGGAGTTAATGATGTGATTTTTGAAAAGATTGTAGGAGCTACCACAGTAAAGCAAGCTTAGGACATCCTTGAACGAACTTTCAAGGGTGTAGAAAGGGTACAGAGAGTAAGACTGTAGACCTACGAAGGCAGTTTGAGTTGCTGCAAATGGAGAAGATAGAATCTATAGTAGAGTATGATGAATATTTGAATTAAGCCACTAGAAGCATATAATTCTATTTAATTATACTTTATTTATTAAGAATTTGATGCTCTCTGGTCTATTTTACAGATAATTAGAAGTTTGGGTTCATACGATTCAAATTGAACTCAAATCGGATCAAATTTGAGTGAACTAAGCAACCAGCTCCCATTCCAGTATAAACGCAACTTAAAGATCAAGGGTCAAGAAGCAACCTCTCCAATCAAGAATCCAGATTAGAAGATAAATGGAATCAAGTGTGAACATGACTTAAATGTCAAGGATTCAGATTAAAAGATCACTCTAAATAAAGACTAAGTGTGAACACGACTTATTGATCAATAGAAGAGAAGCAAGAAGCTTGATGTAAGGGTCCTTATTCACGCTCCCATTTTTTTTTATGAAATCTTAAATTCTCTTGTGCCTCTATTTATGAGAAATTAGCCACTCCCTACTCTATAAATAGAACCCCAAGGCCTCCATCTTCTCGAATCAAGCTAACCCTAAGTTTTCTTAAAGCTTCTCTTTCTCTCTCTTTCTCTTCTCCATAAGTCTAGGGGAGGTACTAACCCTAGCACGACATCATATTCCTCCACAGATCTCTTTTTCATATCCAAAAAAATTTAGGAGAGATCCTAATCCTAGTACCGCTATCCTTTCTCTTTTACATACCCTCTTTCATCTATCTTTTTTCTTTAGAGTTCCTACACCAAGCCTTCCAGCCATCCTACCGCTGTCTATACGGAGGAAGATGAAGGATTCAAGGAGACACATCCACTATCGGATGCAACGTGAAGATCAATTTGGTTTAGTTATCTTGTATCATAATTTTATTTTTTTTTCTTTATATATACTTCTTTATTTGATTAATGAAAAGTAATTTTATTATAATTTTTATACTACTTTTTTAATTTCTTGTAATGTATTATTCTTTTCTTTTATATTTTTGAAACAATCAACTAAGATTCTTGCGGATACAATTTGACTCACTCTATCTACATAATAGTGAGTAGGGTTAATTTTGGTGTGCTACGACACGCATTAAATTTTGACGTCGTTGTTGGAGATCTTGACGTGATTATTTAAAAAAAAATTAAAAAAATCTATAAAATAATAAAAAATATTTTACTACTTTTTAAATTTTTATTTCTTATTTTAGATTGCTTGACTACCTTATATGCTTTACTGCTTTATATTTCTAATTGATTATTATTTTTTTTGCACCTTGCTTTTCATACTTTACTTTACTGATTAGTAATTTATCTTTTATTGTTAGTAAGTTTACTTAAATTACTTAATTATCTTCTATTTATTTTTTTTAAAAAAAGTTTTGCCTCACATTGCTTTTCGTATATGGTAGATTTACTACTTTATATCTAGATTTCTTTATTTACATGCATAAAATAAATTTTTTGCTCTCTATAGCATAGTGATTTACTATATTCTATAGCTTAAAATAATTTACTGCTTTATATAATTAATAATTTTTTACTTTCTAAGTAGATTAGATTTTTTATCTTTTATTTATATTATATAATTATTTTTTATTTTTAACTTTAAGATTATCTTATTTACATAGTTAAGTAGTTATCTTATTTCTTACTGCTTATTATTCCTAGTGATTTACTACCTTCCATAGCTTAAAATAATTTATTATCCTAAAAGTAGATTTGATTTGTTGCTTTATTTGTAGGTTACCTATTTATATTTTAATCTTAATATTATTTACTTTTCATTTAGTTAGATTCACTAGATCTTCTCATACATAATTTACCTAATTTAAAACTTACCTCTTATTCTTTCTTGCTTAAAAATAACATAATATAAAAAGAATACAAAGACACCACAAAATACTTGACTAATATAAATAAACTAATTAAATCTTAAAAACTACTTAACATGTTTGGACATCTTTTCTTTTTACATTGCATATTTTCATAAAAAATTTTAAGGGCAAAATCCTAATCAACATAAGGTGAGAATTTCATCATCCTTCTTTGGCCCACAAACTCTTACAATTGCATTGACCTAAATCTCTAATTTAAAATTGATCAGACATTGACCCCTAAGGATCCTCAAGCTCAATAGGACAAGGAACCCTAAAAGTTAGATTGGATTCAGGTTAGTCAGTTTAACTGGTGTCTAAAAAAGTGGTTGGGAGATTACGTCTCGAAAGAAGGTGGTTCATTAATTGATTCCATTCGCTTATTTGATCAACGAAGTTGGTGTTTAAGGAAAGCAACGGGGGAACCCCCACCAACCTTACATTTACCTGACCAGTTAAGCAGCTAGTCTGCTACTTGGAGTGTTTGAAGGTGACCTTGACAGTTAGGAGCTGTCTAGATCTAAGGTAATCCATAGTCAGGATTGATTGAACCACTGGATTGTTAACTAAAAACATCAAACCTCATTAATTCTTCTCTCTCTTCTTAGCCTTAAAACTCCTTAGGTTCTCTTTTTTAGAACTTTTTTCTCTCCCCCTCCTTTTCTCCTCTTCTCTTTCAAAAAAAAAACTTATTGAAATTAAAACTCGATGAGATCTTTTGGGTGGATGCTAGGATGCCGATCATTACAACTTGATTTACACCCATTAGACCTAGAGCTAGAAAGAACGTTTCGAACAAACTGAATCAAAACTATGGATCCAAAATAAAAGATTGACCCACCACAATAATTGAGGGAGTATTTTACTCCCTCATCTTATACCTACTCGCCATGTATCCAGCCTCCTCCTGTGGAGGTGGCACAATACAAAATCAAGTCCAGCATTATTCAAATGCTACCATCATTCTATAAACTGACGAACAAAGATCCGTACAAACACTTAGATGAATTTTTTGAGATATGCTCTATAGTAAAAATTCAAAACTTCTCCGATGATGCCATCAGGTTGAAACTGTTCTCTTTTTTACTTAAGAACAAAGCCAAGCATTGGTTAAACTTCCTAGATTCCATAACCATTTCAACTTGAGACCATCTTCAGAGAGAATTCCTCAAGAAATACTTTTCAATTGAAAAAATAAATCAAATTAGAAAAGCCATCATTAGTTTTTTTCAATTGGATAGTGAACTTTTTTATGAGATATGGGAAAGATTAAGGGACCTTATTTGTAAATGCTCCTACCACGCTGTCCCCAAATGACAACTTGTTCAGTATTTCTACAATGATCTATCAGAGAAATACCGACAAATGATCGATGCATCGTGTGGTGGGATATTCATACTAAAGAGTGAGGATGAGGCTTGGCAACTCTTTAAAACACTTAGTGAGAACTCCCTACATCACACATCTGCCACCTCTAGAGAACAACCCACGTCTCAACAAAAAAAAGATAGAATCTATCAAATTGAAAATGTTATAGATATCCACAGTAAGGTAGATGAGTTGTCCCAAAAATTAGACCATCTTCTGAATACTGGACACTCTCCGATTCTACCTAACTCAGTCCAAGTTATTTGTGCGTTGTGTGCAAGCCCGACCCATTTTGTTAGTGAATGCCCAACTATATCTCAATTTTCTGAGTTTATGCACGAGCAGATCCAGCAAGCTCAAACCCAACAAGCTCGTAAATTAGAAAATGATCCATATTCAAATACTTATAATCCTAGCTAGAGAAACCATCCAAATTTTTTTTAGAGATCACAACCAGTAATTGACCCTATTATATCTAGATCCAACTATCAAGACCCGATATATAGGCATGGACCATACCACCAGTTCCAAAATACTCTTCAACCGTCTACCACTGGTCACAGCTCAGCTTTTGAGGAGAAGATTCCAAAAATACTAAAATGATTAGAAGTTAACACCCAGATCCTTAACTCCCATACGCAATCCATTGCTAAGTGAAAGACCCAAATAGGTCAATTAGCAACCGCATTCAATAGGAGGAAAGGAGAAAAATTACCTAGCCAACTTGAGAGCAATCCGAGAGGACAATTCATGGTTGAGAGCTCCAATGCTTCAGAAATCTTTTCTGAACATGCTAAATTAATCATGACTCTCAGAAGTGGGAAGATCATTGAACATACAAGTAAAACCAATAAGACCAATCTTATACCTTTGACCAAGCTTAAGTCACCGAAAAGCAAGGAGGATCCAAAAGTAGAGAATGGACCAACTGCACTAAAATCAACTTACTTGCCTAAAACCCCATTTTTGAGTGCCCTAAAAGCCCCTACTCCTGTGGATAAGAAGGGAGGAAGACTCGATGAGATGTTAAAATTATTTAAGCAAGTCCAAATTAATTTTTTTCTTCTAGACACAATCAAATAGGTCCCAGCTCACGCAAAATTTTTGAAAAAATTCTGTGCTCAGAAACGTAAATCTCGATCACAACTTCCGAAGAAAGTATGCCTCACCGAACAAGCTAGCTCTATTTTCCGGCATACTACCCCTCCAAAGCTTAAAGATCTGGGTGCCCCTATCATTTCTTGCATTATAGAAGACTTTCACATTGAATAAGCTCTCCTGGACCTAGGGGCCCGTGTGAACCTTTTATTTAGCTCGATATATGAACTTTTTGGATTTGGAGAACTAAAATCCACATCAGTCACTTTACAGTTAGCTGATAGATTAATTAAGATACCATGTGAGATGATCAAAGATATTTTGGTTAAGGTAGATGAATTCTATTTTTTAGTTAATTTTTTAGTCCTTGACATAGAACTAAGTGGCAATCTAAGGTAAATTCTCATTATCTTAGGCAGATCCTTCCTAACCACGGCAAACGCGTGCATCAACTGTAGGAAAGAGTCATGGATGTATCATTTGGGAATAAAAAATTGAGACTGAATGTGTTTAGTGCATCCCAGGGACCATCAACGGATAGTTGCTTCGAGATACCAGGGACCATCAACGGATAGTTGCTTCGAGATAGATACATTCGAGGACATCATAGAGGAAGCAACATCAATAATTTTTGCACATGATTCTCGAGATACCCACTTGATGCACTTTGGAGTGGATGATAATGATATGGAGAAAGGTAGCGAAGAAGTAAACATTCTAGTTGATACATCAAATGCTGAAACTATTTCTTGGACAATCAAGTATGAGCTATTGCCTGTACTATCTAATACACCCACAGCCCCATCATTAGAATCACCACCTGCACTAGAATTAAAGCTATTTTTGTCCACACTCAAGTATGCATTCCTAGGACCTAATGACATCCTCTTGGTGTTCATTGCATCAGACTTGACCCCGGATCAGGAAGCACAATTGGTTGGTGTTCTGAAGGAAAATAAAGAGGCTATCGGCTGGTCTATTGCCAATTTAAAAAGAGTTGACCGCTCCATCTGTATGCACCACATTCATTATGAGGCAAATGCCAAATCCTATCGAGACATGCAGAGGAGACTGAACCCAAACATATAGAAAGTAGGGAAGAAAGAGGCGGTAAAGTGGTTAAATGCTGAAATCATCTATCCCATATCTGACAGTAAATGGATCAGCCCCACCCAAATAGTACCTAAGAAATCAGATATTATTGTGGTGGAGAATGAAGAAGGTGAATTACTTCTCACTCACACACCATCTAGCTGGCGAGTATGCATTGACTATAGAAAACTAAACGTCGTTACTAGAAAGGATCATTTTTCATTACCTTTCATCGACCAAATCCTAGAACGGCTAGCGGGTCAATATTTTTTCTATTTTTTAGATGGTTATTCGAGGTGCAATCAAATACCTGTATTTTCAGATGACTAAGAGAAAACCACCTTCACTTCCCCCTATGGCATTTCACTTTTCGTCGTATGTCGTTCGGGCTTTGTAATACACCCGCTACATTTCAATGGTACATTTTGGTCATTTTCTCGAATATGATGGATAAATATCTCAAAATTTTCATAGATAATTTTTCCGTGTTTGGAACCACCTTTGAAGATTGTCTCTATAACCTCTCCAAAGTCCTTAAGTGCTGCATAGAAATAAATCTGATTTTAAGTTGGAAAAAGAGTCATTTCATGATTCGAGAAGGAATCATATTAGAACATATTATTTCCGAAAGAGAGATTGAGGTAGACAAAGCCAAAATTGAGGTCATCTTAAAACTACCACCCTCCACTTTGATTCAATAAATATGATCCTTTCTAGATCACGCTAGATTTTACAGATGCTTCATTCAAGATTTTAGCAAAATATCGAGATTCTTGTGCAATTTGCTAGCAAAGGATATGCCATTTATCTTTAATAAAAATGTCTATAAGCCTTCCACACGTTATGAACAGCCCTGACAACAGCACCCATAATAAAACCTTCTGATTGATCCTTCCCATTTGAAGTTATGTGTGATGCTTTCGATTTCGCAATAAGGGCCATCTTAGGTCAAAGAATCAACTAAGAGCCACACGTGATCTATTACGCTAGCAAGACACTATCCGATGTCCAATTGAACTACACTACAACGAAAAAAGAGCTACTAGCTATAGTATTTGCCCTTAAAATTTTGTTCATATCTATTAGGGTCTAAGGTCCTACTGTATTCTGATCACACGGGTCTGAAACATCTGTTCTCAAAAAAAGATACAAAATCATGATTGATCAGATGGATCCTTCTGCTTCAAAAATTTAACCTAAAAATTTGAGATAAGAAGGGTTCCAAAAATATGGTCACTGATCATATTTTTAGAATCTTAGTTGATCATACAATGGGTACAGATGAAGTTAAGGAAAAATTTTCTGACGAACAACTTTTTACAACCTCCTCCGACCAAATTCTATGGTTTGCCCACATCATTAACTATTTGATAATAGAAAAAGTTCCTCTCCATTGGATAAAATAGGAGAAGGATCGATTCTTCTCACAGATCAAACATTATTATTGGGAGAAACCCGAATTGTTCAAACATTGCCCTGACCAAGTGATTCGACGTTGTGTCCCTGAGAGTGAGTATCAAAGTATACTTACCTTTTGCCACTCTCATACATGCGAGAGATATTTCAGTGGGAAGAGAATGACCGCAAAAGTGTTACAAAGTGAGTTTTACTGGCCGACACTATTTAAGGATGCACATAAATTTTATCTTGAGTGCTTGCACTGTCAGTAGATGGAAAATATTTCTAAAAAAATGTGATGCCCATATCCCCCATCTTGGTTGTGGAAGTTTTTGATACCTGGGGAATCAATTTTATGGGCCCCTTTCCTCCATCCTATAGATACGAATACATTTTAATTACAGTAGATTACGTATCCAAATGGGTTGAGGCTATGGCAACTAGAATGAATGATCATAAGGTGGTAATCAAATTTATTCAACAGAATATCTTAAGTCAATTTGATTGCCTAAGAGCCATTATTAGTGATGGAGGTACACACTTCACGAATAGATACTTTGAAAGTTTAATGAAGAAATACGAAATTACTCACAAAGTTACCACACCATACCACCCCCAAACTCGGGGCCAAATGGAAGTCTCCAATAGGGAGATCAAACGAATTTTCGAGAAGATGGTTAGGCCTGATCGAAAAGATTGGTCTGGACGATTAGACGATGCATTATGGGCCTACCACACTGCATATAGAATTTTGATAGGAATGTCTCCTTACCGGCTCATTTTTGGAAAAGCCCATCATTTATCGATAAAACTAGAACACCACGTATTTTGGACCATAAAGCAATTCAATTTTGACATGAAAAATACAGGTAGTAATAGGAGACTACAACTAAACGAATTAGAAGAGCTACGCAATGAAGCATATGAGAGTATACTAATTTATAAGGCTTGAACTAAAACTTATCATGATAAATATATTTCATAAAAAATATTCGCACCTAATCAAAAAGTGTGGCTTTATAATTCGAGATTGTGACTATTCCCTGAAAAACTCTATTCACGTTGGGATGGACCATATATCATAACTCAAGTGTTCTCTCATAGAGCAATTGAAATCAAAGATCCTAAACAGAAAAACATCTTCAAAGTGAATGGCCAACGATTGAAACATTATGTGGATGAAATCAGAGATGGCGAGCAAGTTGACTCAATTGAATTACAGGATCCAATCTATAACTGAATACAGTCTGACTGAAAATGTTAAACTTAGTGCTTGTTGGGAGACAACCCAACTTATGTAATTATTATTTTTTAGTTTCTTTTAATTTTGTAGGAACCTTTGAAAAAGACAATTAGTCAAGTTGGATCTTTACAATAGAGTGGAAAAAATGATGCTATTAGCCAAGTTGGGGGAGCACCACGATCAATGAAGTCCAGAACACACCACACCTAGTAATGAAGGACCTCTCAATCAATATTACACACATCGAACTCAGGTGGTATACTTCCTTATTACATTCTATTTTAGCTTTGTTATGATTCTCTTCTTCCATTAGAGACAATAAAAATTAAGTTGAGAGAGGATGAATAATAAATTTAATTAAGTCCTCAAGTATGATTAGAAATAATTAGTTTTGTATATCTAAACTTTATCTCGATTTGAAGTTAACTAGGCATCCTAATCAATAAGTGATTAACGGTCTAGATAATTTTAGAGGTATCAAGAAAAAAATTATTAAGAACACCCAATTAATGATAGAATTTAGATCGGACTAAATTTTTGAAGTGATTTTAGAATCTTCTTCCCACCTATCTCAATGAAGAATCTGCTTCATGCGGATATGGGTGAAAATGTCAAAGTATACAAAAAGTCCACCTTAATTATTAATGAAAAAAAAATTAATATTTCTTACTAAGTAATCGGACCCTTTCGCCTAAGTAAGCATTGTTGTTTGCATCAAAAAGTAAGAATGTGAAGCAATCTCTTGTATAGTCAGTTTTAACTCATAGCCTTTTTGATTCGAGTCAGTAAGTCTGAGGGGTGTTGTACACCTAATGCCTTAAAGCCAACTGATTTGGGAGTCATTGGCCTAAAGCTTACTATAAGAGTCAATTAGAAAGCTTAAGGGTTTAGGACATTGCACCGATTGTATATGTAAATATTTCTCCAAAAAAAAGAAAGAAAAAAAAGAAGAGAAAGAATAAGGAGAATAAACTATAAAAAGATACTACACCAAACCCACATTAAGTTAAAAGATTTAAAGAGAAGAGTAGGGAGTCGGTGAAAGAAGATCTCTAAAAATTTTTATGGCTAATACTTAACTAATAATTGAGTCGAATTGATAATCCAATAAAGTACCTCTTTAATAATCTGGCTGGGCATCTACTACTGATAGGAATGCTTAAGATAACTTTCGATTCAAAGATAATTTGATACACAATGCTAATGTATCTATTTTACTCGAGGATGAGTAAAGTTCAAGTTAAAGGATGTAAAGAATATTTGAATTAAGCCACTAGAAGTATATAATTCTATTTAATTATATTTTATTTATTAAGAATTTGATGCTCTTTAGTCTATTTTATAGATAATTAGGAGTTTGGGTTCATATGATTCAAATTGGACTCAAATCGGATCAGATTTGAGTGAACCAGGCAACCAACTCCCATTTCAGTGTGAACATGACTTAAAGATCAAGGGTCAAGAAGCAACCTTTTCAATCAGGGATCCAGATTAGAAGATAAATGGAGCCAAGTGTGAACACGACTTAAATATCAAGAGTTCAGATTAAAAGATAACTCTAAATGAAGATCAAGTGTGAACACGACTTATTGATCAATTGAGGAGAAGCAAGAGGCTTGATCTAAGGATCCTTATTTACGCTCTCACTTTTTTTTATAAAATTTTAAATTCTCTTTTGCCCTTATTCATGAGAAATCAGCCACTCTCTACTCTATAAATAGAACCCCAAGATCTCCATCTTCTCGAATCAAGCCAACCCTAAGTTCTCTTCAAGCTTTTCTCTCTCTCCCTCTTTCTCTTCTCTATAAGTCTTGGAGAGTTACTAACCCTAGCACGACACCATATTCCTCCATAAATCTCTTTTTCACATCCTAAAAAATCTAAGAGAGGTCCTAATCCTAGTGCCACTACCCTTTCTCTTCTACATATCCTCTTCCATCTATCTTTCTTTCTTGAAGTTTTTAGACCAAGCCTTCCAGCCATCCTGCCGCTGTCTGTATGGAGGAAGATGAAAAAATCAAGGAGACACATCCACTATCGGGCACACTGAGAAGATCAACTTGGTTTAGTTATCTTGTATCATAATTTTATTTTTTTTTTTATGTATGCTTCTTTATTTGATTAATGAAAAGTAATTTTATTATAATTTTCATACTTCTTTCTTAGTTTCTTGCAATGTATTATTTTTTCTTTTGTCTTTTTGAAATAATCAATCAAGATCCCTGCAGATATGATCCCGACTCACCCTATCTACATAGTAGTGAGTAGGATTAATTTTGATGTACTACGACATGCATTAGAGTACATAACCAGAGTTCAAACTTCATCAAATCAGATGAAGACAATTGGTGAGAATGTGGAAAAGTCCACATTGGTAGCAAAAATCCTACGAACTCTTACACTCAGGTTTGATCCTATCACCACTGCTATTAAAGAAACAAAAGATTTAACTACTATGACTGTTGATGAGTTGTCAAGCTCCTTAGAGGCTTATAAGCAACGGCTTAATGAGAAGTCAGAAGAAAAACTATTAGATAAAGCCTTCCAATCCTAAGTTTCAATTAAAGATGAATAGAAAGAAGATGGCAGACAATAGTCTTCTGAAAATAGATCTCATGGTAGAGGAGGATGACGAGGTCATGGTGGTGGTAGAAGAAATTATGGAGGCAAAGGTAGATCTAACAATGAATCAGAAAATTATAGTGGAAGAGGCAGAAGATCATACAGAGGCTGAGGCCATGGATATGGAAGAGGAAGGTATGATAGATCTAATATTCAGTGTTATGAATGCAATAGGTATGGTCATTATGTTAGTGAGTGTAGGTCAAAAAATCATATTCAACCTGCAGAAGAAGTCCAATTCATCCAAGGAGATGGAGCTGATCATACTCTATTGATGGTATCTTCAAACAGAGAGAAGCCCAACTATGATACCTGGTATCTTGATACAAGTTGCACAAACGATATGACAGGAAGAAAGGAGCTCTTTGTGGAAATAGATGAATCAGTTAGAAATTCAGTCAAGTTTGCAGATGACA
This sequence comes from Elaeis guineensis, assembly GCF_000442705.2. Taxonomy (NCBI): domain Eukaryota; kingdom Viridiplantae; phylum Streptophyta; class Magnoliopsida; order Arecales; family Arecaceae; genus Elaeis; species Elaeis guineensis. The sequence continues at coordinate 72,296,064 of NC_025994.2, forward strand.
GCACAGTGCCAGTCATGGGAAAAGATAAAATTTTGATTCAGTTAAAAAATGATGATCATCAATATATTTCAGATATTTTTTATATTTTGAGTATGAAAAATAATTTGCTGAGCATGGGGCAATTACTTGAGAAATGATACAAAATGCAACTCAGAGACAATCATTTCAATATTTTGACCAAAAAGGTAAAATCATTTTTAAATCTCCTTTGACAATCAATCGTAAGTTCAAAATAGATATTAAGAATGATGTTTACCATTGTTTAAATGCAATTGTAAATGATGAATCATGGCTATGGCACCTTAGATTTTGTCATTTAAATTTTCAAAGTTTAAAAATATTACTTGCTCAGAATAATATGGTGAAGGGTTTGCCTGTTATAGATCATTCCAACTAGTTGTGTGAAGGATGCATGTTTGGAAAATAATATAGGAGGTCATTTTCAAATCACAATACATAGAGAGCAAGTAAGCCACTTGAACTTGTGCATTCAGATGTATATGGATCAATGAACACTACTTTACTTAGAAGAAGTTTTTATTTTCTAACATTTGTGGATGATTATAGTAGAAAGATTTGGACTTATTTTTTGAAAAAAAAATTAGAGGTTTTTGATGTATTTAAGGAGTTTAAAATATCTATGAAAAAATAGATTGGACACTCTATTAAAGTATTAAGATCACCATTTGATATACACCACAGCATATCGGGGTTGCAGAAAGAAGGAACGGGATTATCATGGACATGGCAAAGAGTATGCTAAAAGCTAAAGATATACCTAATAACTTTTGGGCTGAGCAGTTTCTTGTTAGTTTATTTATTGAATAGATCACCTACTAAAAGTTTGCAGAATGTCACTCCTAAAGAAGCTTGGAGTAGCTTTAAGCCAAGTGTCAGGCATCTTAAGGTATTTGGCTCTACTATTTTTATTCATATTCCAGATGAACTTAGAACCAAGCTTGATGATAAAAGTGAAAAAGCTATCTTTATTGGTTATAAGCTTGGAAAGCTGGGTGGATACAAATTGTATAATCCAACCATACAGAAGGTAATTATTAGTACAGATGTAATTTTTGATAAAACACATGCATGGGATTGGAATATGGAGAAGGAACTAGATTAAAAAAAAATAGTGCTGGAAGAAAGTAAAGATATAACAAAGACACAAACACCTCAAGATATAGAAAATATGAGCAAATTCCTATTCAAAGACCCAATAGAGCTTAGCAACTATCTTTAAAGTTACAAGACTTTGAGGTAATATTTGATAATAATGTTAATGATGATGGAGAATTGGTCCACTATGCTATATTTGCAGATAGTGATCCAATCAGGTTTGAGAAAGCAGTGCAAGATAATAGGTGGATTAATGCAATGGAGGAAGAAATAAAGGCTATTGAGAAAAATAACACTTAGCAGCTAATTGATATTCCAGTAGGAAAGAAAGCAATTGAAGTGAAGTGGGTTTTTAAAATCAAAACAAAGCCAAATGGTGAAGTGGAAAGATATAAGACAAGATTAGTAGCAAAGGGCTACAAGCAGTGGCCAGGAATTGACTACCAAGAGGTATTCTCTCCTGTTGCTAGAATTGAAATAGTAAAATTAGTTATTTCTTTTGCTATGCAGAGCTATTGAAAAATCCATCAAATGGATGTGAAATTGGTCTTCCTAAATGGCTCTCTTGATGAAGAAATCTATGTCAAGTAAGGGAGTGAAGATAGGATGTATCGGCTCACGGCCTCAAGCAAGCCCCCATGTCTGGATCAAGAGGATTGATGATTTTCTACAATACAAAAAGATGGCTTCGAGAAGTGTCCTAATGAATATACCCTCTATGTAAAGAAAAGCAAAAGTGGTATTTTATTAGTCTGTCTATATGTTGATGATATGATTTTCATAGAAAATAATCACTCTATGATCGAGGACTTCGAGCTTGCTATGAAGTCAGGGTTTGAGATAACGGATCTTAGTTTGATGTCTTTCTTTCTTGGGATTGAAGTTATCTAAGCTATAGATGGGATTTTTATGTGTCACAAGAGATATGCTACTGAGATATTAAAGAAGTTTAAAGTGTTTGAATGCAATCCTATGCAAATTCCTATGGAAGTTGGCACCAAATTATCTAACATAGGTGATGGTTCTACTATGGATTCAACTTATTTTAAAAGTATAGTTGGAAGTCTAAGATACCTAACATATATTAGACCTGATATCACTTATGGAGTTGGTCTAGTTAGCAAGTTTATGGAAGCACCGAAGTAATTTCATCTTCAAGTTGCTAAAAGGATCCTGTGATATATAAAGGGCACTCTAGATCATGATCTCTTCCATTCAAATGTTGCAAATAATCTTACTGGATATTCTGATAGTAATTCGGGAGGAGATCAAGATGATCGAAGAAGCACTACAGGGCATGTCTTTATGTTTGGTTTAGCGGCATTTTCATGGTCTTCTAAGAAGCAGTTAGTAGTTGCTCTTTCAACTTGTGAGGCTGAATATGTAGCAGTAGCCTCATGCGCAAATCAAGCAATTTGGTTGAAAAATATATTGAATCAGATTTATTTTAAAGTGCAGGGTCCTACCAAGATCAATGTTGACAGTGTCTCTGCTATCAACCTGGCCAAGCATCCAATCACTCATGGGAGGAGCAAGCACATGGACTTGAGATTTCATTTTCTCAGAGATCAAGTCAACAAGAAAGAAATTGAGCTTACTACTGCAAATCGGGTGATCAGATCACCGACATCTTGACCAAACATTTGAAGTTCAAGATCTTCATCAAGCTCAAAAAGAAGATGGACATGACAAGCATGAAGATTTTGGATTAAGGGAGAATGATAGTGATAATCCAAAATAGAAAGTAGTTTTGATTTAGTTTTGAGTTGATAAGCTTTATTAAAACTCATTGAATTTTAGTTTTGATTAGTTGTTTGGCATTTTTATCTCAATTAAAATTTGTTTGCTGGTTTGTGTTTAGTTGTTAGCATATCTTAATCCACTTGGTTTGCCGAGCCTATAAAAAAAAAAATGGGTGTAGAAAGAGAGAAATGTATCATCTAGTAAAATACAAGTTTATTTATTTTATCCCTCTTCCAAGTTCTTATATATTCTCTGTTCCAATAAAGATCGACCCATCTGAGCCATGAGCCCATGACAATAATATTATGGTTAAAATTTTATAATATCTGGCAAACACAAGTGGAATCAATCTATCCTAGCGCAAGTTTTTGCAACAGAGTTAATAGATAAAATTTTGTCTATAACTATATCTTATCGTGAGTGTGGGACAGGTTGAGTTTGGGTTTATCTCCTGGGCTGACTGTGGAAGTTTTGATCTTTATCATATTTTTAGATAAACTCGAAAGTGTTCTGAATTTTGCATGGGTTTGGAGACCCTTAAAGGTTCATCCCAAAGTTATTTTGTTTATGTGAAAATTAGGATCGCGTCAGTTACCATATGCGGCTATATTATCTCAATGAGGTTTTCATATTATTAGTTTTTGTGATGCTTGCACAGATACGGAGTACTCTTTATCTCATGTTATACTTTATTGTAGAGTTGCATATCAAGTATAGAGACTTGTCCCATTATAGTATTTATCTATTTGTTCATCTTTGATGCTTGAGGAGTTTTTGCAAATTGTTAAAGAGAATTTTTTTTTACCAATGATAAGAAGTCAGAAGCTATTCTAAGTTGTTATATTGCCTATAATATCTAGTTGGTGAGGATTGATCATATATTCAAAGATTATAGATAGAGTTCTTTACACCTTTTAAACTTATATATTTTTCTTGGAAGCCACTCCCCCTATTTCCTAAAGATTATTTTTTATGATAGTGTGCAGGATCAAGGTAATTTTGGCGGATCTACTTTTATTATTAGAAGTGCTAATTGCGGCAACATGCATGTATTCAAATTTTCTATACCAGGGTTTCTATGGTAGAGTTGTGTGATGCATGGAAGGTTTGATATATGCAATATACATTCTCTAGGTCACACAAATTTAATGGGAGGGTGATTCTATGATGGTTGTCAGATGGCTTTTTAATCCACTTTGAATGATAGTAGTCTACATCCTTCATTATAAGGTTATTAGAAAGTACCATACTCTTTGAGTGCTTTGATGTGCCGCATGTTTATCATGAAGTTAATAGTACTGCTGATTGGATAACATTTTATATGACTAATCGTACAAGATCAATTTTATAGGTTTCTATAGCTAATCTCTCTGTTAAGTTAGTTAATATTTTATTTCTGATAATCATGGATATATTTATTCATATTTTGTTTAATTTGATGTATCCATTTTATATAAAAAAAAAGAGTGGATCGGTGCATCCACATGTTCAGTTTTTGTCACTAGAACCTATCCGCATTATTGATTGAACAAGATTGTAGATTGGATTTTAGTCTCACGTAACAATGTTGCTTCGCAGCCATTCAAAGTAATTACGCCTTCCCTCCTCAATACAGCTTTTGACGTTGAGATTGCATTGGGACTCCCCTCGATTTAGCAACTATATGTTAAAGTTTTGAGTCTCGGATAGTGTATTTCCGAAGTATTAAAATATGTACAATCATAGTATGATGGTTTTTTTTTTTATTTAAAAAAAAAAAAAATTTATAACGTGCACATCATCTACGATGATTGACTCATACATAGAATCGAGATACGGCATGCGAAATTTTTTTTTTTTTCAATCTCATATGTGAGCCAATCATCATGGGCAATGCGTATGGTTCTGCACCACCTGTGGTGCATAAAAAATTTTATTTGAAGAAAAAAAAGAGAAAAAAGATGATAATTACTGGATATGGTGCCCAAGGCCCACCTTAAAATTATACAAATAACATAGCTTATTATTATTATTATAAAATAATTTTATTTGACTAAATTTTTATAGTGTCTATGATTATATTATTATTTGAATAATTTTATTCTTTGCCCCTTTACATTCAGCTCTCAACACATTCGTGACGAAGGGGCGTGTAAGAAAAGAATTAAGGTGCTGCAAAGATGGGAGAGAATCCTTATCGACCAAACTAATTAGGATGTATGTAGGGATGTAAATGGACTGAATTAGATTTGATTATATCTAAATTTAATTTTAATCTAAAATATTTTTGAATTTAAAAATTTGACTTCAAAATTGAACCAAATATTCTACTAGTCCAATCCAATCCTTTCCAAAAAATTTGGATTGGATTGGACTGAATTTGTAGACTTTTACATAAATTAGACTGTAATTTGGATCATAATTCAAAGTTATATGAATTCAAAATATATACTACTTATAGGTATTCTATAATATTGTCCTATATCTAACAACTAATATTATAATAGCAATGGATAAGAAATAAAAAATATAAATTTCAATACCAAAGATCTTAACAAATCGTGCTATAATAGTATTGTCACGCCCCCAGCCCGAGATCGCGAGTAGGGGGTCGCGGCAACCGCTGCATACTTATGAAAAACTCTCTCCATAAGCATGCAAGGCATCTCATCACGATATCAATGCATCACAGCGGAATAAATTCAAATAATTATTATTTAACTTTAATTCAAGTAATTAAAATAAATATCTTACATCCAATAAAATTTTACTAAAAATAAAACAATAGATCTAAGTTCAATAAAGTTGACAATGCTAAATCTCGCCTCTAAAAGCTCTGTCCCAATATTTCTTCCCACGCTCGAAATTAATTATCTGAATCTGAAAAATAGAAAGAAAGGTAATGAGCTAGACAGCCAGTAAGTAACAAATATCTCAACTAAATATTTCAGATATTATATAATTTTTAAGAACAATATTGCAAATAAACATAAAAATATATTTCATTCTGATTTAATGCAAATCCAATATTTTTAAATATTCACATATAATATAATAATAAATCTGATTCGATTCAAAACACTCGTAACTCAACAGCCTCGACTATGACCAACGTTTAAGCCCCATTGGTGGGGTCCACAGAATACCAGTGCACAACCCCCACTAGCAGGGTCCACAAACACCAGCGCACAACCTCCACTGGCAGGATCCACTGAGTACCAACGAATAATCCCCATTGACGGGACCCACTGAAACATAGTTAGACTGAGAGCATAAATCCGATTCTGTATCAAACACTTTGTATCATAATATATCATAATTTTTCACTGAACGTGTGCATAATCGACATACCATAATATTTCAAAAGCACTTTTCTTTCAAAACATAGTTTCATAAATCATGCATAATTTTAGAGAATAATTATTTATTTTTAGAATAAATATGAAATATCTCGAGAAGATGATTCATTACTTACCTTTCACGGAGCATTGAATGAACAGATCGACTAACTTCTAGGAGATTTTTTCGTGCCTATTATTCAAAATTATATTTTTACATTAATTTTAATTTAAAATTAAATCTAAACAAGTCCCAAATCAAAACCTCACTTAAAATCAGACTCTTGCCTAAACTTGATCAAAATCATCAAATGAAGCCTTACACTATGTTAATCCTAGAGGAATAACTTTAGAGAGAGAGAAATCCATCAAGAGAGAGAAACAACCAAGAAAGAAAAAATTTTAGAGAGAGAAAGTTCAATTCCAGAGAGAGAAAGTAAGGGTTCAGACTGAAAGAAGAGAGAGAAACTCTCTCTCTCATTTTATTTATTTATTTATTAATTATATATATATATATGTATATACATATATATTTTATTATTATTATTATTATTATTATTATTATTATTATTTATTTTTTTTCTTTTCTTTTCTTTTCTCTTTTTTCTTCTTTTTCTTCTTTTTCTTCTTTTTCTTTTCTTTTCTTTTCTCTTTTTTCTTCTTCTTCTCTCGGGCTCCTTCCAGGCCGAACAGGGGACCGACAGTCCCCTCCTTTGCCGGGCCGTTCAGGCCGCGGCCGCCACGGCGGAGGCCGGCGACAAAGGGGGGCCACTCTCCCGGTCACGGAGAGGCATGGTCGGCGGTCGATTGTGATCGCCAGCACCGGAAAAATCCAAGGAAAAGAGGCCAAAACAGGGGTCTCTTTTCTGACCAAGAATCGATGACTCCTGTCGTCGGCAGCCGCGCACAAGGGCACGGGAGGAAGGGGAAGGAAGAGAGGAAGAGAAGGGGAACTCACCTTGGCCTCCGGATACCCCACCGGCGAGCAATCACGGCGAGAACAAGAGGAGTGTCCGTGGCTCCAAATCGAAAAATAGGGAGAAAGAGAGAGGAAGAGGGCCGATGATCGGCTTCTAGGGAAAGGGGAGGTCTTTTTATAGAGAGCCCTAGGACTTCGAGAGGTCCTAGGACTCCCGTTTCGCCTGGGTCTCGCCGGAGAAGAAGACTCCTATCGAGAGTCTTCTTCCCGATTTTTCCTCTATTTTTTTTTTTGAATGGGTTTGGGTCTTTTAAATCGGGCTTGGGCTTGGGCTATAACATTCTTCACCCCTAAAAGAAATTTCGTCCTCGAAATTTTTCATACCTGTCACCATTGTATTGGAAGCCTGTGCATTCTGTTGAGTAAGCGCATAAACTCTTCCCTGGGTTTTACAAATCTGTCCACCACCCCTATGTTGTCCTTCATAAGTTCTTTGGCCAACTTGATTTTCTGTATTTAACGGACAGCTAGCAATTTTATGATCCATCTGACCACATTTGAAACAAACACCTGTATTCCAATAGCAATCCTTGTCTGCATGATTTTTGCCACATCTGGAGCACTGCTCACCATCAATCTGTTGCGTCTTATTATCTATTGCTTCCTTAGCTGATCTTTTGATGTTTTTATTATTCTGCCCTTGTGTATCATTTGATTTTGCTCTCTTTCTTTGCTTTCTTTCCCTTTCCATGCGTTCTTCATTGACTTCTCTTTCAATTATCAGTGCTTTGTTTACCACATCTGCATAAGTTGTCAATTCATATGGAACCACTTATTTTCGAATCTCAGTTCTCAGTCCCATCTCAAACTTGTGAACACGTTCTTGCTCACCATCCACTAATCTCGGAGCAAATTTTACTAACTCTATAAATTTTGCTTCATATTCAGTCACACTCATACCCTTTTGCTTTAAATAAATAAACTCTTGCTCTTTCTGGATCCTTATACTCCGAGGAAAATACTGATCATAGAATGCAATCCGAAATCTTTCCCAGATAAGTATTTCACCGTCTTGTTCATACTTGCGCTGTAGTCGCTGACACCAGTTGTATACTTTTTCTTGTAGTAAATAAGCTGCATATCGAATCTTTTCTTCATCAAGACACTCTGGGACAGCGAAAGCCTTCTCCATCTCTATTATCCAGTTATCAGCCTCTAGAGGTTCAGTAGTCCCCTTGAAAGCTGGAGGAGCAAGCTTTTTAAATTCTGAAATGTTGTTCCGTTGTACTGGTTGCTCTCCATATTGTGGTGGTGGATGCTGATGTTGTTGTGTATCTCGTTGTATCTACTGTTGTTCAAGCATTTGCTGCTGTATTTGTTATTGTGCTTGTACCATTCGGATTAGGGTCTGCATTAACTGAGCCATATCTGGTTCTTGACATGCTCTCGAAGTACTCCCATTAGGATCTACGACTCCCTCCTCCTGAGGGGTGCCACTGATCAGATGGGGAGTGCTACCATCCCGTGGTTGTGATGTTTCTCTTGCAATTTCTTGAGTAGTTCTTGTCATTCTACGGAGAGGCATAGTAACCTTGTAGTAGTAAAACCTTATTAGATTCATTTATCTATTTGTTAGGATATATTTATTATGATGCTCATACTTTAACGTCCCAATATTCCTAATGTTTACCCACCTACACTCATACTATGTCAAATTCTATGTGTCATAATTTATGCACTTATGCTCTGATACCATATTAATTATCACGCCCCCAGCCCGAGATCGCGAGCAGAGGGTCGCGGCAACCGCCGCATACTTATGAAAAACTCTCTCCATAAGCATGCAAGGCATCTCATCACGATATCAATGCATCACAGCGGAATAAATTTAAATAATTATTATTCAACTTTAATTCAAGTAATTAAAATAAATATCTTACATCCAATAAAATTTTACTAAAAATAAAACAATAGATCTAAGTTCAATGAAGTTGACAATGCTAAATCTCACCTCTAAAAGCTCTGTCCCAATATTTATTCCCACGTTCGAAATTAATTATCTGAATCTGAAAAATAGAAAGAAAGGTAATGAGCTAGACAGCCCAGTAAGTAACAAATATCTCAACTAGATATTTCAGATATTATATAATTTTCAAGAACAATATTGCAAATAAACATAAAAATATATTTCATACTGATTTAATGCAAATCCAATATTTTCAAATATTCACATATAATATAATAATAAATTCGATTCGATTCAAAACACTCGTAACTCAACAGCCTCGACTATGACCAACATTTAACCCCCACTGGCGGGGTCCACAGAATACCAGCGCACAACCCCCACTGGCAGGGTCCACAAACACCAGCGCACAACCCCCACTGGCAGGGTCCACTGAGTACCAACGAATAATCCCCATTGACGGGGCCCACTGAAACATAGTTAGGCTGAGAGTATAAATCTGATTCTTTATCAAACACTTTGTATCATAATATATCATAATTTTTCACTGAATATGTGCATAATCGACATACCATAATATTTCAAAAGCACTTTTCTTTCAAAACATAGTTTCATAAATCATGCATAATTTCAGAGAATAATTATTTATTTTCAGAATAAATATAAAATATCTCGAGAAGATGATTCATTACTTACCTTTCACAGAGCACTGAATGAATAGATCGACTAACTTCTAGGAGATTCTTCCGTGCCTATTATCCAAAATTATATTTTTACATTAATTTTAATTCAAAATTAAATCTAAACAAGTCCCAAATCAAAACCTCACTTAAAATCAGACTCTTCCCTAAACTCGATCAAAATCATCAAATGAAGCCTTACACTATGCTAATCCTAGAGGAATAACTTTAGAGAGAGAGAAATCCATCAAGAGAGAGAAACAATCTAGAGAGAGAAAATTCTAGATAAAGAAAGTAGAGAGAGAAAGTTCAATTCCAGAGAGAAAAGTAAGGGTTCAGACTGAAAGAAGAGAGAGAAGAGAGAGAAACTCTCTCTCTCTCATTTTTTATTTATTTATTTATTTATTATATATATATGTATATATATATATTTTATTATTATTATTATTTTTATTATTATTATTTATTTTCTTTTCTTTTCTTTTCTTTTCTCTTTTTTCTTCTTTTTCTTCTTTTTTTTCTTTTCTTTTCTTTTTTTTTTCTCTTTCTCTTCTTTTTCTTTTCTTTTCTTTTCTTTTCTCTTTTTTCTTCTTTTTCTTCTTTTTCTTTTCTTTTCTTTTCTTTTCTTTTCTCTTTTTTCTTCTTCTTCTCTCAGGCTCCTTCCAGGCCAAATAGGGGACCGGCAGTCCCCTCCTTTGCCGGACCGTTCAGGCCGCGGCCGCCACGGTGGAGGCCGGTGGCAAAGGGGAGCCACTCCTCCGGACACGGAGAGGCATGGCCGGCGGTCGATTGCGATCGCCGGCACCGAAAAAATTCAAAGAAAAGTAGCCAAAACAGGGGTTTCTTTTCCGACCAAGAATCGGCGACTCCCGTCGCCGGCAGTCACGCACAAGGGCACGGGAGGAAGGAGAAGGAAGAGAGAAAGAGAAGGAAAACTCACCTCGGCCTCCGGTGACCCCACCGGCGAGCAATCACGGCGAGAACAAGAGGAGTGTCCGTGGCTCCAAATCGAAAAATAGGGAGAAAGAGAGAGGAAGAGGGCCGATGATCGGCTTCTAGAGAAAGGGGAGGTCTTTTTATAGAGGGCCCTAGGACTTCGAGAGGTCCTAGGACTCCCGTTTCGCCTGGATCTCGCTGGAGAAGAAGACTCCTATCGGGAGTCTTCTTTCCGATTTTTTCTCTGTTTTTTTTTTTTTTTTTTTGAATGGGCTTGGGTCTTTTAAATCGGTCTTGGGCTATAACAAGTATCATATCAAAAACATAAGTTCTAAATTTTCAAAAAAAATTATATTGTCAAAATATAATAAATTCTGTAACATTTAAAAGAAACTAAATCTGAAACACACACATATATGTATGTGTAAAATTCAAAAGCCCAAATTAGAAGAATAGATTGAATTTGATTTGGACCTATAATTTAGATTTTGGATTAGATTTGGATTTTATAACATTAAATGTAAATCCAAGTTCAAAATCTAAAATTTTTAAAAATTGATCGTAAATTTAAAATCAAAATCAAAAATCCGATCCAATTTTCTAGTTCAATTTAGATCAGTTTGAATTTTAAATTTTCTCCTATCCACTTAAACACTTAAATGTATGCAACATGAAAATATGGACACACCAATGCGCCTCGCCAATTCCAATTTTTTACCGGTCTAGATATGTGTCAATAAGCATAAAACCTTTTTCCTTGTTTTTTAGTTGGATGAGGCATGCACGTATATATTTTGTGTAGTGATAAATAACAATTTATTTGCCAGATAGAAGAATGCTCCGGACCATTGAGTAACACTAATCCTCATGTACAATGTGGAAGCCCTCGACCACTTTAAGATTAATTTCTTCTTTTCATCTGTGAAGCTCGGCTCAAGCTTTCAAAATTTGGTTTGTTGGTAAATCATGTGAGCCACATTTCCATTCAGGAGGTGCCACTTCAGCACTTTAGCTTTTCTTTATTGCAAGCTACGTAACCTGAAAATAATTCACCAGTCGCAACGCCCCATGCCACCAGTGCGTGAGGCAATGGAAAGAAGGATGCCGGTGCCACGAAAGGAAGCCATATGATCCCAGTACTCCAATTGGCTCGGATTCTCTGTAAAGGGACGTACAGTTTGCTCTTTGGCTTTCTCTATGGTTGGCAGCCTGGTCACAAGAGTGCAACCGGCATCCGAGGCCTTGGCTTTCACAAGGGAACAAATCACGTGAGACAGAGGCTTAGAGTGGGACCCTTAGCCTACTGTCGTACGGGCACCATATGAGCTGCCAATACGAGCGTCAGAACGTTTAAATTGGAACATGTCCGTGCTTGGGACATTTATTCTTGTTTCACGTGACCCAGTCTAAATATTGTCTTTAAATGTGCTATCACTCTCTCTTTCATGAGAAGCACAGCCACTTTGATTCCCTTTGAGCTCTCTAAATAGTAATCAAGAATTAGGAGAGAGAAAGCAAGATGATGTTTGATTGTTGAAGCATCAGCTCCAAACACTGAGTGCTTGGATGCATGACTTGCATACAATATAAAGAGATGAATTTATGTTCCCGTCTGAAAGAGTTCTTGCACTCAACATCATGCACTTCAATTGCTCAAATAATTCCAAACCACATTCACTCATGCATTGTGGCCAAAAAAAAACACCATGTTCAAACCACATCAAGCCCTACTTAGTTGCCACCCAAACTCCCCCGAGATTCAACAAGATACCGATGCTTTAATGATCGCGTCGACCCCTATCGCACAGTGATGTTACTACGCGTTGATGTTGAGAACCTGTTACTTTGGAGATTGGCATTTAATACAGGATGGCTAACTATTCTCGACGCATGGGTCAGTCTATCATTTAAGATGGCTAATCTGTGATAAATTTTGCCGAATAGTCCTCCTTTTTTTTTTCTTTCTTTCTTTTTTTTTTTTTCAGAAATAGGAAGGATTAAAGATGCAAACCACTTTAGTCCGGCCCGACCCACTGAAGTCTATTTCAAACCATTTTAGAAGATCCCTATGATCAAATCATTTTAGAAGATTCATAAAATATGATCTGATTCTAACATTAGAAATATTCTATTTTCAGAACGTATATGATAAAATTCTTATCCAACCCATTTAGTTTTATGGATTAATTTAGATCTTATGCACAATAGGATCCAAATTATATATGCTCAAATTAAATTCCTAAATTTTCTTCATTTTTTGTTGCTGCATAGTAATAGTAAAATGTGCTTTTTAACAATAAACACTATTAGACTAAGAAAAAATGCACACAAAATCATATAACTATTTGAAGATAGACTGTTTGAATATAGACTTTCGTTTAATTGGACACTGAGCGACAAGCAAGCCTACTTGACAACATGACATTGAAAATTGAATACGTTGGAGCAAAGATGACATTGTAGCAAGAAATAGATCCAGTCGTAGCCCATACCAAGCACTTCGATAAGTCACGTCGAATTTGATTTAAATTATTAGCAATTCCCACTTACAACTTGTGTTGAACCCAAATTGGTCCTGCTTACAACTTGTGTGGAACCCAAATCAAACCTAATCAAACTCCAACCAAATTCAATTTTTTCAATTAGTTGCAGATTATACGTGGATCCAATCCAAATAACCCATTGAAACAATTTCTTATCACAAAACCCATCCAATTTTTTATTAGGTTGAATCTAGATCCAACATTAGAATCCAATCAAAAAATCAAATACACTCGGGATCACTCAAAATTCGATCGAACATGACCCATTTGCATCCGTACTCAGGGCTGCCGATCAGTTGTATCCAATGGTAGAACGTTAGGGACGTCATAATATGTCACCGTCTATTACGCACATATTTATACGTTTAATTAATATAGACAAGCTTATAAACTGGTGCCTACGTGGTGAAAGTCTGAAACCTAGCTGCAAAACAAAGATTAATGGTAGGTTAATAATATAGGCACATAATAGAAACCCATCAAAATCCAAAGTTGGAACATCATGACAAAACTCTCAATGCGATCACAGAGGGCAAATATAAAAGCAGTATATATGGGAAAATACAATGTAACAAAACAGTCCCAACTGGCCGATCATCTTTCTATCTTATTTTCTCCAAACACCCATCACCACTCTCACACCATATCAACTTTTATAGACGCACCATAACATGACAACCCACTAGTAACCACTGCCGAGTGTGGAAGAAACTAAGGAGATCATATAAAAGATGTTCGGGCCCGGTCGAGGCTTAGGGGCACTTTGGCCTCCTCTTCTTCCCAAAGCCAGTGTACTTGTCCCTATAACAAGGGCACTCATCCTTGTGGCCATAAGTCCCAGAAGGCACGCAGCGGCACTCCTCGCAGCACAGCCCGCAGTATTTGAGGCAGCGGTCCTGATAGCTCGCCTTGGAGCACCTAACCTTGCACTTGGAATCGCAAAAAGCTAGCACCAAAACATATATAAAAGAGCACTCTCAATACGACTAAGGAAAAAAATGAGAGAGAAAAAGGAAGTAGATCTGAGATTAGTGTTTACGTGAGCCGGCCATAGTGGCTTGGAGATAGGAAGAGGCCAAGAGGATCAGTAGAAGGGCTAAGGCAGCGTGGAGGGGCTTCATGACGTTTGCTCAGACCGTAAGAAGGAACTTAAGGTGATGAAGAGTCGGAGGAGTTTGGGGTGGCTATTTATAGCAGAGAAAGAAAGAGACCGAGGGTTTGAGGTAGGGGTTTGGTGAGAGACTGGAGTGAAAGAGTGATGACCCGTGGGCCGGCTCCTGAAGGGAGATGAAAGAGACGTTCGGTGGAACCGCTGTTCAAAATTACGGTGGTCGCATCAGTTCCCAAGGCATCCCGTTGTATCACGCATGCCATAGTACGAAGACCTTGTAAATTATAAAAAACATAAGTTATTTTCTTTCCCTTTGATGAACGGTGCTTCCAGTTACTCTTTTGGAAACAAACAAGAAAAAGATTATTCATTTTTTTATGATTTATTTACGGAATTACAGTGAAGCACACATTATATCATGCGAATATTTTCCAATTCTAATATTTTTAAATGCTTATCGTATTTCAAACCTTGCTCCCTACACAAATTGTCTGCGTACATAGTAAGCGTTTAGGCAACAGCCCTTATTCCTACCAAAAATAAGAATATGAAAAAAAAAAAACTTATCTGCTATCTCATTTATATAACAATGATGGCAACTATCAATAGCCTTAATGCTACAATAAAAAATAAATTTTATTTGCCCTTAACGCTATTTTCATTATTACTTATCACAGTAACCGCTACAATCTCCATTTTTTTACTTCCAAAAAAATCAAATCCGACTTAAACTAAATGGATACCAGCCGTCATTGTTTGCATTTATTACTGTGTAAGGCAACAAGTTTTAAGAAGGAGACCAGCTGTTATTGCGGAAGGGAACAGGTTTAATGGATTCTATAGGATCACGGAGTTGTTGAGAACTCTGCACACAACGAGGAGAGCGGGGGAAAAAAAAAAATTGGTATGGATGGGACCATGGTGCAGGCCTGTTATGGAATTATGGCGTAGGGATGGAGGACGCGCTGCGCGCCGAGCGGCAGCGTGTGCGGTCACGCGTCCTTGCTTGGCCTTTAATCCGCATCCATTCAATGGCTCTGCGGGGACGTTGGCCTCGGCTTTGATTACAGCGGTGGGGTCTGCTCCCCTCCCTTACTCTGTGGGACGGGGTCGTATCTTTCGCACAGAAAAAGGATTATCCTTCCTCCGCGCGAATCCACCGTCGGATCATCCATATCTGAGATCTCGGCGGTTTTGCGACCTATTGCGGAGGGTGATCCAACGGTGGATCCGCGCGCAGGAAGGTCGCGAAAGATACAAGCTGCTTGGCTTTCTGTGTACCGCCCTCTGTGCTGGTGCCTTTTCGTTCGCTTTAGCTGCGGAGGGAGAGATGATAAAAGGTCTCGGTAGGTGGGTGGCTGTTATGGGTGGACTCGAGTGCGGTATCACAGCCCACGGCCAGCTGGTCTCGCTGGAGAAGCGTGGAAGGTTCTGGGTCGCACTTGCTCCGAGGGACCTCCGCCAGACTGTGTGACTCGTGCGTCGATGGATAAGAATGCACGTGGCGGGCTATTCCCACGCACCCTGGTTCGCATTTTTTTCACTTTATGATGCATGTACGGTTCACGTGATAGACCATCAATTGATACAAATTAGGGTCGAGAGGTATGTTTTTTTTTTTTTTTTTTTTCAGGAAAAAGAAGTTGACCGTTGATGTAGGTCATATCGGCGAAATGTGCCTGCGATCCTCAGTTGACCGATAGCAGCACCGCATTGGCATTCAGAGTCAACGGCCAAATAGATCTTTTGATGATTAGCGTTGTGGGAGATCCATGGCTTTGATCGGAGATGACCGAATACAGACGATGCGGAGTGATTAGGGATGACCAAAAACGGACGATGCGGCAAAATCTGTAAAATAAATTTTGATTAAAATTAATTTTGATGTAAATCTTTCGATGATTAAATTAAAAAATATAACAGATAAAAAAAAATAGAGGATGCACATATATATATATATATATATATATATATATATATATATATATATATATATATATATATATATATTTGAAATTTTTTTTTTTTTATCTCTATTTATATAGATGTGAGAGCCACAAGTGGAAAATTAATAGGAGACCATTCTGAACTTTCCATCCGTATCCATCTTGATTTTTAGATTTGTGAAACATAAGAGTTACTGTGACATGTTATCCATGATGGAATTTTAATAGTCTACCCGAGCTTGGCCCCAGCAATGATTTCCCCCGATTTGGACTTTGGTGGTATATGTTGCCTTATGTAACGTGCAGTCGGCCACTCACAGAGATGGTTTGATTTGATAGGACTTCATCTGGTGCACAACCAGCCGTTGGATAGGCATGGTGGAGTGGTGTGACTTGATGAGACTATATGGGGGTCAACCCTTTCAAATGCAGCAGCCAGCAAATGCTGAAGGGAATATAGCCTGCAGCTAGAAGCAAGGATCGGTGAAAGATCCTTCGGTCGAAAATGATGCTGGGATCAGAATTTTTTTAGAATTGGCGTCCGATGTCCAAGTGTCATTGTGATGCCGATGGCTAGAAACTCATGCTCGAAGCCGAAATCGACAGTCAAAATCAAGCTTAGTAGTAGAAACTGGGATCAACGGTCGAAGTCAGGATCGACTGGATTTTCTACCAATTCTTATAGGAGCTTCATCCGTAAGGAACAATGAGAGGATGGGGGATCGATAGGATCCGAAGTGAGATCCACTACTTCATTATGTATTGAATGACTTTCTTCAGCATAGCTTCTTCTATAGCTCTGGGATGATATATCTACTATTGGGATTATACTCATTTACCTTAGATTGGCACTGTGGGGGTGATCTCGAAGAATGGGGATCAGATTGATCCGAAGTAAGATCTCCACTGCCACATCTTTGGTAGGAAAGACATACTATCCCCCAACGCTTGCTCTCTACTCCCGATTTCAAATTGGAGAGAGTTTGGACAAAAGGAGTAAATTGGTTCGTTGCTGCTGAAGGCACGCTACCGTCGTAGCTGAAATGACATGTCCATGCCTTTTCAAAGAAAGAAAAGGTCACATCAGGGGTTAATCATGATTGAAAAAAATAGAAAGATTTTGCGGGATTCAAAGAACAGCACGCTTCATTTCGAGTGTTGCCCATAAATGTGCTGTCCATCGGCTTTTGCCGGCCAATAGGGGCTTGTCAGATGTGGGCCATCCACCAGCAAAGGAGGGATTTGGTATTTGGGCCGTACTGGCCCTCTTGTGCCTATAAAAAGGGACTGTAATCCTTTCCCATCTTCTCCCATGCTTCTAGAGTTTCCTCTTTCTTTTTCTCTGAGCCAGAGTTTCCACTTTCTTCTAGCCTTTTGAGAAGTTCTCCCTCTGGCTATCTCCCTCAATTTTCTTGGGTTGCTGGTGGCCTCTTCCAACCATTTTTTTGGATCAACTATTCTCCATCTTCGCACTGTTGTAAGTGGGTTTTTTTGTTCCCCTATAGATTTTATGGTTTCTCCCCTTTTTGGGTTCTCTGTCAGTTATTCTTGTCTCTTCCTTTGTTTTCTTTGCTTCCTCTTCCTTCTCCTTTCCTTTTCAACTTTGAGCCTGATGTTGTTGCTGTCGATGTGCCTTGACTGATGAAGCACCTCCAAAGAGCTCCTGGCTATATTTGTATTCGTAAATAAAATACCCTTCTCATGGCTATATTCGTCCGAAGGTGAAGCACCTTTAAGAGACTTCTAGCTATATTCGTTCGGAGATAAAATATCCTTCTCGTAGCTATATTCGTTCGAAGATGAAGCACCTATGAGGAACTCCTAGCAATATTCATGTTCATAAATGAAGTACCTTTCTCATGGCTATATTCATCTAGAGACAATGCGCCTGTGAGGAACTCCTTGGGTTTTCCTTATTCTTACACTGCCTGAGTCGATGGGCTAAGGATCCTTACAAGTTTACCCTCTGAAGGTCTTCTTAGGCTAACCTTCACTTCTCGCATGACTAAGATCTTTTGATGCTCTACTAGCTGAAGAGTGAGGAGTCCGAGGTCCTCAATGGATTAGCCTCCGCTTCTTAGTCGCTAACATCTTTGGCCCATAGGGGTTGGATTGGCAAGCACTAGGGGTCCTTTTAGGCTCATCCATTTCTGAAGATCCTCACAAAGTTAGCATTCACTTTTCATACGACTAAGATTTTTTGATGCTCAACTCACTGAAAAGCAAGGAGTCGAGGGTCTTCAATGGATTAGCCCCCATTTCTTAGTCATTGAGGTCTTCGATCCATGATCGGGAGAAAGACGGCTGTGTCTTAAAAAAGGGGTCATCTTATTAAAAGATAATCAGTTCGTAGTTGGCAATACATTTGAAGATTTTCTGGCATGGATTGCTATTGCCTTGGTTGGGATTCATCCGATCTAAAGACCTTGGTGGGCAAATCCAAAGTTTCCTCTGAATGAGTTCGGAGAGTTTCAGTAGTTGGCTTTGATGTTGGTTAAAGTTTGCCCGTGGGTCCACTCACCAGAGACCCAGGCACCAGTTCGCAATGTGCCTTGGAACTCTGTTTGTCATAATGGCAAGTGAGACTTTCCAAGGGAACGAATTAGGGATTTATCTTGGATCAATCTCTGATTGCCATGTGGCAGGTCGAAGCAGGTCTTAGGGCACTCACCGACTGCCCTTCGATAACGAAAATGTGCTATTAATGGTTGTGACGATTGGCATTTTAGCATCGGATGTGTGGCACGATCCAATTATTGGTTAGTTGGGCATGCTGTTGGGAAATGTGTCCCAAAAAGCCAATCGTCAAGTTGTTGACGGTTGAGCAACCAAGTATTGTAATTGATTTGTTAATAAATAAAATATATTTGGCATCTTCATCATAAGCTTTCATCTTCTAATGAACTCCGTTGTTATGATGAAGTCCTTAGGACTATTTAAGTTCGATAAAGAGAGGATTTATCGATTAGTCCTTAAAACCGTTCACGACCAAATGATAAGCTGTTAATAAGGACGACAGCTTCTATCGAGCATAGGTCACTGTAGGCCATATGGGTTGGTTGTCCTCTTAACCAAGGAGTGTGGAGACATTGGTATGGCATACAGGTGAGATGTAAGGATACATCGTCATTGAACGTGACCAACTTCAGAGTATTCTGCTGTCGAGAATGTCTCTGATGGGATATAGGTATAAATGTCCCATAGACTTGAGATTGCCTCAGTGACTTGCAAGCAACTCACTGTGCTTAGATACTGGACTAACTGAATTTCTAATTCAGAGATGGAAGGCTTCTGGGCACAGTCAAGTACTTGCAAAGTCAGAGTGTGATCGAGATGAGATTGATCACTCCAAGAGTTGGAGAAGAATGAGTCGCTGTATTTCAATTTAGCAAAATCTTGGCCAGGATAATCCATCAGATGGATTTAATATTTTGAAATACAATGTGGACAACCTGATCAGAGTTGACAGTTGAACTTTGGGATGTCCTATGATCATTTTGGTCAAGGGGATGAATTATATGAAAACTATATCCGCATGAGTTCTAAGGATGTTGTTCTACACATTCGACCTATCCAGTCGTCGGGTACCATTGCTAGATGGTCACTTCGATTGGTATAGAAATTTATTTCTGTGCTACCGACTTAGGTTCGGACCTATGAGGTCACACACATTAGAGTTCATGATCCGATCGGATGGTTGATCAATGATTAAGAATCGTTCTAGGGTTAAATGATCAATACGATTGACATTTAACCCAGTGCAAGTGTTGCAGGAGGATCGATTAGCAATTCGATTGCTAATTGGCTTAATTTGATTAAGCCAATGGACTGAGATTAAGTCTAATTAAATATAATTTAATTAGATTTAGTTTGGGCTTGATTGGATCAAGTTCAATTGGTTTATTGGATAAGCCAAGTGCAAGAAAAAACTAATCCTAGTTCAACTAGGACTTGGGTCAATCTAATTTCTAATTTGATTAAAAAATTAAATCAGATTTAAATTTAATTTAATCTGATTAAATTAGGTTATTAATTGGGTTAAGACCTATTTTAATTAGGTTGATCTAATTTTGGTTTGATTTGGTTTGGAAAACCAAATTAAAACAAGTCATAAGATAGAATCCTAGTAAAACTAGGATTCCACCTTGCGCCACATAAGCCTTCCCCACGCCCTCTCTCTTATTGAACGCCAATCTCCACTTATTTTGTGTGACAAAAGCCCTCTCCCAGGTCTCTCCCACATTCACAAAAGGTTTCCTCTCTTCTTTCTTACATGGAAGGTGGTTTGGATCAAATCAAAAAGGAATAAGTTTGGATTTCGAATTCTATGAGATAAAGTTTTAGAAATCCAAAACTCTTTCAATTTTGCACCGAATTTATCTAATTTTTTTTTGAAATTTTTATGACTTTTAGGGTACATATTGTGCATCTTTTTCTGATGATCCATGTACGAAAATATGGAGGAAGTGCTCAAGAGTTGGGCGCCCCTTAACTTGCCATGTTTGGATAAGCCTTGACTAGGTATTTGACCTAGACAAGGACTCTATCATATCTCTCTGTATAAAATGATTTTCTTCATGAAATTTTTGGAGAAGATAGATATTTGAGAGACCTTTGTGCCACCCAAAAATCAGAAAGAAAAACCTTTGGGTCGTAGAGATATAAAAGACGCAAGTTAGGATGTCTAGAGAGAAAAATGTGAAGAAGAAGAGGGTCTTCTTCTAGGGTTTTTTGTTTTCATATCTTTCCTCCCTCCATCTTGAGTTTTCTGAGAGCATCTCAGATCTGAAACTCCTCCTTTTACTTTCCATCTTTGGAAGAGTCCAAATCAAGAAGAAGGAGGCACCTGATCAACCATCAAAGAAGGATCAGTGCAGTACTAGCATACTGTGCTGATTTCCTGAAGCAGGACTTCTGATCGAGATTCGTGGGCTCGTGTGGATGACTCCTAGAGGCCGGACGCGTGTGCGGCTTGCAACATCATCCTTAAGCCCGGATCAGCGAGGTTAGAGCGTCTAACTTGCAAGGTAATAGATCTGATCTATTGTTTAATACATACATTAGATGTGGTATAGAAACATGTTGATATGATCAACATGTAGTTCATGCTATATTTATATATTTTAATTTTTGATTTAATGCTATGTAAAAATTATGTAATAAGATCTTAGATCTAGGGATTTTCTGATTTTAAAAAATAAATTTTGATTTATTTTAGTCTTCCGCTGTATGATCTTGAAAAAGTTTCAAGATCTAACCCTGAAACCCTAGATCTGGTTCCTACAATTGGTATCAGAGCCTAAGTTCTTTATTACATGATTACTTATACATGCTTAGATTATTTTTTAGATTAGATCTAATTTATAATCTGATTATTAAATTTGAAATTAAAATTTTAGTTCAATCACAAACTGCAAGGTTGTCCTGCTGTAAGGTTTACCCCTTACAATGCAAAGGTTGTCCTAGTTTGTGTAGATCTATCTTTAATCATAAATTTGTTAGATATGATCTAGATTAAATTTATAATTTATTAGATTTAAAAGATATTTAAATCTAAAATAAAATCTCTTTGTTAATAATTTTTGTGCAAAGAAATTGTTTAAAGTTGAAACTGTTTCAATTACATGAACCTGTTTAGATTAGATCTAAAGTAGTTTCATATTTATTTCACTTGTATCTTGATTATGAATCAAACATGCAATATAGTTGGTAGAATCATATTATAAAATTATTTTACAAATATAAAAATTATTTTTTGAAAAGTTGAACCCAACCCTCAGCCCAAACTTAATTAAGAATTAAGAAGTTGTTTGATTAGGTTCTAGGATTGTGAATTGAAGAACCTAAGACACAAACCATAACACATTGGGTTAATGGGTTAGTGGGAATTAGGTCCATTAATTGGGTTAGACCTATGGTTAGATTAAAGATGGACTTAATTAGAGAATTGACTAAATCTAATCAATTGTTGTCTTAGATTAGGTCAAGGATTCTCTAGACCAATTATAATAGTTGTAGTTGGTCAAGTCCATGTCTTTAACGAGAACCAAATGGACTTGATTCTTGGCTAAGCGGTCTAGCATGAACTGTTAGGTTGATCTAATTAAAACTAATTAAACCAGTTGGTGTCTAAGGTAAACCAGACCGATGGTTTTTAATTGGGAGCCCGCTTACCTGGCCATTTCTGATGGTGTCTAAGGCAAGCTTTGGCAGACCCTCCCACTGATCGAACTTACCTGGCCTCTTGATGAAATTATGTTTTAATCAGATCACTTGACTATTCGAGCTGACCCATGTCAGCTAGGTAAATTAGTGTGACTGATTTAGGTGCTCCTAGACCAGTCTTTTTAATGGTCTCCCTTAAGCTGACTTGGTGAAGCCAGTGGGAGGATCATGATAAGCTGGTTCATCTGACCTCATCCTCTAAATTATTTAAATCTTCTAAAATTATTAGGTCCTTAAAATGATAAAGTTATGGAGATAACTGAGTTATAGCCTCCCATTAAGGTGTTTGATAATGAGTCCATTAACTCAATAATCATTGCAGACCCAAAGACCTGGTGCTTGTTGACTAATGAAATTATCACTCATCATATGATGACTTGAAAGTGTCTCTCTAATGGTGGTTAGGTGAGCCAACCAAAGTTGGGCTTAATCATTCGTTGGTTAGATGCACCAAGTATGATCATGTTAATGGTTGGACCTAACCGGATCCTTACAGTGGAGGCCAAAGCCTACTAATTAGGTTTCTGGGGAAAAATTAAAATTACTAGAAATTATTTAGAGAAATAATTGGTTATGAACCTACCTTCAGATGTACATGGGTTGGCCAACCAAAGTTGGACTTGTGTGCAGTCTAAGTGGATTCTAGTACCCACTAAGAAATTAGGGTAATTCCTCGAATTGGAGGTAGAGGCTACCAATTCGAATAAAATAGTGGGAGAAACCTTTTGATTAAAGTTCAAATCTCTAGGTTTAATGAATCAATTACTAATTAGGTTATGGTTCTCCTTTGTGCAAATATAGCCACTTCCCTATCACTCCAATCATTAAGTTGGTGAGATCCAACTTCGGTAGCTGGTACCGAAAGTTGAAGATAGTCCTGGAGCATGAACGGATCCTATATGTGATAATGGATCCTGCACCTGAGGAGCCAGCTGTCAATGCACGTGGAACAGTCAGAGACACTTACTAGAAGTGGCTCAGTGACCGAACCACGGTGCGCTGTATCAGCTGGCTGCCATGAGCGACGAGTTCAGTCGCAGATTCGAGATGACTCAGTCAAAGGATATGCTTCAAGTGTTGGAGGATGCCTTTGGCACACCCGATGATGTGGAGAGACACAAGACTAGTTGTGCCATCTTCAACGCCAAAATGCGGGATGGTGCCTCAGTCACTGATCATGTATTGTACATGATCGAGCTGATGGAATGATTGAGCAAGCTCGACTTTCCCTTGCATGAGCAGCTTGGGAAAGATGCAATACTGAACTCGCTGCCCAAGTCTTATCTCCCATTCCTCACTCATTATAGAATGACAAAGCCTGAAGTAAACTACCATAGGTTACTGGGGTTGCTTCAGAACTTTGAGAAGGATCACCAACTCCTCAAGGAGTCGGTGAACTCAGTGGGAGGTTCGTCTTCTGGTTCTCGACCTTTTAAGAAAGGGAAGAAGAACAAGAAGAAGAAAGTGAAGAAGGTGCAAGTTCAGGCTGGGACATCAGTGCAGAGCCAGACCAAAAAGATCAAGCCTGATAAGAGTCTATTCTACTGGCAAGCACCCTAGATTAGATAGTGTGTCAGATATCTACTATGGCACTGTAGGCTAGGTCATATAAACAAGAACAGAATAAACAGGTTGACTCAAGAGAAAATCCTCGAAGTCAGTGATTGTGAATCACTTCTAACCTGTGAGTCCTATCTTCTTGATAAAATGACCAAGTCACCTTTTACTGGAAAAGGTGAGAGAGCTACTGAGCTCTTGGGCCTAGTACATACTGATGTTTGCAGGCCCATGAGCACCAGTGCTAGAGGTGGATATTTCTACTTCATAACTTTCACGGATGACCTATCCCGATATGGATATGTCTATCTGATGAAACATAAGTCGGATTCATTTGAAATGTTCAAACGATTCCGAAGTGAAGTAGAAAAATAAACTGGGAAGAGTATTAAAACTCTTCAATCTGATCGAGGAGGAGAATACCTTTCTAGTGAATTTCTCACATATCTAGGAGAGAATGGGATTCTCTCCCAATGGACTCCTCCAGGAACACCACAGCATAATGGTGTGTCTGAAAGGAGGAATCGGACTTTGTTAGATATGGTCTGATCCATGATGAATTTTGCTAGCTTGCCGATATCCTTCTGGGGATATGCACTCGAATCGGCCTATTATCTGTTAAATAGGGTTCCAAGTAAGTCTGTAATTAAGACTCCATATGAGATATGGACGGGACGTAAGCCAGCACTTTCACACCTTGGGTCTGGGGGTGCCCGGCCTATGTCAAACGATTAGTCACAGACAAACTTGGACCTAGGTCTGACAAATGCTCATTCATAGGGTACCCCAAAGAGACAAAAGGATATTTTTTCTACCATGCTGATGAACAAAAGGTGTTCGTCAGCCTTAAGGCAATCTTTTTAGAAAAGGAGTTCCTTAGTGAAGGAACCGTTGCCTCTAAGGTTGAACTTGATGAAGTTCAACAGGTAGAAGGACCGACACCAATAGCTGAACCTGAGTCGGATATGATTAGATCAGATCCAGAGCCCAATATACCTGCACCATTAAGGCGATCCGGTAGAGTACCGCATCAGCCGGACAGATACTACAGTTTCTTGGTCCGAGACGGTGATCCCATCGAACTTGATGAGAATAATGAGGATCCGATCACCTATATGGTACAATGCAGAGATCTGATTCCGAAAAATGGCTTGAAGCCATGAAATCCAAAATGGAGTCCATGAAGGTCAACGATATATGGACATTGGTTGACCCACCTGAAAGGGTTAAACCCATTGGGTGTAAATGGGTCTTCAAAAGGAAGAGGGGCGCAGACGGAAAGGTGGAGACCTATAAAGCCCGTCTGATCATCAAGGGGTATCGTCAATGTTATGGTATTGACTATGATGAGATATTTTCTCCTGTGACAATGCTCAAATCCATTCGGATAATGCTTGCAATAGCTGCCCATCTGGATTATGAGATCTGACAGATGGATGTAAAGACGGCTTTCCTAAATGGAGAGCTGACTGAAGAGGTGTATATGATACAACCTGAGGGGTTTACATCCACAGATGAGTCCAAGATGTACAAGCTTCAGAGATCCATTTATGGACTGAAGCAAGCTTCTCAGAGTTGGAACATGCATTTTGATAAGGTGATCAAAATATATGGCTTCATTAAGAATGGAGAAGAGCCCTGCATCTATAAATGGGCAAATGGTCTAGTTGTGGTATTTCTTGTCTTGTACGTGGATGACATTCTCTTAATCGGGAATGACATCCCCGCACTACAGGGAATAAAAGTTTGGTTGTCATCACAGTTCTCCATGAAGGACTTGGGTGAAGCATCCTACATCCTAGGGATGAAGATCTATAGGGATAGATCTAAAAGGATGCTTGGGTTATCCCAGTCCATGTACATAGACACTGTACTGAAGAGGTTCAGTATGGAGAATTTCAAGAAGGGCTATCTACCGATAGGCCAAGAAATTTCTCTCTCTAAGAAGGATTGTCCGACAACTCCAGAAGAGAGAGAGCGTATGAGTAGAGTCCCATATGCTTCAGCCGTGGGATCTATCATGTACGTCATGACATGTACAAGACCAGATGTGGCATACTCACTAGGAGTAGTGAGTAGATACCAATCTGATCCTGGAGAAAATCACTGGAAAGTGGTTAAAGCCATCCTTAAGTATTTGAGAAATACTAAGGACCAATGGTTGGTTTATGGTGAGTCAGATCTGAAACTTATGGGGTTCACAGACTCCAGCTTTCAATCTGACCATGATGACAGCAGGAGCGTGTTGGGTTATATCTTTACTCTGAATGATGGAGCCATCTGCTGGAAGAGTTCCAAGCAGCATACTGTGGCAGACTCTGTTTGTGAAGCGGAGTACATCGCAGCATCGGATGCTGCAAAGGAAGCTGTGTGGCTGAGGAAATCCATCACTGAGCTCGGAGTAGCACCCTCCCTCGATGGTCCAGTCCTGCTCTACTGCGACAGCATTGGTGCCATAGCTCAGGCGAAAAAACCCAAAGCACATCAGCAGATGAAGCACATCTTGCACCGCTTCCATCTGGTCCGAGAGATCATGGATCGAGGTGACGTCGACCTTCAGAAGATCGACGGAAAAGAGAACCTGGCCGACCCCTTCACTAAAGCCCTGACGATAAAGGAGTTCGACAACCACAAGTCGAAGATGGGTATTAGATACTGTGTCGAGTGGCTTTAGGACAAGTGGGAGTTGTTGGAAAATGTGTCCCAAAAAGCCAATCATCAAGCTGTTGACGGTTGAGCAACCAAGTATTGTAATTGATTTGTTAATAAATAAAATATATTTGGCATCTTCATCATAAGCTTTCATCTTCTAATGAACTCCGTTGTTATGATGAAGTCCTTAGGACTATTTAAGTTCGATAAAGAGAGGATTTATCGATTAGTCCTTAAAACTATTCATGACCAAATGATAAGCTGTTAATAAGGACGACTGCTTCTATCGAGCATAGGTCGCTGTAGGCCATATGGGTTGGTTGTCCTCTTAACCAAGGAGTGTGGAGACACTGGTATGGCATACAGGTGAGATGTAAGGGTACATCATCATTGAACGTGACCAACTTCAGAGTATTCTGCTCTCGAGAATGTCTCTGATGGGATATAGGTATAAGTGTCCCTTAGACTTGAGATCGCCTCAGTGACTTGCAAGCAACTCACTATGCTTTGGTACTGGACTAACTGAATTTCTAATTCAGGGACGGAAGGCTTCTGGGCACAGTCAAGTACTTGCGAAGTCAGAGTGTGATTGAGATGGGATTGACCACTCCAAGAGTTGGAGAAGAATGAGTCGCTGTATTTCAATTTAGCAAAACCTTGGCCAGGGTAATCCATCAGATGGATTTGATATTTTGAAATACAATGTGGACAACCTGATCAGAGTTGACAGTTGAACTCTGGGGTATCTTATGATCATTTTGGTCAAGGGGATGAATTATATGAAAACTATATCCGCATGGGTTCTAAGGATGTTGTTCTACACATTCGACCTGTCCGATCGTCGGGTACCATTGCTAGATGGTCACTTCGATTGGTATAAGAATTTATTCCTATGCTACCAGCTTAGGTTCGAACGTATGAGGTCACACACATTAGAATTCATGATCCGATCAGATGGTTGATCAATGATTAAGAATCATTCTATGGTTAAATGATCAATACGATTGACATTTAACCCAGTGCAAGTGTTGCAGGAAGATCGATTAGCAATTCGATTGCTAATTGACTTAATTTGATTAAGTCAATAGACTGAGATTAAGTTTAATTAAATATAATTTAATTAGATTTGGTTTGGGCTTGATTGGATCAAGTCCAATTGATTTATTGGATAAGCCAAGTGCAAGAAAAAACTAGTCCTAGTTCAACTAGGACTTGGGTCAATCTAATTTCTAATTTGATTAGAAAATTAAATTAGATTTAAATCTAATTTAATCTGATTAAATTAGGTTCTTAATTGGGTTAAGACCTATTTTAATTAGGTTGATCTAATTTTGGTTTGATTTGATTTGGGAAACCAAATTAAAACAAGTCATAAGATAGAATCCTAGTAAGACTAGGATTCCACCTTGTGCCACATAAGCCTTTCCCACGCCCTCTCTCTTATTCAACGCCAATATCCACTTATTTTGTGCGACAAAAGCCCTCTCCCAGGTCTTTCCCACATTCACAAAAGGTTTCCTCTCTTCTTTCTTACATGGAAGGTGGTTTGGATCAAATCAAAAAGGAATAAGTTTGGATTTCGAATTCTATGAGATAGAGTTTTAGAAATCCAAAACTCTTTCAATTTTGTACCGAATTTATCCAAATTTTTTTTTGAATTTTTATGGCTTTTAGGATACATATTGTACACCCTTTTCTAGTGATCCATGCACGAAAATATGGAGGAGGTGCTCAAGAGTTGGGTGCCCCTTAACTTGCCATGTTTGGATAAGCCTTGACTAGGTATTTGACCTAGACAAGGACTCTATCATATCTCTCTGTATAAAATGAGTTTCTTCATGAAAGTTTTGAAGAAGACAGAGATTTGAGAGACCTTTGTGCCATCCAAAAATCAGAGAGAAAGACCTTTGGGTCGTAGAGATATAAAAGATGCAAGTTAGGGTGTCTAGAGAGAAAAACGTGAAGAAGAAGAGGGTCTTCTTCTAGGGTTTTTTGTTTTCATATCTTTCCTCCCTCCATCTTGAGTTTCCTGAGAGTGTCTCAGATCTGAAACTCCTCCTTTTACTTTCTATCTTTGGAAGAGTCCAAATCAAGAAGAAGGAGGCACCTGATCAACCATCAAAGAAGGATCAGCGCAGTACTAGCATACTGTGCTGATTTTCTGAAGCAGGACTTCTGATCGAGATTCGTGGGCTCGTGTAGATGACTCCTAGAGGCCGGATGCGTGTGCGGCTTGCAACATCATCCTTAAGCTTGGATCAGCGAGGTTAGAGCATCTAACTTACAAGGTAATAGATCTGATCTATTGTTTAATACATACATTAGATGTGGTATAGAAACATGTTGATATGATCAACATATAGTTCATGCTATATTTATATATTTTAATTTTTGATTTAATACTATGTAATAATCATGTAATAAGATCTTAGATCTAGGGATTCTCTGATTTTAGAAAATAAATTTTGATTTATTTTAGTCTTCCGCTGTATGATCTTAAAAAAGTTTCAAGATCTAACTCTGAAACCCTAGATCTGGTTCCTACACATGCACCGCTTGAAAACTATATAAATAGGGAGTCTCCCTTGCAGTAAAGGCATTCATCAGATAGCTTCTGTTGGTCCTCCTTGAGTAATTCATAATGATGTAGCCGTTGCCATGATGTAAAGGAGGTGGCCAAGAAGAAGGCCAAAGATCTTAGGAAGTCTTTGCCCAAGAGGGCGAAGGCTGCCTTGCTAGAGCCGCCTCCTTCGAGGGCCCCAGGTGAGGGGTCCTCCACTCCTGGGGGAGCAACCCATTGAGGGACCACTACCAATGCTTTTGTTGAGGCAAGACTCCACTGTATTGTGGAGTACAAGGCCTTCGAGGCCTTCAAGGGGGAGCTCCTCGATGCTTCTACTACTGGGTTCATCTAGGACTTTAAAAATTACAAAGCTCATATAAAATATCTGATGCCACAGCTGGATCTGCACCATCTCTGTCCAGGGAACAACGATGAAGAAGTCAGAGCATTTTCCTCAGAGGATGAAGATTAGGCCCTCCCTGCTACCTAGTATTGGCTTTCCCTTCTTTCTTTCCCTCTCTCTCTATTTTTTTTTTGTGCAGCACCTTCGTGGCATTGTTTTTGTGAATATCAATGTTAAAATGAATGAAAAAGAGAACCTTTATGCATACCTTTTTTATAGATGGGTTCTACTTTATAGTGGTAGTCTTCTCCAAAGTCTCCCACATTGCAATGTCGCAAAACCATTGGATCATTGTTCTAGGGATATGCCTTCAAGGGTTTGATAGGCCGAACATCTTTTCCTAATTCTTGGAGATTCGCATGGGAATCGGATCATCATCGAGAATCGGGAGAGGAGTGGGGGTCCTAAAAAAGGATTAATTTATTGAGAAATAAATGTTAAATCATTGATAGTACATTCAGAGATTTTTCAAATTTCATAGCGGAGGTAAGGATGTTCCGTCCAGTTACTTTTGATGATAAGTCTTAGGCCTGATGACTTCATCTACTAGATAGGAGCCCTCCAATTTTGTGGACAACTTCCCTCGTTCCATTAGTTGCGATACTTTGGCATGCCATAGGACTAGATCTCTGATTTGAACTCCTTAACATGGATGCGAGAGTTGTAGTATCATGCCATCTGATGCTGGTAAGTCATCATCCTCATCCGTGTCTTCTCTTGAACTTCTTCAAGTAGATCCAGGTTGGCTCGGAGCATCTTTGCATTGCTCTGGTCAGTGTAGTTCTCGACCCACAAAGATGGGAGTCCAATTTCTAGTGAGATGACTATTTCTATCCCGAAGGAGAGACTGAAAGGAGCCTCTCTCATGGATATTCTCTGGATAGTTCGGTAGGTCCAAAGTATGTTATGTAGTCTATCCACCTAAGATCACTTAGCTCGATCCAACCTAGCCTTCAAACCCTACAAAAGTATGCAGTTGGGAACCTCAACCTCTCTGTTGGCTTGCGGGTGCCCTATAAATGTGAAGTGATGAGAGATGTGAAGGCTTTGATAGAATTCGATGAATCTGGAGTTAGAGAATTGACATCCATTGTCCATGATTAGCATCCGAGGGAGACCGAAGTGGCAAATAATGGATTTCCAAATGAAATCATTTATTTTGGCTTCGGTGATTTTGGCAAGAGGTTCAGCTTCCACCTATGTTGTGAAGTAGTCAATGGCCACAAGTAGAAATTTTCTCTAACCTGATGCTTGTGAGAAAGGCCCCAAGATGTCCATCCTCAATTGTGCAAATGGCCAAGCGGCGCTGATCGGGACTAACAGAATGGCTGGCTAGTGCTGGACGTTAGCATTTCGCTGGCGTCAGTCATAGTGTTTGGTAAAACTGACAGCATCTTATTGTATCGTCGGCCAGTAGTATCCTCACCGAAGTATCTTATAAGCCAACGATTTTTTGTCCAGGTGGTTTCCACATATACCCTCATATACTTCTTGTAAGGCGTAGTATGCTTCAGAGGGTTGAAGACATTTGAAGAGCGGACGGAGAAGGATCACTTGTAAAGCTTGCCTCCATGCAGGACGTAATGAGTGGCTTGATGTTTAATTTTCCAAGCCTCCTTTGAATTCGAGAGCAATGTCCCATCTTGTAGGAAGTAGATGAAGGGGTCCATCCATCTTGTAGGACTGGTTCTTCAATGCTAGGCTCCTTCAGGACCTCAAAAAATGATCTTCGGGGTAGATCTTTTGGTGCCAAAGTTGTTAATTTAGATAGCAAATTGGCTCTCAAATTTTTTGTTCTGAGGACCTACTGAATATTGAAGTTAGCAAACATCGAGAATAAGTCTTTCACCTTTTGGAAATACTTTTTCATATTTTCCTTCCGTGCTTTATAATCTCCATTCACTTGTCCTACCAGCAGTTGGAAATCGATGCGAATCCTCAATTTCTGCACTCCAAGCTTTGCAATACTTAGCCCCATGATGAGAGCTTTATACTTGGCTTCGTTATAGATGGTGAGAAGTCGAATCTTAAGACGTACTCTGCAACAATCCATCCAGTCCAAGCAGTAGCAAGCCCACTCCTGATCCAGTAGAATTGGAGGATCCATCCATGTGCACCACCCAAAATTCGTCTGGCTCTTCAGAGGGGTCTTGTTCAATTGGTTCTATCATTTTTAGGACTGGTTCAGACCTTTCTTGCTCCTCTAGGATGGTGCGCTCAGTGATAAAATACATCAAGATTTAGACTTTAATAGAAGGTCGAGGTTTAAACTCCACTTTAAATTTTGCAAGCTCGATCGCCTACTTAGCTAATTGACCTGATGTGTCAGGCTAATGCAAGGCCGCCCTAAGAGGCTGATCGGTTAGGATCACAATAGGTGTGCTTAAAAGTAGGGCCGAAGTCTTGAGACCGCAATGATGAGGGCAAAAATGAGCTTCTCTAGCCTGACGTATCTGGTCTCGGTATCATGGAGAGTCCTCCTGACATAATAGATGGACTTCTGAGCTTTGTTTTGCTCACAAACCAGCATGGCACTTAGGGCAACTAGAGAGATCGCCAAGTATGGGTAGAGTTCTTCATCCAGCTTTGGCTTGTCGAGGAGTGGCTTGAAGCCTAGATAACTTTTCGGCTCCTCAAATGTGCACTGGCATTCTTCGGTCCATCAAAAATTCTTTACTTGCTTTAGGACTTGGAAGAAGAGAAGGTAGTGCTCAACTGATCTAGAGACAAATTGATTTCGTACCGTCACTCGACTGATGAGGCACTGAACCTCTTTTACAGTTCTTGATCGGTTCATCTCCTATATGGCCCTAATATTTTTGGGATATACTTCGATCTCTCGGCTTGAGACCATAAATCCTAGGAACATGCCCGAAGTGACTCCGATGGCACATTTCTCCATGTTCAACTTCATCCAATACTTTTGAAGGGTGGCAAAGGTCTCCTCGAGGTCTTCAACATGGGTTCGTGAGGCTCTACTTTTGACATGTATATCATCCATATAGACTTCTATATTTCATCCTATCTAGTCTTTGAAGATCTTGTTCATGAGGTGCTGATAAGTTACACCTATATTCTTTAAGCCAAAGGACATAACCCTATAACAAAAGAGACCTTGGTCAATAAAAAAAGTTATTTTTTTTCTCATCTTTAGGTGTCATTTAGATTTGATTATATTCAAAAAAGGCATCTATGAAGGTGAAGAGCTCGTATCCTGAAGTAGCATCCACCAGTTGGTCAATCAAAAGTAATGGGTAGTTATCTTTGGAGCATGCTTTATTTAGGTCGGTGAAGTTGATACAGATCCACTACTTACCATTCGTCTTTTTCATAAGGACCACATTTGTGATCTAGTTGGGGTAGGTTACTTCTCGGATGAAGTCAGCATCAAGCAATTTATCCACTTCTTCAGCTATCGCCTTTTGTTGCTTGGGCGTGAATCTTCTCTTTTTTTGCTTGATGGGTCGATAAGTTGGTTTGATGCTCAATCAATGTGTCATTGCCGTGGTATCAATTTCTAAAATGTCAGTTGGGGTCCAGACAAACTCATCTAAATTTTCTTGCATAAAGAAAATGAGATATTTTTTGGTTACCTAATCCAAGTTTGACCTGATCTGGACTATATGCTCCTTATTCCCATCATTCAGTGGGATCATCTTGAGATCTTCTACCGATTCTCCATGCTTCTCTATTAATTCATCATGGATGTCCAGTCTGTCGATTGGATATACTTCAGAAGGCCTGGTGTCATGGAGCACAATAGTGTAATGCTATTGAGCTAGGGCTTGGTCTCTCTGAACCTCGCTGACTCCAAACTTCATTGGAAATTTCATCTTCAAATGATATGTAGACACTACAGTGGAGTGCATTAAGTCTGGGATACCCGATGATGGCATTGTAGGCTAATGGCATCCAAACTATAAAGAAGTCAACTTGAGCTGTGGATCATCAAGGGGATCGTCCAGCGACCATTGGTAGGATGATAACCCCTTTGATAGGCATTGCATCATCAGTGAACCCCATGAGGGGGAATCCAATCACCTAGCCACTTAGGGGATATGTGCATTTTAGAGAAAGTATCATAAAATAACACATCAATCAAACTTTCATTGTCAACCAAAATACGACATACATCACGGATATCTATATTAAGGGATACAACTATCACATCATTGTGCAGGAATTGAACTCCTTGGGCATCTTCTTCAGTGAAAACTATGGGTTCTTTAGTTCTCTGCCTTTTGGAAGTTCCAGTGACTCTTATTTCAACAACATGATGCCCCTCGATGATGGTGTTAATGACTCCGATTGGAGGTCAAACTACGGAAAGCTCTCACTATTGTTGTTCTGACTGTCGGGGTTCCGTTTGCCATTCGTTGCACTGTTCACATCCGCACCTGATGAATCGATCCAGGCATCTGTGATGAATAAACTCTTCAATCTCATCTCGGAGTTAGATGCATTCCTCCGTGTTATGACCGTGGTCACGATGGTAGAGATAATACTTTTTTGGGTTGCACTGACTCAGCCTCATCCTCTTTCTCATCACTTTGGGGAGCTGCTCCTTTATCTTCGTCAGCACCTGAGTTCAGAGAGTATTCAGCAGAGTGTAGTTTGTGAACCTCCTTGGCGGAGACACACACCACCCCCCTCTAACAAGACTCTTCTATTGGCGGTTCTATGGAGGGGTTCGGGATCTCCGACATCTGGGTGGAGATCGGGGGCACTGCTGACTCTTGCCATGATCTTCCTTTGGTGGAGGCTCCTTGACCTCCTCTCCTTTTCTTTCTTCGACCATCGAGAGGACTGAGGGCTCATTTTTCAAAGGCCTCATCTGTTCGAACATACTTTTCCATCAAGCCAATATCTCTATATAATCATGAGGGTAGATCTTCTCTGGTGAATACCGAAGACTATTCTTTAAAAGTCTACTCTTAAGGATGGTCATCGCGATCGACTGATCCAGATCATAAACTTTCAGTATGGCAACATTGAAATGGTAGAGGTAGGATCGGAATGATTCTCCTTCTTTCTGTTTAATGTTGATTAATGAATCCAATCCTTTGCACTGCTTCTTACTGCTGACAAAATGAGTCACAAATAAGTGACTCATGTGATCGAAGGAGTGAATGGTCCTGGGCTTCAGGCTCGAGTACTAGTGCCGAGACACACCCTTTAGAGTGGATGGAAAGGCCTGGCATAGGGTAGATTAGTAGCGCTATGGAGAAGCATCACGCTTTGAAGTGCTCCAGGTGATCCACAGGATTGGTGATCCCATCGTAGCTCTTCAGCTATGGCATTTTGAAGTGACTGAGGAGAGGTTCTTATATAATCTGGGTGCTAAATAGTGGATGGGTATGTAGCCATTGTCTCACGGTGGAGCCTGATTGCAAAGGGCTTCAATCCATTGATTCATCTCCTAAAATTTATAGTAAATTTTTGCATCTCGAACAGTACAGGCTTCAAAATAAGGCAAGTGGAATCAGCTTGAGGTGGAGTCATGCTTAGAGCAAGGACTTGGGGACTGCCACATCCTATGCTCTGGCACCTGGGGACGGCTTTACTGAGTCTATCCTTCCAACTCAGGGCATCATGGGGGGATCTGAAGTTGCTCCAGCAATGGAGCGATCCGGTGCATGGGATTGCTCTACTGCATAGTTTGAATAGCAGCAATCAAATTTTGGACTTGCTCGACCAATAAATTGAATTGCTCCATATTGACCACCATTCCTGATTGGGGGTGGAGCCTCCAAAAGTGGTACCTAGGCCTATGGGTTGGTAGAGTTCTCCATCGATTCGGAGTTGACAACATTGGAATGGTGGGAGGATGCTTCTTTGTGCAACGCCATAGTGTTGACCTAGAAATAGGTTTTTAGCTGCCCTCCTAGTGCCAATCTGTTGCGGAAGATTTCTAACTCTGATTGGAGTGCCTGGAGATGATCGAGAACGGTCGGTGTGGTGAAACCTGCAAACCAAATCCCAATCGGAGTTGGCTCTAGTGGAGACCCTCCAGCAGCCAAGTCAGAAAAATATAATAAATGAGAAGGAGAGCGAGAGGGATAGAGGACACGAATATGTGCATACCTAGAGGGTCCTTTTTTATCTCTTTTTATAGGGAGGTAAGAGCCACAAATGGAAAATTAATGGAAGACCATTCCAACCTTTCCGTATTACCCATCTTGATTTTCGGATTTGTGGAACATAAGGGTTACTGGCATGTTATCCACCGTGGGATTTGAGTGATCTACTGGGGCATGGCCTAAGCAATGATTTTCCCCAATTTGGACTTTGGTGGCATATGCCACCTTATCCAGTGTGCAATCAGACACTCTCAGGAGTGGCTTGATTTGATAGGACTTCACTCAGCCCGCAGCCAGCCATTGGAGAGGCATGGTGGAGTGGTGTGACCTGATGCCATTGGCACACAGCCTTTCAAATGTAGCAGCCAGTAAACGTTGAAGAGAATGTAACCTGCAACTAGAACCAAGGATCGACGAAGGATCCTTCGATCAAAGATGATGTTGGTGTTAGAATCTTTTTAGGATTGGCATCCAATGTCTGGGTGTCATTCTGATGCCAATGGCTAGGAACTCTTGCTCAAAACTGAAATCGATAGCAAAAGCCAAGCTTGGCGATTGAAATTAGGATCGACGACCAAATTCAGGATCGGCTGGATTTTCCATCAATTCTTATAGGAGCTTCATCTGTAAGGGTCAATGAGAGGGTGGGGATCAATAGGATCAGAAGTGAGATCCACTGCTTCATTATGTACTAAATGACTTCCTTTAACATAACTTCTTTTATAGTTCTGGCACATATTCGGTAGGAAAGACATACTACCCCCCAAAAGTTAGCATAGACTATAAATGGCTACAGCCTAGTGCTATCTCGATGAATTGGATAAGAAAGATCATAATCTAGAGCGGATTTTGGCAGATGGGATAAAGAGGCCATAATCATCCAAAGCAGCAAATAAAGAAAGAGTGTAGCTCATTTGGATATCGCACAGTATGATTTGCAACAAATAAGCATCCTCTTCTCTATATAAACCAAGTTAAAAAACCTCTAAATAAGAGATTTTTATTTTGGTATTCAAATTTTTACTATTAATTTTTTTAAATTTTATTTGACTTAAGCATCAGAGGATCCTCCATGGGATACATTCCAAGCATCTTCAATCGTTTTTCTTCAATTGTAAATCAAGTCGAAGCTCATATACCTTCTACCTCCTCTCTAGCTGAGCTGAGTAGATTTAATCCATCAAATCACCAACTCCATTAAATCAGATTTTGTGTGACAACAACCATGTTACACTTTTAGAAGATTAGCGACCCAAGCCTAGTGCATTTGCATTCTATATAGTTGGCTATAACTTGCTAATTGGAATAGTTAAGTGTTTGTATGTCGACTAGGGATGCAAATGAATCGAACTACTCACAAGCTACTTTAGCTCAACTCGATTCGGTTATTAAGCTCGAGTAACTCAAATAATTTTTCAAGTGGAGCTCCAATAGCAAGATACTTTGTTTAAAGATTCATGAACCTATTCAAATTTATATATTTTTTTAATAATATTTATTTATAATATATATATGCATATATTATGAATAGTCTAAGATCGAATTCAAGCTTGAGTATGACTTGGTTGAGCTTTAAGTCAAATCAAATCAATCTCGAGTATAGTCTTTTTTTTCTAATCAAGTCAAGCCCCAATTTGAAATATTAAGGATCAAATGATCTCGAGTTAAATTTCAAGCTCGAGAATTTTGAATCAAGTTGAACTTGAGACTCTAGCTACTCAACTTAGCTTAGGTTGATTGTACCCCCAACATCAACCATGCAACATCCCAGGTATAGTGTATACTCACGTTTTTGAAAATTATGGCATCAATATGTGAAGCAAGCCCGCTTGCCCTATCTTACCACCAGACCTTTCTTTGGTTATAAACAACCCTACGGTGATTATGAAAGACTACAAAATTAGAAGTATAAACTACTATGAATTATTTTGATAAATGGGATCATGGTAATCTATCAAATGCTCTTTCTTGAAGAACTTGCATACAACTTATACATCAATAATTAAAATACAATATAAAGTGGATATTAAAGAATATTGGCTCAAAGGAAGCACATAGCTGAAGGTCGCAGTCAGGGAGGAGATGATTTTTATGTTCTATTGAAGCCTTTGAGTTACAATCCATCATGATCCTTCGACAATGTCTATTGATTCATCAAATAACAGATGAACTATGAAAATATAAATCCCGAAAGCATCATTGCATGCCTTCCAAATCTTGTACATAGGATCCACTGATAGGTAGATGAGAAAGCATTGCATCATAATATCGGCTATATAATCATCAAAATTGTTCAAAGAATGGTCGGTAAGATTGGAATGTTTTAGTGATTATTATAATACACACCTAAATTGGACCATAGTATATCGATAAAAATTTAATTCATCCATCCATATATTTTTAACCACAATACTATTGATATAAAGGAAAGATCTACTATTTGTGCCTTGTATCAGCAATGAGGATGCTATAGAGATGCTTCACTAGAGATGGCAATAAGTCAAGCATGGATCAAGTTGGTCAATACCCTAGCCGCCCTTTAATTAAAAATCTCATACACATACCTGCTACAAACCCATCTTGAATTGGGTCAGGTAGAAAACTTGTTGCGGCCAACTCTCCGTCGCTTGTCACCAGAATCGAACACCTGCAAAACAGCATCTATGCAGATCGGATTTGTGTCCGGCGGGAACCCTCCGATGCCTAAGTCAGAAAGAAAAGTTGATAAACAGGAGTTGAATATAAGCAATTACAGAATTTTGGCCCAGAATTGGCTTACCAGTCCCATTTCTCTTAACTCATTTTATAGATGAGGTTTTCGTAACCGTCGGACGTGGTCTGATTGTTGGGAAATGTGTCCCAAAAAGCCAATCATCAAGCTGTTGACGGTTGAGCAACCAAGTATTGTAATTGATTTGTTAATAAATAAAATATATTTGGCATTTTCATCATAAGCTTTCATCTTCTAATGAACTCCGTTGTTATGATGAAGTCCTTAGGACTATTTAAGTTCGATAAAGAGAGGATTTATCGATTAGTCCTTAAAACTGTTCACGACCAAATGATAGGCTGTTAATAAGGACGACAGCTTCTATCAAGCATAGGTCGCTGTAGGCCATATGGGTTGGTTGTCCTCTTAACCAAGGAGTGTGGAGATGCTGGTATGGCATACAGGTGAGATGTAAGGGTACATCATCATTGAACGTGACCAACTCCAGAGCATTCTGCTGTCGAGAATGTCTTTGATGGGATATAGGTATAAGTGTCCCTTAGACTTGAGATCACCTCAGTGACTTGCAAGCAACTCACTGTGCTTTGGTACTGGACTAACTGAATTTCTAATTCAGGGACGGAAGGCTTCTGGGCACAGTCAAGTACTTGCGAAGTCAGAGTGTGATCGAGATGGGATTGACCACTCCAAGAGTTGCAGAAGAATGAGTCGCTGTATTTCAATTTAGCAAAACCTTGGCCAGGGTAATCCATCAGATGGATTTGATATTTTGAAATACAATGTGGACAACCTGATCAGAGTTGACAGTTGAGATCTGGGGTGTCCTATGATCATTTTGGTCAAGGGGATGAATTATATGAAAACTATATCCGCATGGGTTCTAAGGATGTTGTTCTACACATTCGACCTATCCGGACGTCGGGTACCATTGCTAGATGGTCACTTCGATTGGTATAGAAATTTGTTTCTATGCTACCAGCTTAGGTTCGGACCTATGAGGTCACACACATTAGAGTTCATGATCCGATCGGATGATTGATCAACGATTAAGAATCATTATAGGGTTAAATAATCAATACGATTGACATTTAATCCAGTGCAAGTGTTGCAGGAGGATCGATTAACAATTTGATTGCTAATTGGCTTAATTTGATTAAACCAATGGGCTGAGATTAAGTCTAATTAAATATGATTTAATTAGATTTAGTTTGGGCTTGATTGGATCAAGTCCAATTGATTTATTGGATAAGCCAAGTGCAAGGAAAGACT
Organism: Elaeis guineensis; assembly: GCF_000442705.2. Taxonomy (NCBI): domain Eukaryota; kingdom Viridiplantae; phylum Streptophyta; class Magnoliopsida; order Arecales; family Arecaceae; genus Elaeis; species Elaeis guineensis. Next base: position 72,335,821 of record NC_025994.2, read on the forward strand.
AGTCCTAGTTCAACTAGGACTTGGGTCAATCTAATTTCTAATTTGATTAAAAAATTAAATCAGATTTAAATCTAATTTAATCTGATTAAATTAGGTTCTTAATTAGGTTAAGACCTATTTTAATTGGGTTGATCTAATTTTGATTTGATTTGGTTTGGGAAACCAAATTAAAACAAGTTATGAGACAGAATCCTAGTAGGACTAGGATTCCACCTTGCGCCACATAAACCTTCTCCACACCCTCTCTCTTATTCAACGCCAATCTCCACTTATTTTGTGCGACAAAATCCCTCTCCCAGATCTCTCCCATGTTCACAAAAGGTCTCCTCTCTTCTTTCTTACATGGAAGGTGATTTGGATCAAATCTAAAAGGAATAAGTTTGGATTTCGAATTCTATGAGATAGAGTTTTAGAAATCCAAAACTCTTTCAATTTTGCACCGAATTTATCCAAATTTTTTTTTGGAATTTTTGTAGCTTTTAGGGTTTACATTGTACACCCTTTTCTGGTGATCCATGCATGAAAATATGGAGGAGGTGCTCAAGAGTTGGGCGTCCCTTTACTTGCCATGTTTGGATAAGCCTTGACTAGGTGTTTGACCTAGACAAGGACTCTATCATATCTCTCTATATAAGATGAGTTTCTTCGTGAAATTTTAAGGAGAGATAGATATTTGAGAGGCCTTTCAACCATCCAAAAATTAGAGAGAAATACCTTTGGGTCGTGGAGATATAAAAGACGCAAGTTTGGATGTCTAGAGAGAAAAACGTGAAGAAGAAGAGGGTCTTCTTCTTGGGTTTTTGTTTTCATATCTTTCCTCCCTCCATCTTGAGTTTTCTGAGAGTGTCTCAGATCTGAAACTCCTCCTTCTCTTTTCATCTTTGGAAGAGTCCAAATCAAGAAGAAGGAGGTACCTGATCAACCATCAAAGAAGGATCAGCGCAGTACTAGCATACTGTGCTGATTTTCTGAAGCAGGACTTCTGATCGAGATTCATGGGCTCGTGTGGATGACTCCTAGAGGCCGGACGCGTGTGCGGCTTGCAACATCATCCTTAAGCCCGGATCAGCGAGGTTAGAGCGTCTAACTTACAAGGTAATAGATCTGATCTATTATTTAATACATACATTAGATGTAGCTAGTATAGAAACATGTTGATATGATCAACATGTAGTTCATACTATATTTATATATATTTTAATTTTTGATTTAATGCTATGTAATAATCATGTAATAGGATCTTAGATCTAGGAATTTTCTGATCTTAAAAAATAAATTTTGATTTATTTTAGTCTTCCGCTGTATGATCTTGCAAAAGTTTCAAGATCTAACCCTGAAACCCTAGATCTGGTTCCTTCAATTGGTATCAGAGCCTAGGTTCTTTATTACATGATTATTTATACATGCTTATATTATTTTTTAGATTAGATCTAATTTATAATCTGATTATTAAATCTGAAATTAAAATTTTAGATCAATCACAAACTGCAAGGTTGTCCTGCTGTAAGGTTTACCCCTTACAGTGCAAAGGTTGTCCTAGTTTGTGTAGATCTATCTTTAATCATAAATTTGTTAGATATGATCTAGATTGAATTTATGATTTATTAGATTTAAAAGATGTTTAAATCTGAAATAAAATCTCTTTGTTAATAATTTTTATGCAAAGAAATTATTTAAAGTTGAAATTGTTTCAATTACATGAACCTGTTTAGATTAGATCTAAAGTAGTTTCATGTTTATTTCACTTGCATCTTGATTATGAATCAAACATGCAATATGATTGGTAGAATCATATTGTAAAATTGTTTTACAAATATGAAAATTATTTTTTGAAAAGCCGAACCCAACCCTCAGCCCAAAACTTAATTAAGAATTAAGAAGTTGTTTGATTAGGTTCTAGGATTGTGAATTGAAGAACCTAAGACACAAATCATAACACATTGGGTTAATGGGTTAGTGGAAATTAGGTCCATTAATTGGGTTAGACCTATGGTTAGATTAAAGATGGACTTAATTAAAGAATTGACTAAATCTAATCAATTGTTGTCTTAGATTAGGTCAAGGATTCTCTAGATCAATTACAATAGTTGTAGTTGGTCAAGTCCATGTCTTTAACGAGAATCAAATGGACTTGATTCTTGGCTAAGTGGTCTAGCACGAACTGTTAGGTTGATCTAATCGAAACTAATTAAATCAGTTGGTGTCTAAGGTAAACCAGACCGGTGGTTTTTAATTGGGAGCCCGCTTACCTGGCCATTCATGATGGTGTCTAAGGCAAGCTTTGGCAGACCCTCCCACTGATCAAACTTACCTGACCTCTTGGTGAAATTATGTTTTGATCGGATCACTTGACTATTCGAGCTGACCCATGTCAGCTAGGTAAATCAGTGTGACTGATTTAGGTGCTCCTGGACCAGCCCTTTTAATGGTCTCCCTTAAGCTGACTTGGTGAAGTCAGTGGGAGGATCATGATAAGCTGGTTCATCTGACCTCATCCTCTATATTATTTAATTCTCTAAAATTATTAGGTCCTTAAAATGATAAAGTTATGGAGATAACTGAGTCATAGCCTCCCATTAAGGTGTTTGATAATGAGTCCATGAACTCAATAATCATTGCAGACCCAAAGGCCTGGTGCTTGTTGACTAATGGAATTATCACTCATCATATGATGACTTGGAAGTGTCTCTCTAATGATGGTTAGGTGAGCCAACCAAAGTTGGGCTTAATCATTCGTTGGTTAGATACACCAAGTATGATCATGTTAATGGTTGGACCTAACCGGATCCTTACAGTGGAGGCCAAAGCCTACTGATTAGGTTTCTGGGGCAAAATTAAAATTACTAAAAATTATTTAGAGAAACAATTGGTTATGAACCTACCCTTAGATGTACATGGGTTGGCCAACCAAAGTTGGGCTTGTGTGCAGTCTAAGTGGATCTAGTACCCGCTAAGGAATTAGGGTAATTCCTCGAATTGGAGGTAGAGGCTACCAATTCGAATAAAATAGTGGGAGAAACCTTTTGATTAAAGTTCAAATCTTTAGGTTTAATGAATCAATTACTAATTAGGTTATGGTTCTCCTTTGTGCAATTATGGCCACTTCCCTATCACTCCGATCATTGTTGGACAATGATAAGTTGGTGGGACCCAACTTCGGTAGCTGGTACCGAAAGTTGAAGATAGTCCTGGAGCATGAACGGATCCTATATGTGATAATGGATCCTGCACCTGAGGAGCCAGCTGTCAATGCACGTGGAACAATCAGAGACACTTACCAGAAGTGGCTCAGTGATCGGACCACGGTGCGCTGTATCATGCTGGCTATCATGAGCGACGAGTTCAGTCGCAGATTCGAGACGGCTCAGTCAAAGGACATGCTTCAAGTGTTGGAGGATGCCTTTGGCACACCCGATGACGTGGAGAGGCACAAGACTAGTTGTGCCATCTTCAACGCCAAAATGCGGGATGGTGCCTCTGTCACTGATCATGTATTGTACATGATCGAGCTGATGGAACGATTGAGCAAGCTCGACTTTCCCTTGCATGAGTAGCTTGAGAAAGATGCAATACTGAACTCGCTGCCCAAGTCTTGTCTCCCATTCCTCACTCATTATAGAATGACAAAGCCTGAAGTAAACTACCATGGGTTAATGGGGTTGCTTCAGAACTTTGAGAAGGATCACCAACTCCTCAAGGAGTCGGTGAACTCAGTGAACTCAGTGGGAGGTTCATCTTCTGATTCTCGATCCTTTGAGAAAGAAAAGAAGAACAAGAAGAAGAAAGTCAAGAAGGTGCAAGTTCAGGCTGAGACATCTGTGCAAAGCCAGACCAAAAAGATCAAGCTTGATAAGAGTCTATTCTACTGGCAAGCACCCTAGATTAGATAGTGTGTCAGATATCTACTTATGGCATTAGAGGCTAGGTCATATAAACAAGAACAGAATAAACAGGTTGAGTCAAGAGGAAATCTTCGAAGTTAGTGATTGTGAATCACTTCCAACCTGTGAGTCCTGTCTTCTTGGTAAAATGACCAAGTCACCTTTTACTGGAAAAGGTGAGAGAGCTACTAAGCTCTTGGGCCTAGTACATACTGATGTATGCGGGCCCATGAGCACCAGTGCTAGAGGTGGATATTTCTACTTCATAATTTTCACGGATGACCTATCCCGATATGGATATGTCTATCTGATGAAACATAAGTCGAATTCATTTGAAATGTTCAAACGATTTCGAAGTGAAGTAGAAAAACAAACTGGAAAGAGTATTAAAACTCTTCGATCTGATCGAGGAGGAGAATACCTTTCTAGTGAGTTTCTCACATATCTAGGAGAGAATGGGATTTTCTCCCAATGGACTCCTCCAGGAACACCACAGCATAATGGTGTGTTTGAAAGGAGAAATCAGACTTTGTTAGATATGGTCCGATCCATGATGGATTTTTGCTAGCTTGCTGATATCCTTCTGGGGATATGCACTCGAATCGGCCTATTATCTGTTAAATAGGATTCCAAGTAAGTCTGTAATTAAGACTCCATATGAGATATGGACGGGACGTAAGCCAGCACTTTCACACCTTAGGGTCTGGGGGTGCCCGGCCTATGTCAAACGATTAGTCACAGACAAACTTGGATCTAGGTCTGACAAATGCTCATTCATAGGGTACCCCAAAGAGACAAAAGGATATTTTTTCTACCATGCTGATGAACAAAAGGTGTTCGTCAGCCTTAAGGCAATCTTTTTAGAAAAGGAGTTCCTTGGTGAAGGAACTGTTGCCTCTAAGGTTGAACTTGATGAAGTTCAACAGGTAGAAGGACCGACACCAATAGCTGAACCTGAGTCGGATATGATTAGATCAGATCCGGAGCCCAATATACCTGCACCATTAAGGCGATCCGGTAGAGTACCGCGTCAGCCGGACAGATACTACAGTTTCTTGGTCCGAAACGGTGATCCCATCGAACTTGATGAGAATAATGAGGATCCGATCACCTATATGGATGCTATGCAGAGACCTGATTCCGAGAAATGGCTTGAAGCCATGAAATCCGAAATGGAGTCCATGAAGGTCAATGATGTATGGACATTAGTTGACCCACCTAAAGGGGTTAAACCCATTGGGTGTAAATGGGTCTTCAAAAGGAAGAGGGGCGCAGACGGAAAGGTGGAGACCTATAAAGCCCGTCTGGTTGCCAAGGGTATCGTCAACGTTATGGTATTGACTATGACGAGACATTTTCTCCTGTGGCAATGCTCAAATCTATTCGGATAATGCTTGCAATAACTGCCCATCTAGATTATGAAATCTGGCAGATGGATGTAAAGACAGCTTTTCTTAATGGAGAGCTGACCGAAGAGGTGTATATGATACAACCTGAGGGGTTTACATCCACAGATGAGTCCAAGGTGTGCAAGCTTCAGAGATCCATTTATGGACTGAAGCAAGCTTCTCGGAGTTGGAACATGCATTTTGATAAGGTGATCAAAACGTATGGCTTCATTAAGAATGGAGAAGAGCCCTGCATCTATAAATGGACAAATGGTCCAGTTGTGGTATTCCTTATCTTGTACGTGGATGACATTCTCTTAATCGGGAATGACATCCCCGCACTACAGGAAATAAAAGTTTGGTTGTCATCACAGTTCTCCATGAAGGACTTGGGTGAAGCATCCTACATCCTAGGGATGAAGATCTATAGGGATAGATCTAAAAGGATGCTTGGGTTATCCCAGTCCATGTACATAGACACTGTGCTGAAGAGGTTCAGCATGGAAAATTTCAAGAAGGGCTATCTACCGATAGGCCATGGAATTTCTCTCTAAGAAGGATTGTCCGACAACTCCTGAAGAGAGAGAGTGTATGAGTAGAGTCCCATATGCTTCAGTCGTGGGATCTATCATGTACGCCATGACATGTACAAGACCAGATGTAGCATACTCACTAGGAGTAGTGAGTAGATACCAATCTGATCCTGGAGAGAATCACTGAAAAGTGGTTAAAGCCATCCTTAAGTATTTGAGAAATACTAAGGACCAATGGTTGGTTTATGGCAAGTCAGATCTGAAACTTGTGGGTTCACAGACTCTAGCTTTCAATCTGACCATGATGACAGCAGGAGCGTGTCGGGTTATATCTTTACTCTGAATGGTGGAGCCATATGCTGGAAGAGTTCCAAGCAGCATACTGTGGCAGACTCTGTTTGTGAAGCGGAGTATATCGCAGCATCAGATGCCGCGAAGGAAGCTGTGTGGTTGAGGAAATTCATCAACGAGCTCGGAGTAGCACCCTCTCTCGATGGTCCAGTCCTGCTCTGCTGCGACAGCACTGGTGCCATAGCTCAGGTGAAGGAACCCAAAGCACATTAGCGGACGAAGCACATCTTGCACCGCTTCCACCTGATCCTAGAGATCGTGGATCGAGGTGACGTCGACCTTCAGAAGATCGACGGAAAGGAGAACCTAGCCGACCCCTTCACTAAAGCCCTGGCAATAAAGGAGTTCGACAACCACAAGTCGAAGATGGATATTAGATACTGTGCCGAGTGGCTTTAGGACAAGTGGGAGTTGTTGGAAAATGTGTCCCAAAAAACCAATCGTCAAGCTGTTGACGGTTGAGCAACCAAGTATTGTAATTGATTTGTTAATAAATAAAATATATTTGGCATTTTCATCATAAGCTTTCATCTTCTAATGAACTCCATTGTTATGATGAAGTCCTTAGGACTATTTAAGTTCGATAAAGAGAGGATTTATCGATTAGTCCTTAAAACTGTTCATGACCAAATGATAGGCTGTTAATAAGGACGACAGCTTCTATCAAGCATAGGTCGCTGTAGGCCATATGGGTTGGTTGTCCTCTTAACCAAGGAGTGTGGAGACACTGGTATGGCATACAGGTGAGATGTAAGGGTACATCATCATTGAACGTGACCAACTCCAGAGCATTCTGCTGTCGAGAATGTCTCTGATGGGATATAGGTATAAGTGTCCCTTAGACTTGAGATCACCTCAGTGACTTGCAAGCAACTCACTGTGCTTTGGTACTGGACTAACTGAATTTCTAATTCAGGGACGGAACGCTTCTGGGCACAGTCAAGTACTTGCGAAGTCAGAGTGTGATCGAGATGGGATTGACCACTCCAAAAGTTGGAGAAGAATGAGTCGCTGTATTTCAATTTAGCAAAATCTTGGCCAGGGTAATCCATCAGATGGATTTGATATTTTGAAATACAATGTGGACAACTTGATCAGAGTTGACAGTTGAGCTCTGGGGTGTCCTATGATCATTTTGGTCAAGGGGATGAATTATATGAAAACTATATCCGCATGGGTTCTAAGGATGTTGTTCTACACATTCGACCTATCCGGACGTCGGGTACCATTGCTAGATGGTCACTTCGATTGGTATAGGAATTTATTTCTATGCTATCGGCTTAGGTTCGGACCTATGAGGTCACACACATTAGAGTTCATGATCCGATCGGATGGTTGATCAACGATTAAGAATCATTATAGGGTTAAATAATCAATACGATTGACATTTAACCCAGTGCAAGTGTTGCAGGAGGATCGATTAGCAATTTGATTGCTAATTGACTTAATTTGATTAAGCCAATGGGCTGAGATTAAGTCTAATTAAATATAATTTAATTAGATTTGGTTTGGACTTGATTGGATCAAGTCTAATTGGTTTATTGGATAAGCCAAGTGCAAGGAAAGACTAGTCCTAGTTCAACTAGGACTTGGGTCATCTAATTTCTAATTTGATTAGAAATTAAATCAAATTTAAATCTAATTTAATCTGATTAAATTAGGTTCTTAATTAGGTTAAGTCCTATTTTAATTGGGTTGATCTAATTTTGATTTGATTTGGTTTGGGAAACCAAATTAAAACAAGTTATGAGACAGAATCCTAGTAGGACTAGGATTCCACCTTGCGCCACATAAACCTTCTCCACGCCCTCTCTCTTATTCAATGCCAATCTCTACTTATTTTGTGCGACAAAAGCCCTCTCCCAGATCTCTCCCACGTTCACAAAAGGTCTCCTCTCTTCTTTCTTACATGGAAGGTGATTTGGATCAAATCTAAAAGGAATAAGTTTGGATTTCGAATTCTATGAGATAGAGTTTTAGAAATCCAAACTCTTTCAATTTTGCACCGAATTTATCCAAATTTTTTTTTAGAATTTTCATGGCTTTTAGGGTTTACATTGTATACCCTTTTCTGGTGATCCATGCACGAAAATATGGAGGAGGTGCTCAAGAGTTGGGCATCCCTTTACTTGCCATGTTTGGATAAGCCTTGACTAGGTGTTTGACCTAGACAAGGACTCTATCATATCTCTCTATATAAGATGAGTTTCTTCATGAAATTTTAAAAAGAGATAGATATTTGAGAGGCCTTTCTGTCATCCAAAATCAGAGAGAAATACCTTTTGGTCGTGGAGATATAAAAGATGCAAGTTTGGGTGTCTAGAGAGAAAAACGTGAAGAAGAAGAGGGTCTTCTTCTTGGGTTTTTGTTTTCATATCTTTCCTCCCTCCATCTTGAGTTTTCTGAGAGTGTCTCAGATCTGAAACTCCTCCTTCTCTTTTCATCTTTGGAAGAGTCCAAATCAAGAAGAAGGAGGCACCTGATCAACCATCAAAGAAGGATCAGCGCAGTACTAGCATACTGTGCTGATTTTCTGAAGCAGGACTTCTGATCGAGATTCGTGGGCTCGTGTGGACGACTCCTA
>NC_025994.2:72344657-72379935 GCF_000442705.2 Elaeis guineensis
ATGTAGGGATGTAAATGGACTGAATTAGATTTGATTATATCTAAATTTAATTTTAATCTAAAATATTTTTGAATTTAAAAATTTGACTTCAAAATTGAACCAAATATTCTACTAGTCCAATCCAATCCTTTCCAAAAAATTTGGATTGGATTGGACTGAATTTGTAGACTTTTACATAAATTAGACTGTAATTTGGATCATAATTCAAAGTTATATGAATTCAAAAATATACTACTTATAGGTATTCTATAATATTGTCCTATATCTAACAACTAATATTATAATAGCAATGGATAAGAAATAAAAAATATAAATTTCAATACCAAAGATCTTAACAAATCGTGCTATAATAGTATTGTCACGCCCCCAGCCCGAGATCGCGAGTAGGGGTCGCCGGCAACCGCGCATACTTATGAAAACTCTCTCCATAAGCATGCAAGGCATCTCATCACGATATCAATGCATCACAGCGGAATAAATTCAAATAATTATTATTCAACTTTAATTCAAGTAATTAAAACAAATATCTTACATCCAATAAAATTTTACTAAAATAAAACAATAGATCTAAGTTCAATGAAGTTGACAATGCTAAATCTCGCCTCTAAAAGCTCTGTCCCAATATTTCTTCCCACGCTCGAAATTAATTATCTGAATCTGAAAAATAGAAAGAAAGGTAATGAGCTAGACAGCCCAGTAAGTAACAAATATCTCAACTAATATTCAGATATTATATAATTTTCAAGAACAATATTGCAAATAAACATAAAAATATATTTCATGCTGATTTAATGCAAATCCAATATTTTTAAATATTCACATATAATATAATCATAAATCGATTCGATTCAAAACACTCGTAACTCAACAGCCTCGACTATGACCAACGTTTAACCCCCATTGGCGGGGTCCACAGAATACCAGCGCACAACCCCCACTGGCAGGGTCCACAAACACCAGCGCACAACCCCCACTGGCAGGGTCCACTGAGTACCAACGATAATCCCCATTGCGGGGCCCACTGAAACATAGTTAGGCTGAGAGCATAAATCCGATCTGTATCAAAACACTTTGTATCATAATATATCATAATTTTTCACTGAACATGTGCATAATCGACGTACCATAATATTTCAAAAGTACTTTTCTTTCAAAACATAATTTCATAATCATGCATAATTTCAGAGAATAATTATTTATTTTCAGAATAAATATGAAATATCTCGAGAAGATGATTCATTACTTACCTTTCACGGAGCACTGAATGAACAGATCGACTAACTTCTAGGAGATTCTTCCGTGCCTATTATCCAAAATTATATTTTTACATTAATTTTAATTCAAAATTAAATCTAAACAATCCCAAATCAAAACCTCACTTAAAATCAGACTCTTCCCTAAACTCGATCAAAATCATCAAATGAAGCCTTCACTATGCTAATCCTAGAGGAATAACTTTAGAGAGAGAGAAATCCATCAAGAGAGAGAAAAATCTAGAGAGAATTAGAAAAAAATAGAGAGAGAAAGTTCAATTCCAGAGAGAGAAAGTAAGGGTTCAGACTGAAAGAAGAGAAGAGAGAGAAACTCTCTCTCTCATTTTTATTTATTTATTTATTTATTTATTATATATATATATATTATATATATATATTTTATTTTTTATTTTTTTTTCTTTTTTTTTTTTTTTTTTCTTTTTCTTTTTCTTTTCTTTCTTTTCTTTTTCTTCTTTTTTCTTCTTTTTCTTTTCTTTTTCTTTTCTTTTCTTTTTTCTTTTCTCTTTTTTTCTTCTTTTTCTCTCGGGCTCCTTCCAGGCCGAACAGGGGACCGGCAGTCCCCTCCTTTGCCGGGCCGTTCAGGCCGCGGCCGCCACGGCGGAGGCCGGCGGCAAGGGGGGCCACTCCCCGGTCACGGAGAGGCATGGCCGGCGGTCGATTGCGATCGCCGCTCCGAAAAATCCAAGGAAAAGAGCCAAAACAGGGGTCTCTTTTCTGACCAAGAATCGGCGACTCCGTCGCGGCAGCCGCGCACAAGGGCACGGGAGGAAGGGGAAGGAAGAGAGGAAGAGAAGGGGAACTCACCTCGGCCTCCGGTGACCCACCGGCGAGCAATCACGGCGAGAACAAGAGGAGTGTCCGGGCTCCAATCGAAAAATAGGGAGAAAGAGAGAGGAAGAGGGCCGATGATCGGCTTCTAGGGAAAGGGGAGGTCTTTTATAGAGGCCCTAGGACTTCGAGAGGTCCTAGGACTCCCATTTCGCCGGGTCTCGCCGGAGAAGAAGACTCCTATCGGAGTCTTCTTCCCGATTTTTCCTCTATTTTTTTTTTTTGATGGGCTTGGGTCTTGTAATGGGCTTGGGCTTTGGGCTATAACATTCTTCACCCCTAAAAGAAATTTCGTCCTCGAAATTTTTCATACCTGTCACCATTGTATTGGAAGCCTGTGCATTCTGTTGAGTAAGCGCATAAACTCTTCCCTGGGTTTTAGAAATCTGTCCACCACCCTATGTTGTCCTTCATAAGTTCTTTGGCCAACTTGATTTTCTGTATTTAGCGGGCAGCTAGCAATTTTATGATCCATCTGACCACATTTGAAACAAGCACCTGTATTCCAATAGCAATCCTTGTCTGCATGATTTTTGCCACATCTGGAGCACTGCTCACCATCAATCTGTTGAGTCTTATTATCTATTGCTCCCTTAGCTGATCTTTTGATGTTTTTATTATTCTGCCCTTGTGTATCATTTGATTTTGCTCTCTTTCTTTGCTTTCTTTCCCTTTCCATGCGTTCTTCATTGACTTCTCTTTCAATTATCAGTGCTTTGTTTACCACATCTGCATAAGTTGTCAATTCATATGGAACCACTTATTTTCGAATCTCAGTTCTCAGTCCCATCTCAAACTTGTGAACACGTTCTTGCTCACCATCCACTAATCTCGGAGCAAATTTTGCTAACTCTGTAAATTTTGCTTCATATTCAGTCACACTCATACCCTTTTGCTTCAAATAAATAAACTCTTGCTCTTTCTGGATCCTTATACTCCGAGGAAAATACTGATCATAGAATGCAATCCGAAATCTTTCCCAGGTAAGTATTTCGCCGTCTTGTTCATACTTGCGCTGTAGTCGCTGACACCAGTTGTATGCTTCTCCTTGTAGTAAATAAGCTGCATATCGAATCTTTTCTTCATCAAGACACTCTTGGACAGCGAAGGCCTTCTCCATCTCCATTATCCAGTTATCAGCCTCCAAAGGTTCAGTAGTCCCCTTGAAAGCTGGAGGAGCAAGCTTTTTAAATTCTGAAATGTTGTTCCGTTGTACTGGTTGCTCTCCATGTTGTGGTGGTGGATGCTGATGTTGTTGTGTATCTCGTTGTATCTGCTGTTGTTCAAGCATTTGCTGCTGTATTTGTTGTTGTGCTTGTACCATCCTGATTAGGGTCTGCATTAACTGAGCCATATCTGGTTCTTGACGTGCTCTCGAAGTACTCCCATTAGGATCTACGACTCCCTCCTCCTGAGGGGTGCCACTGATCAGATGGGGAGTGCTACCATCCCGTGGTTGTGATGTCTCTCTTGCAATTCCTTGAGTAGTTCTTGTCATTCTACGGGGAGGCATGGTAACCTTGTAGTAGTAAAACCTTATTAGATTCATTTATCTATTTGTTAGGATAGATTTATTATGATGCTCATACTTTAACGTCCCAATATTCCTAATGTTTACCCACCTACACTCATACTATGTCAAATTCTATGTGTCATAATTTATCCACTTATGCTCTGATACCATATTAATTGTCACGCCCCCAGCCCGAGATGTGATCGAGGGTCGCGGCAACCGCCGCATACTTATGAAGAACTCTCTCCATAAGCATGCAAGGCATCTCATCACGATATCAATGCATCACAGCGGAATAAATTCAAATAATTATTATTCAACTTTAATTCAAGTAATTAAAATAAATATCTTACATCCAATAAAATTTTACTAAAAATAAAATAATAGATCTAAGTTCAATGAAGTTGACAATGCTAAATCTCGCCTCTAAAAGCTCTGTCCCAATATTTCTTCCCACGCTCGAAATTAATTATCTGAATCTGAAAAATAGAAAGAAAGGTAATGAGCTAGACAGCCCAGTAAGTAACAAATATCTCAACTAGATATTTCAGATATTATATAATTTTCAAGAATAATTTGCAAATAAACATAAAATATATTTCATGCTGATTTAATACAAATCCAATATTTTCAAATATTCACATATAATATAATCATAAATCGATTCGATTCAAAACACTCGTAACTCAACAGCCTCGACTATGACCAACGTTTAACCCCCATTGGCGGGGTCCACAGAATACCAGCGCACAACCCCCACTGGCAGGGTCCACAAACACCAGCGCACAACCCCACTGGCAGGGTCCACTGAGTACCAACGTATAATCCCCATTGCGGGGCCCACTGAAACATAGTTAGGCTGAGAGCATAAATCCGATCTGTATCAAACACTTTGTATCATAATATATCATAATTTTTCACTGAACATGTGCATAATCGACATACCATAATATTTCAAAAGCACTTTTCTTTCAAAACATAATTTCATAAATCATGCATAATTTCAGAGAATAATTATTTATTTTCAGAATAAATATGAAATATCTCGAGAAGATGATTCATTACTTACCTTTCACGGAGCACTGAATGAAAGATCGACTAACTTCTAGGAGATTCTTCCGTGCCTATTATCCAAAATTATATTTTTACATTAATTTTAATTCAAAATTAAATCTAAACAATCCCAAATCAAAACCTCACTTAAAATCAGACTCTTCCCTAAACTCGATCAAAATCATCAATGAAGCCTTCACTATGCTAATCCTAGAGGAATAACTTTAGAGAGAGAGAAATCCATCAAGAGAGAGAAACAATCTAGAGAGAGAAAATTCTAGAAAGAAAGTAGAGAGAGAAAGTCAATTCCAGAGAGAAAAGTAAGGGTTCAGACTGAAAGAAGAGAGAGAAGAGAGAGAAACTCTCTCTCTTCATTTTTTATTTATTTATTTATTTATTATATATTATTATATATATATATTATTATTATTATTTTTATTATTATTTTTTTTTTTTCTTTTTTTTTTTTCTTTTTTCTTTTTTCTTCTTTTTCTTTTCTTTTCTTTTTTTTTTCTTTTCTCTTTTTTTCTTTTTTTTCTTTTCTTTTTCTTTTTTTCTTCTTTTTCTTTTTTCTTCTTTTTTTCTTTTCTTCTTTTTTTTTCTTTTCTCTCGGCTCCTTCCAGGCCAAATAGGGGACCGGCAGTCCCCTCCTTTGCCGGACCGTTCAGGCCGCGGCCGCCACGGTGGAGGCCGGTGGCAAAGGGGAGCCACTCCTCCGGACACGGAGAGGCATGGCCGGCGGTCGATTGCGATCGCCGGCACCGAAAAATTCAAAGAAAAGTAGCCAAAACAGGGTTTCTTTTCCGACCAAGAATCGGCGACTCCCGTCGCCGGCAGTCACGCACAAGGGCACGGGAGGAAGGGAAGGAGAGGAAAGAGAAGGGAAAACTCACCTCGGCCTCCGGTGACCCCACCGGCGAGCAATCACGGCGAGAACAAGAGGAGTGTCCGTGGCTCCAATCGAAAAATAGGGAGAAAGAGAGAGGAAGAGGGCCGATGATCGGCTTCTAGAGAAAGGGGAGGTCTTTTTATAGAGGGCCCTAGGACTTCGAGAGGTCCTAGGACTCCCGTTTCGCCTGGGTCTCGCTGGAGAAGAAGACTCCTATCGGGAGTCTTCTTTCCGATTTTTTCTCTGTTTTTTTTTTTTTTTTTTTGAATGGGCTTGGGTCTTTTAAATCGGTCTTGGGCTATAACAAGTATCATATCAAAAACATAAGTTCTAAATTTTCAAAAAAAATTATATTGTCAAAATATAATAAATTCTGTAACATTTAAAAGAAACTAAATCTGAAACACACACATATATGTATGTGTAAAATTCAAAAGCCCAAATTAGAAGAATAGATTGAATTTGATTTGGACCTATAATTTAGATTTTGGATTAGATTTGGATTTTATAACATTAAATGTAAATCCAAGTTCAAAATCTAAAATTTTTAAAAATTGATCGTAAATTTAAAATCAAAATCAAAAATCCGATCCAATTTTTTAGTTCAATTTAGATCAGTTTGAATTTTAAATTTTCTCCTATCCACTTAAACACTTAAATGTATGCAACATGAAAATATGGACACACCAATGCGCCTCGCCAATTCCAATTTTTTACCGGTCTAGATATGTGTCAATAAGCATAAAACCTTTTTCCTTGTTTTTTAGTTGGATGAGGCATGCACGTATATATTTTGTGTAGTGATAAATAACAATTTATTTGCCAGATAGAAGAATGCTCCGGACCATTGAGTAACACTAATCCTCATGTACAATGTGGAAGCCCTCGACCACTTTAAGATTAATTTCTTCTTTTCATCTGTGAAGCTCGGCTCAAGCTTTCAAAATTTGGTTTGTTGGTAAATCATGTGAGCCACATTTCCATTCAGGAGGTGCCACTTCAGCACTTTAGCTTTTCTTTATTGCAAGCTACGTAACCTGAAAATAATTCACCAGTCGCAACGCCCCATGCCACCAGTGCGTGAGGCAATGGAAAGAAGGATGCCGGTGCCACGAAAGGAAGCCATATGATCCCAGTACTCCAATTGGCTCGGATTCTCTGTAAAGGGACGTACAGTTTGCTCTTTGGCTTTCTCTATGGTTGGCAGCCTGGTCACAAGAGTGCAACCGGCATCCGAGGCCTTGGCTTTCACAAGGGAACAAATCACGTGAGACAGAGGCTTAGAGTGGGACCCTTAGCCTACTGTCGTACGGGCACCATATGAGCTGCCAATACGAGCGTCAGAACGTTTAAATTGGAACATGTCCGTGCTTGGGACATTTATTCTTGTTTCACGTGACCCAGTCTAAATATTGTCTTTAAATGTGCTATCACTCTCTCTTTCATGAGAAGCACAGCCACTTTGATTCCCTTTGAGCTCTCTAAATAGTAATCAAGAATTAGGAGAGAGAAAGCAAAATGATGTTTGATTGTTGAAGCATCAGCTCCAAACACTGCTTAGATGCATGACTTGCATACAATATAAAGAGATGAATTTATGTTCTCGTCTGAAGGAGTTCTTGCACTCAACATCATGCACTTCAATTGCTCAAATAATTCCAAACCACATTTACTCATGCATTGTGGCCAAAAAAAAACACCATGTTCAAACCACATCAAGCCCTACTTAGTTGCCACCCAAACTCCCCCGCGATTCAACAAGATACCGATGCTTTAATGATCGCGTCGACCCCTATCGCACAGTGATGTTACTACACGTTGATGTTGAGAACCTGTTACTTTGGAGATTGGCATTTAATACAGGATGGCTAACTATTCTCGAAGCATGGGTCAGTCTATCATTTAAGATGGCTAATCTGTGATAAATTTTGCCGAATAGTCCTTTTTTTTTTTTTTTTTTTTTCAGAGATAGGAAGGATTAAAGATGCAAACCACTTTAGTCCGGCCCGACCCACTGAAGTCTATTTCAAACCATTTTAGAAGATCCCTATGATCAAATCATTTTAGAAGATTCATAAAATTTGATCTGATTCTAACATTAGAAATATTCTATTTTCAGAACGTATATGATAAAATTCTTATTCAACCCATTTAGTTTTATGGATTAATTTAGATCTTATGCACAATAGGATCCAAATTATATATGCTCAAATTAAATTCCTAAATTTTCTTCATTTTGGTTGCTGCATAGTAATAGTAAAATGTGCTTTGTAACAATAAACACAATTTTTTTTTAATAAGAATAACAATAAACACTATTAGACAAAGAAAAAATGCACACAAAATCATATAACTATTTGAAGATAGACTGTTTGAATATAGACTTTCGTTTAATTGGACACTGGGCGACAAGCAAGCCTACTTGACAACATGACATTGAAAATTGAATACGTTGGAGCAAAGATGACATGTAGCAAGAAATAGATCCAGTCGTAAGCCCATACCAAGCACTTCGATAACTCACGTCGAATTTGATTTAAATTATTAGCAATTCCCACTTGCAACTTGTGTTGAACCCAAATTGATCCCGCTTACAACTTGTGTGGAACACAAATCAAACCTAATCAAACTCCAACCAAATTCAATTTTTTCAATTAGTTGCGGATTATACATGGATCAAATCCAAATAACCCATTGAAACAATTTCTTATCACAAAGCCCATCCAATTTTTTATTAGGTTGAATCTAGATTCAACATTAGAATCCAATCAAAAAATCAAATACACTCGGGATCACTCAAAATTCGATCGAACATGACCCATTTGCATCCGTACTCAGGGCTGCCGATCAGTTGTGTCCAATGGAAGAACGTTAGGGACGTCATAATATGTCACCGTCTATTACGCACATATTTTTATACGTTTAATTAATATAGACAAGCTTATAAACTGGTGCCTACGTGGTGAAAGTCTGAAACCTAGCTGCAAAACAAAGATTAATGGTAGGTTAATAATATAGGCAAATAATAGAAACCCATCAAAATCCAAAGTTGGAACATCATGACAAAACTCTCAATGCGATCACAGAGGGCAAATATAAGAGCAGTATATATGGGAAAATACAATGTAACAAAACAGTCCCAACTGGCCGATCATCTTTCTATCTTATTTTCTCCAAACACCCATCACCACTCTCACACCATATCAACTTTTATAGACGCACCATAACATGACAACCCACTAGTAACCACTGCCGAGTGTGGAAGAAACTAAGGAGATCATATAAAAGATGTTCGGGCCCGGTCGAGGCTCAGGGGCACTTTGGCCTCCTCTTCTTCCCAAAGCCAGTGTACTTGTCCCTATAACAAGGGCACTCATCCTTGTGGCCATAAGTCCCAGAAGGCACGCAGCGGCACTCCTCGCAGCACAGCCCACAGTATTTGAGGCAGCGGTCCTGATAGCTCGCCTTGGAGCACCTAACCTTGCACTTGGAATCGCAAAAAGCTAGCACCAAAACATATATAAAAGAGCACTCTCAATACGACTAAGGAAAAAAATGAGAGAGAAAAGGGAAGTAGATCTGAGATTAGTGTTTACGTGAGCCGGCCATAGTGGCTTGGAGATAGGAAGAGGCCAAGAGGATCAGTAGAAGGGCTAAGGCAGCGTGGAGGGGCTTCATGACGTTTGCTCAGACCGTAAGAAGGAACTTAAGGTGATGAAGAGTCGGAGGAGTTTGGGGTGGCTATTTATAGCAGAGAAAGAAAGAGACCGAGGGTTTGAGGTAGGGGTTTGGTGAGAGACTGGAGTGAAAGAGTGATGACCCGTGGGCCGGCTCCTGAAGGGAGATGAAAGAGACGTTCGGTGGAACCGCTGTTCAAAATTACGGTGGTCGCATCAGTTCCCAAGGCATCCCGTTGTATCACGCATGCCATAGTACGAAGACCTTGTAAATTATAAAAAACATAAGTTATTTTCTTTCCCTTTGATGAACGGTGCTTCCAGTTACTCTTTTGGAAACAAACAAGAAAAAGATTATTCATTTTTTTATGATTTATTTACGGAATTACAGTGAAGCACACATTATATCATGCGAATATTTTCCAATTCTAATATTTTTAAATGCTTATCGTATTTCAAACCTTGCTCCCTACACAAATTGTCTGCGTACATAGTAAGCGTTTAGGCAACAGCCCTTATTCCTACCAAAAATAAGAATATGAAAAAAAAAAAACTTATCTGCTATCTCATTTATATAACAATGATGGCAACTATCAATAGCCTTAATGCTACAATAAAAAATAAATTTTATTTGCCCTTAACGCTATTTTCATTATTACTTATCACAGTAACCGCTACAATCTCCATTTTTTTACTTCCAAAAAAATCAAATCCGACTTAAACTAAATGGATACCAGCCGTCATTGTTTGCATTTATTACTGTGTAAGGCAACAAGTTTTAAGAAGGAGACCAGCTGTTATTGCGGAAGGGAACAGGTTTAATGGATTCTATAGGATCACGGAGTTGTTGAGAACTCTGCACACAACGAGGAGAGCGGGGGAAAAAAAAAAATTGGTATGGATGGGACCATGGTGCAGGCCTGTTATGGAATTATGGCGTAGGGATGGAGGACGCGCTGCGCGCCGAGCGGCAGCGTGTGCGGTCACGCGTCCTTGCTTGGCCTTTAATCCGCATCCATTCAATGGCTCTGCGGGGACGTTGGCCTCGGCTTTGATTACAGCGGTGGGGTCTGCTCCCCTCCCTTACTCTGTGGGACGGGGTCGTATCTTTCGCACAGAAAAAGGATTATCCTTCCTCCGCGCGAATCCACCGTCGGATCATCCATATCTGAGATCTCGGCGGTTTTGCGACCTATTGCGGAGGGTGATCCAACGGTGGATCCGCGCGCAGGAAGGTCGCGAAAGATACAAGCTGCTTGGCTTTCTGTGTACCGCCCTCTGTGCTGGTGCCTTTTCGTTCGCTTTAGCTGCGGAGGGAGAGATGATAAAAGGTCTCGGTAGGTGGGTGGCTGTTATGGGTGGACTCGAGTGCGGTATCACAGCCCACGGCCAGCTGGTCTCGCTGGAGAAGCGTGGAAGGTTCTGGGTCGCACTTGCTCCGAGGGACCTCCGCCAGACTGTGTGACTCGTGCGTCGATGGATAAGAATGCACGTGGCGGGCTATTCCCAGGCACCCTGGTTCGCATTTTTTTCACTTTATGATGCATGTACGGTTCACGTGATAGACCATCAATTGATACAAATTAGGGTCGAGAGGTATGTTTTTTTTTTTTTTTTTTTTCAGGAAAAAGAAGTTGACCGTTGATGTAGGTCATATCGGCGAAATGTGCCTGCGATCCTCAGTTGACCGATAGCAGCACCGCATTGGCATTCAGAGTCAACGGCCAAATAGATCTTTTGATGATTAGCGTTGTGGGAGATCCATGGCTTTGATCGGAGATGACCGAATACAGACGATGCGGAGTGATTAGGGATGACCAAAAACGGACGATGCGGCAAAATCTGTAAAATAAATTTTGATCAAAATTAATTTTAATAAAAATTTTTTGATGATTAAATTAAAAAATATAACGGATAAGTAAGAGAATAGAGGGCGCACATATGTGTATATTTGAATTTTTTTTATCTCATTTATAGAGATGTGAGAGCCACAAGTGGAAAATTAATAGAAGACCATTCCGAGTTTTCCATCTGTATCTATCTTGATTTCTAGATTTGTGAAACATAAGTTACTGTGGCATGTTATCCATGATAGGATTTTAATAGTCTACCCGGGCTTGGCCCCAGCAATGATTTCCCCTGATTTGGACTTTGGTGGTATATGTCGTCTTATGTAACGTGCAGTCGGCCACTCACAAGGATGGTTTGATTTGATAGGACTTTATCTGGTGCGCAACTAACCGTTGGAGAGGCATGGTGGAGTGGTGCGACTTGATGAGACTATATCGGGGTCAACCCTTTCAAATGTAGCAGCCAGCAAATGCTGAAGGGAATATAGCCTGCAGCTAGAAGCAAGGATCGGTGAAGGATCCTTCGGTCGAAAATGATGCTGGAATCAGAATTTTTCTAGGATTGGCGTCCGATGTCCAAGTGTCATTGTGATGCTGATGGCTAGGAACTCATGCTCGAAGCCGAAATCGACAGCCAAAATCAAGCTTAGTAGTCGAAACTGAGATCGACGGTCGAAGTCAGGATCGACTGGATTTTTTACCAATTCTTATAGGAGCTTCATCCGTAAGGAACAATGAGAGGATGGGGGATCGGTAGGATCCGAAGTTAGATCTACTGCTTCATTATGTATTGAATGACTTTCTTCAGCATAGCTTCTTCTACAGCTCTGGGATGACATATCTACTACTGGGATTATACTCATTTACCTTAGATTGGCACTGTGGTGGCGATCTCGGAGAATGGGGATCGGATTGATCCAAAGTAAAATCTCCATTGCCACATCTTTGGTAGGAAAGACATACTATCCCCCAACGCATGCTCTCTACTCTCGAGTTCAAATTGGAGAGAGTTTGGACAAAAAGAGTAAATTGGTTCGTTGCTGCTGAAGACACGCTATCGTCGTAGCTGAAATGACATGTCCATGCCTTTTCGAAGAAAGAAAAGGTCACATCAAGGGTTAATCATGATTGAAAAAAATAGGAAGATTTTATGGGATTCAAAGAACAGCACACTTCATTTTGAGTGTTGCCCATAAATGTGCTATCTGCCAGCTTCTGCCGGCCAATAGGGGCTTGCCAGATGTGGGCCATCCACCAGCAAAGGAGGGATTTGGTATTTGGGCCGTACTGGCCCTCTTGTGCCTATAAAAAGGGATTGTAATCCTTTCCCATCTTCTCCCATGCTTCTAGAGTTTCCTCTTCCTCTTTCTCTGAGCCAGGGTTTCCACTTTCTTCTAGCCTTTTGAGAAGTTCTCCCTCTGGCTGTCTCCCTCAATTTTCTTGGGTTGCTGGTGGCCTCTTCCGACCACTTTTCTGGATCAACTGTTCTCCATCTTCGCACTGTTGTAGGTGGGTTTTTTTGTTCCCCTACCGATTTTATGGTTTCTCCCCTTTCTGGGTTCTCTGTCAGTTATTCTTGTCTCTTCCTTTGTTTTCTTCGCTTCCTCTTCCTTTTCCTTTCCTTTTCAACTTTGAGCCTGATGTTGTTGTTGTCGATGTGCCTTGACTGATGAAGCACCTCCAAAGAGCTCCTGGCTATATTTGTATTCGTAAATGAAACACCCTTCTCATAGCTATATTCGTCCGAAGACGAAGCACCTTCAAGAGACTTCTGGTTATATTCGTTCGGAGATAAAGTATCCTTCCCGTAGCTATATTCGTTCGAAGATGAAGCACCTATGAGAAACTCCTAACTATATTCGTATTCATAAATGAAGTGCCTTTCTCATGGCTATATTCATCTAGAGACAATACGCCTGTGAGGAACTCCTTGGGTTTGCCTTATTCTTACGCTGCCTGAGTCGATGAGCTAAGGATCCTTACAGATTTACCCTCTGAAGGTCTTCTTAGGCTAACCTTCACTTCTTGCATGACTAAGATCTTTTGATGCTCTACTAGCTGAAGAGCGAAGAGTCCGAGGTCCTCAATGGATTAGCCTCCGCTTCTTAGTCACTAAGATCTTTGGCCCATAGGGGTTGGATTGGCAAGCACTAGGGGTCCTTTTAGGCTCGTCCATTTTCAAAGATCCTCACAGGGTTAGCATTCACTTTTCGTACGACTAAGATTTTCTGATGCTCAACTCACTGAAAAGCGAGGAGTCGAGGGTCTTCAATGGATTAGCCCCCATTTCTTAGTCATTGAGGTCTTCGGTCCATAATCGGGAGAAAGATAGCTGTGTCCTAAAAAAGGGGTCATCTTATTAAAAGATAATCAGTACGTAGTTGGAAATACATCTAAAGATTTTCTGGCATGGATTGCTATTGCCTTGGTTGGGATTCATCCGATCCGAAGACCTTGGCGGGCGAATCCAAAGTTTCCTCTGAATGAGTTCAGAGAGTTTCAATAGTTGGCTTTGATGTTGGTTAAAGTCTGCCCGTGGGTCCACTCACCAGAGACCCAGGCACCAGTTCGCAATGTGCCTTGGAACTCCGTTCGTCATAATGGCAAGTGGGACTTTCTAAGGGAACGGATTAGGGATTTATCTTGGATCAATCTCTAATTGCCATGTGGCAGGTCGAAGCAGGTCTTAGGGCATCTCATCGGCTGCCCTTCGATAATGAAAATGTGCTATTAATGGTTGTGACGATTGGCATTTTAGCATCGAATGTGTGGCACGATCCGATTGTTGGTTAGTTGGGCATGCGCCACTTGAAAACTACATAAATAGGGAGTCTCCCTTGCAGTAAAGGCATTCATCAGATAGCTTCTGTTGGTCCTCCTTGAGTAATTCATAATGATGGAGCTGTTGCCATGATGTAAAGGAGGTGGCCAAGAAGAAGGCTGAAGATCTTAGGAAGTCTTTGCCCAAGAGGGTGAAGGCTGCCTTGCTAGAGCTGTAGGAACCAAATCTAGGGTTTCAGGGTTAGATCTTGAAACTTTTTCAAGATCATACAGCGGAAGACTAAAATAAATCAAAATTTATTTTCTAAAATCAAAGAATCCCTAGATCTAAGATCCTATTACATGATTATTACATAGCATTAAATCAGAAATTAAAATATATATATAAAGCATGAATTACATGTTGATCATATCAACATATTTCTATACTACATCTAATATATGTATTAAACAATAGATCAGATCTATTACCTTGCAAGTTAGACATTCTAACCTCGCTGATCTGGGCTTGAGGACGATGTTGCAAGCCGCACACGCATCCGATCTCTAGGAGTCGTCCACACGAGCCCACGATCTCGATCAGAAGTTCTGCTTCAGGAAATCAGCACAGTATGCTAGTACTGCGCTGATCCTTCTTTAATGGTTGATCAGGTGCCTCATTCTTCTTGATTTGAACTCTTCCAAAGATGAAAAGTAGGAGGAGGAGTTTCAAATCTGAGACACTCTCAGGAAACTCAAGATGGAGGAAGAAAAGATATGAAAACAAACAACCCTAGAAGAAGACCCTCTTCTTCTTCTCGTTTCTCTCTCTAGACATCCTATCTTGTGTCTATTATATCTCTATGACCCAAAGGTCTTTCTCTCTGATTTTTGGATGAACCAAAGGTCTCTCAAATCTCTATCTTCTCTGAAAATTTCATGAAAAAACTCATTTTATACAAAGAGATATGATAGAGTCCTTATCTAGGTCAAATACCTAGTCAAGGCTTATCCAAACATGGCAAGATAAGGGGCGCCCAACTCTTGAGCACCTCCTTCTTATTTTCGTACATGGATCATCAGAAAAGAGTGCACAATGTGTACCCTAAAAGTCACAAAAATTTCAAAAAAAATTTGGATAAATTCGCTGCAAAATTGAAAGAGTTTTGGATTTCTAAAACTCTATCTCATAGAATTCGAAATCCAAACTTATTCCTCTTTGATTTGATCCAAACCACCTTCCATGTAAGAAAGAAGAGAGGAAACCTTTTATGAATGTGGGAGAGACCTGGGAGAGGGCTTTTGTTGCACAAAATAAGAAGAGATTGGCGTTGAACGAGAGAGAGGGCGTGGGGAAGGCATATGTGGCGCAAGGTGGAATCCTAGTCTTACTAGGATTCTATCTTATGATTTGTTTTAATTTGGTTTCTCAAACCAAATCAAACAAAAATTAGATCAACCCAATTAAAATAGGTCTTAACCCAATTAAAAATCTAATTTAATCAGATTAAATTAGATTTAAATCTGATTTAATTTTCTAATCAAATTAGAAATTAGATTGATCCAAGTCCTAGTTGAACTAGGACTAGTTTTTTCTTGCACTTGGCTTATCCAATAAACCAATTGGACTTGATCCAATCAAGCCCAAACTAAATCTAATTAAATTATATTTATATAGACTTAATCTCAGCCCATTGGCTTAATCAAATTAAGCCAATTAGCAATTGAATTGCTAATCGATCCTCCTGCAATACTTGCACTGGATTAAATGTCAATCGTATTGATCATTTAACCCTAGAACGATTCTTAATCGTTGATCAACCATCCGATCAGATCATGAACTCTAATGTGTGTGACCTCATAGGTCCGAACCTAAGCTGGTAGTACAAGAATAAATTTTTGTACCAATCAAAGTGACCATCTAGCAATGGTACCCGACGATCGGATAGGTCGAATGTATAGAACAACATCCTTAGAACCCATGCGGATATAATTTTCATATAATTCATTCCCTTGACCAAAATGATCATAGGACACTCCAGAGTTCTACTGTCAACTCTGATCAGGTTGTCCACATTGTATTTCAAAATATCAAATCCATCTGATGGATTATCCTGGCCAAAGTTTTGTTAAAATTGAAATACAGCGACTCATTCTTCTCCAACTCTTGGAGTGGTCAATCCCATCTTGATCACACTCTGACTTCGCAAGTACTTGACTGTGTCCAGAAACCTTCAATCCCTGAATTAGAAATTCAGTTAGTCCAGTACCAAAGCACAGTGAGTTGCTTGCAAGTCACTGAGGTGATCTCAGGTCTAAGGGACACTTATACCTATATCCCATCAGAGACATTCTCGACAGCAGAATACTTTGGAGTTGGTCACGTTCAATGATGATGTACCAGTATATCACACCTGTATGCCATACCAGTATCTCCACACTTTTTGGTTAAGAGGACAACCAACCCATATGGCCTACAGCGACCTATGCTTGATAGAAGCTGTCGTCCTTATTAACAACCTATCATTTGATCATGAACTGTTTTAAGGACTAATCGATAAATCCTCTCTTTATCGAATCTAAATAGTCCTAAAGACTTCATCATAACAACAGAGTTCATTAGAAGATGAAAGCTTATGATGAAAATACCAAATATATTTTATTTATTAACAAATCAATTACAATACTTGGTTGCTCAACCGTCAACAGCTTGACGATTGACTTTTTGGGACACATTTTCCAACAACTCTCACTTGTCCTAAAGCCACTCGACACAGTATCTAATACCCATCTTCGACTTGTGGTTGTCGAACTCCTTTATCGTCAGGGCTTTAGTGAAGGGGTCGGTCAGGTTCTCCTTTCCGTCGATCTTTTGAAGGTCAACGTCACCTCGATCCACGATCTTTCGGATCAGGTCGAAGCGGTGCAAGATGTGCTTCGTCCGCTGATGTGCTTTAGGTTCCTTCGCCTGAGCTATGGCACCAGTGCTGTCACAGTAGATCAGGATCGGACCATCGAGGGAGGGTGCTACTCCGAGCTCATTGATGAATTTTCTCAGTCACACAGCTTCCTTCGTGGCATTCGATGCTGCGATGTACTCCGCTTCACAAACAGAGTCCGCTACAGTTTGCTGCTTGGAACTCTTCCAACAGATGGCTCCACCATTCAGAGTAAAGATATAACCCGACACGCTCCTGCTGTCATCATGGTCAGATTGAAAGCTAGAGTCTATGAACCCCACAAGTTTCAGATCTGACTCATCATAAACCAACCATTGGTCCTTAGTATTTCTCAAATACTTAAGGATGGCTTTAACCACTTTCCAGTGATTTTCTCCAGGATCAGATTGGTATCTACTCACTACTCCTAGTGAGTATGCCACATATGGTCTTGTACATGTCATGGCATACATGATAGATCCCACGACTGAAGCATATGGGACTCTACTCATACGCTCTCTCTCTTCAGGAGTTGTCGGACAATCCTTTTTAGAGAGAGAAATTCCATGGCCTATCGGTAGATAGCCCTTCTTGAAATTCTCCATGCTGAACCTCTTCAGCACAGTGTCTATGTACATGGACTGGGATAATCCAAGCATCCTTTTAGATCTATCCCTATAGATCTTCATCCCTAGGATGTAGGATGCTTCACCCAAGTCCTTCATAGAGAACCGTGATGACAACCAAACTTTTATTCTCTGTAGTGCGAGGATGTCATTCCCGATTAAGAGAATGTCATCCACGTACAAGACAAGAAATACCACAACTGGACCATTTGCCCATTTATAGATGCAGGGCTCTTCTCCATTCTTAATGAAGCCATACGTTTTGATCACTTTATCAAAACGCATGTTCCAACTCCGAGAAGCTTGCTTCAATCCATAAATGGATCTCTGAAGCTTGCACACCTTGGACTCATCTGTGGATGTAAACCCCTCAGGTTGTATCATATACACCTCTTCGGTCAGCTCTCCATTCAGGAAAGCTATCTTTACATCTATCTGCCAGATCTCATAATCCAGATGGGCAGCTATTGCAAGCATTATCCGAATGGATTTGAGCATTGCCACAGGAAAAAACGTCTCATCATAGTCAATACCATAACATTGACGATAATCCTTGACGATCAGACGGGCTTTATAGGTTTTCACCTTTCCGTCTGCGTCCCTCTTCCTTTTGAAGACCCATTTACACCCAATGGGTTTAACCCCTTCAGGTGGGTCAACCAATGTCCATACATCGTTGACCTGTTGGAAAATGTGTCCCAAAAAGTCAATCGTCAAGCTGTTGACGATTGAGCAACCAAGTATTGTAATTGATTTGTTAATAAATAAAATATATTTGGCATCTTCATCATAAGCTTTCATCTTCTAATGAACTCCGTTGTTATGATGAAGTCTTTAGAACTATTTAAGTTCGATAAAGAGAGGATTTATCGATTAGTCCTTAAAACTGTTCACGACCAAATGATAAGCTGTTAATAAGGACGACAGCTTCTATCGAGCATAGGTCACTGTAGGCCATATGGGTTGGTTGCCCTCTTAACCAAAGAGTGTGGAGACACTGGTATGGCATACAGGTGAGATGTAAGGGTACATCATCATTGAACGTGACCAACTCCAGAGTATTCTGCTGTCGAGAATGTCTCTGATGGGATATAGGTATAAGTGTCCCTTAGATTTGAGATCGCCTCAGTGACTTGCAAGTAACTCACTGTACTTTGGTACTGGACTAACTGAATTTTTAATTCAGAGACGGAAGGCTTCTGGGCACAGTCAAGTACTTGCGAAGTCAGAGTGTGATCGAGATGGGATTGACCACTCTAAGAGTTGGAGAAGAATGAGTCACTGTATTTCAATTTAGCAAAACCTTGGCCAGGATAATCCATCAGATGGATTTGATATTTTGAAATACAATGTGAACAATCTGATCAGAGTTGACAGTTGAACTTTGAGGTGTCCTATGATCATTTTGGTCAAGGGGATGAATTATATGAAAACTATATCCGCATGGGTTCTAAGGATGTTGTTCTACACATTCGACCTATCCGGTCGTCAGGTATCATTGCTAGATGGTCACTTCGATTGGTACAAGAATTTATTCCTGTGCTACCGGCTTAGGTTCGGACCTATGAGGTCACACACATTAGAGTTCATAATCCGATCGGATGGTTGATCAACGATTAAGAATCGTTCTAGGGTTAAATGATCAATACGATTGACATTTAACCCAGTGCAAGTATTGCAGGAGGATCGATTAGCAATTCGATTGCTAATTAGCTTAATTTGATTAAGCCAATAGGCTGAGATTAAGTCTAATTAAATATGATTTAATTAGATTTATTTTGAGCTTGATTGGATCAAGTCCAATTGGTTTATTGGATAAGCCAAGTGCAAGAAAAAACTAGTCCTAGTTCAACTAGGACTTGGGTCAATCTAATTTTTAATTTGATTAAAAAATTAAATCAGATTTAAATCTAATTTAATCTGATTAAATTAGGTTATTAATTGGGTTAAGACCTATTTTAATTAGGTTGATCTAATTTTGGTTTGATTTGGTTTGGGAAACCAAATTAAAACAAGTCATAAGATAGAATCCTAGTTAGACTAGGATTCCACCTTGCACCACATAAGCCTTCCCCATGCCCTCTCTCTTATTCAATGCCAATCTTCACTTATTTTATGCGACAAAAGCCCTCTCCCAGGTCTCTCCCACGTTCACAAAAGGTTTCCTCTCTTTTTTCTTACATTGGAAGGTGGTTTGGATCAAATAAAAAAGGAATAAGTTTGGATTTCAAATTCTATGAGATAGAGTTTTAGAAATCCAAAACTCTTTCAATTTTGCACCGAATTTATCCAATTTTTTTTTGAAATTTTCATGGCTTTTAGGGTATACATTATGCACTCTTTGCTAGTGATCCATGCATGAAAATATGGAGGAGGTGCTCAAGAGTTGGGCACCCCTTAACTTGCCATGTTTGGATAAGCCTTGACTAGGTATTTGACCTAGACAATGACTCTATCATATCTCTCTGTATAAAATGAGTTTCTTCATAAAATTTTTGGAGAAGACAGAGATTTGAGAGACCTTTGAGCCATCCAAAAATTAAAGAGAAAGACCTTTGGATCGTGGAGATATAAAAGACATAAGTTAGGATGTCTAGAGATAGAAACGAGAAGAAGAAGAGGGTCTTCTTCTAGGGTTGTTTGTTTTCATATCTTTCCTCCCTCCATCTTGAGTCTTCTGAGAGCGTCTCAGATTTGAAACTCCTCCTTTTACTTTTTATCTTTGGAAGAGTCCAAATCAAGAAGAAGGAGGCACCTGATCAACCATCAAAGAAGGATCAGCGCAGTACTAGCATACTGTGCTGATTTCCTAAAGCAGGACTTCTGATCGAGATTCGTGGGCTCGTGTGGACGACTCCTAGAGGCCGGACGTGTGTGCGGCTTGCAACATCATCCTTAAGCCCGGATCAGCGAGGTTAGAGCATCTAACTTGCAAGGTAATAGATCTGATCTATTGTTTAATACATACATTAGATGTGGTATAGAAACATGTTGATATGATCAACATGTAGTTCATGCTATATTTATATATTTTAATTTTTGATTTAATGCTATGTAATAATCATGTAATAGAATCTTAGATCTAGAGATTCTCTAATTTTAGAAAATAAATTTTGATTTATTTTAGTCTTCCACTGCATGATCTTGAAAAGTTTCAAGATCTAACCCTGAACCCTAGATCTGGTTCCTACAATTGGTATCAGAGCCAGGTTCTTTATTACATGATTATTTATATATACTTAGATTATTTTTTAGATTAGATCTAATTTATAATCTGAAATTAAAATTTTAGATCAATCACAAACTGCAAGGTTGTCCTGCTGTAAGGTTTACCCCTTACAGTGCAAAGGTTGTCCTAGTTTGTGTTGATCTATCTTTAATCATAAATTTGTTAGATATGATCTAGATTAAATTTATGATTTATTAGATTTAAAAGATATTTAAATCTGAAATAAAATTTTTTTGTTAATAATTTTTGTGCAAAGAAATTGTTTAAAGTTGAAATTGTTTCAATTACATGAACCTATTTAGATTAGATCTAAAGTAGTTTCATGTTTATTTCACTTGTATCTTGATTATGAATCAAACATGCAATATGGTTGGTAGAATCATATTGTAAAACTATTTTACAAATATGAAAATTATTTTTTGAAAAGATGAACCCAACCCTCAGCCCAAAACTTAATTAAGAATTAAGAAGTTGTTTGATTAGGTTTTAGGATTGTGAATTGAAGAACCTAAGACACAAATCATAACACATTGGGTTAATGGGTTAGTGGGAATTAGGTCCATTAATTGGGTTAGACCTATGGTTAGATTGAAGATGGACTTAATTAGAGAATTGACTAAATCTAATCAATTGTTGTCTTAGATTAGGTCAAGGATTCTCTAGATCAATTACAATAGTTGTAGTTGGTCAAGTCCATATCTTTAACGAGAACCAAATTGACTTGATTCTTGGCTAAGCGGTCTAGCACGAACTGTTAGGTTGATCTAATCGAAACTAATTAAACTAGTTGGTGTCTAAGGTAAACCAGATCGATGATTTTTAATTGGGAGCCCGCTTACCTGGCCATTTCTGATGGTGTCTAAGGCAAGCTTTGGTAGACCCTCCCACTGATCGAACTTACCTGGCCTCTTGGTTAAATTATGTTTTGATCGGATCACTTGATTATTCGAGCTGACCCATGTCAGCTAGGTAAATCAGTGTGACTGATTTAGGTGCTCCTAGATCAGCCCTTTTAATGGTCTCCCTTAAGCTGACTTGGTGAAGCCAGTGGGAGGATCATGATAAGCTGGTTCATCTGACCTCATCCTCTATATTATTTAAATCTTCTAAAATTATTAGGTCCTTAAAATGACAAAGTTATGGAGATAACTGAGTCATAGCCTCCCATTAAGGTGTTTGATAATGAGTCCATTAACTCAATAATCATTGCAGACCCAAAGGCCTGGTGCTTGTTGACTAATGGAATTATCACTCATCATATGACGACTTGAAAGTGTCTCTCTAATGGTGGTTAGGTGAGCCAATCAAAGTTGGGCTTAATCATTCATTGGTTAGATACACCAAGTATGATCATGTTAATGGTTGGACCTAACCGGATCCTTACAGTGGAGGCCAAAGCCTACTGATTAGGTTTCTGGGGCAAAATTAAAATTACTAAAAATTATTTAGAGAAACAATTGGTTATGAACCTACCCTTAGATATACATGGGTTGGCCAACCAAAGTTGGGCTTGTGTGCAGTCTAAGTGGATTCTAGTACCCACTAAGGAATTAGGATAATTTTTCGAATTGAAGGTAGAGGCTACCAATTTGAATAAAATAGTGGGAGAAACCTTTTGATTAAAGTCCAAATCTTTAGGTTTAATGAATCAATTACTAATTATTTATGGTTCTCCTTTGTGCAAATATGGCCACTTCCCTATCGCTCCGATCATTGTTGGACAATGATAAGTTGGTGGGACCCAACTTCAGTAGCTGGTATCGAAAATTGAAGATAGTCCTGGAGCATGAACGGATCCTATATGTGATAATGGATCCTGCACCTGAGGAGCTAGCTACCAATGCACGTGGAACAGTCAGAGATACTTACCAGAAGTGGCTCAGTGATCGGACCACGGTGCGCTGTATCATGCTGGCTGCCATGAGCGACGAGTTCTGTCGCAGATTCGAGACGACTCAGCCAAAGGACATGCTTCAAGTGTTGGAGGATACCTTTGGCACACCCGATGATGTGGAGAGGCACAAGACTAGTTGTGCCATCTTCAACGCCAAAATGCGAGATGGTGCCTCTATCACTAATCATGTATTGTACATGATCGAGTTGATGGAACGATTGAGCAAGCTTAGCTTTTCCTTGCATGAGCAACTTGGGAAAGATGCAATACTGAACTCGCTGCCCAAGTCTTATCTCCCATTCCTCACTCATTATAGAATGACAAAGTCTGAAGAGAACTAACACGGGTTACTGGGGTTGCTTCAGAACTTTAAGAAGGATCACCAACTTTACAAGAAGTCGGTGAACTTAGTGGAAGGTTCGTCTTCTGGTTCTCGACCTTTTAAGAAAGGGAAGAAGAACAAGAAGAAGAACAAGAAGAAGAAAGTGAAGAAGGTGCAAGTTCAGGCTGGGACATCAGTGCAGGGCCAGACCAAAAAGATCAAGCCTGATAAGAGTCTATTCTACTGGCAAGCACCCTAGATTAGATAGTGTGTCAGATATCTACTTATAGCACTGTAGACTAGGTCATATAAACAAGAACAGAATAAACAGATTGACTCAAGAGGGAATCCTCGAAGTCAGTGATTGTGAATCACTTCCAACCTGTGAGTTCTATTTTCTTGATAAAATGACCAAGTCACCTTTTACTGGAAAAGATGAGAGAGCTACTGAGCTCTTGGGCCTAGTACATACTGATGTATGCGGGCCCATGAGCACCAGTGCTAGAGGTGGATATTTCTACTTCATAACTTTCACGGATTACCTACCCGATATGGATATGTCTATCTGATGAAACATAAGTCGGATTCATTTAAAATGTTCAAACGATTCCGAAGTGAAGTAGAAAAATAAATTGGGAAGAGTATTAAAACTCTTCGATCTGATCGAGGAGGAGAATACCTTTCTAGTGAATTTCTTACATATCTAGGAGAGAATGGGATTCTCTCCCAATGGACTCCTCCAGGAACACCACAGCATAATGGTGTGTCTGAAAGGAGGAATCGGACTTTGTTAGACATGGTCCGATCCATGATGGGTTGTGCTAGCTTACCGATATCCTTCTGGGGATATGTACTCGAATCGGCCTGTTATCTGTTAAATAGGGTTCCAAGTAAGTCTGTAATTAAGACTCCATATGAGATATGGACGAGATGTAAGCCAGCACTTTCACACCTTAGGGTCTGGGGGTGCCCGACCTATGTCAAACGATTAGTCACAGACAAACTTGGACCTAGGTCTGACAAATGCTCATTCATAGGGTACCCCAAAGAGATAAATAGATATTTTTTCTACCATGCTGATGAACAAAAGGTGTTCGTCAGCCTTAAGGCAATCTTTTTAGAAAAAGAGTTCTTTGGTGAAGGAACCGTTGCCTCTAAGGTTGAACTTGATGAAGTTCAATAGGTAGAAGGACCGACACCAATAGCTGAACCTGAGTCGGATATGATTAGATCAGATCCGGAGCCCAACGTACCTGCACCATTAAGACGATCTGGTAGAGTACCGCATCAGCCGGACAGATACTACGGTTTCTTGATCCGGGATGGTGATCCCATCGAACTTGATGAGAATAATGAGGATCCGATCACCTATATGGATGCAATGCAGAGACCTGATTCTGAGAAATGGTTTGAAGCCGTGAAATCCAAAATGGAGTCCATGAAGGTCAACGATGTATGGACATTGGTTGACCCACTTGAAGGAGTTAAACCCATTGGGTGTAAATGGATTTTTAAAAGGAAGAGGGGTGCAGACGGAAAGGTGGAGACCTATAAAGCCCGTCTGGTTGCCAAGGGGCATCATCAACGTTATGGTATTGACTATGACGAGATATTTTCTCCTGTGGCAATGCTCAAATCCATTCGGATAATGCTTGCAATAGCTGCCCATCTGGATTATGAGATCTGACAGATGGATGTAAAGACAGCTTTCCTGAATGGAGAGCTGACCGAAGAGGTGTATATGATACAACCTGAGGGGTTTACATCCACAGATGAGTCAAAGGTGTGCAAGCTTCAGAGATCCATTTATAGATTGAAGCAAGCTTCTCGGAGTTGGAACATGCGTTTTGATAAGGTGATCAAAACGTATGGCTTCATTAAGAATGGAGAAGAGCCCTACATCTATAAATGGGCAAATGGTCTAGTTGTGGTATTCTTTATCTTGTACGTGGATGACATTCTCTTAATCGGGAATGACATCCCCGCACTACAGGGAATAAAAGTTTGGTTGTCATCACAGTTCTCCATGAAGGACTTGGGTGAAGCATCCTACATCCTAGGGATGAAGATCTATAGGGATAGATCTAAAAAGATGCTTGGGTTATCCCAGTCCATGTACATAGACACTGTGGTGAAGAGGTTCAGCATGGAGAATTCCAAAAAGGGCTATCACCGATAGGCCAAGAAATTTTTCTCTCTAAGAAGGATTGTCCGACAACTCCTGAAGAGAGAGAACGTATGAGTAGAGTCTCATATGCTTCAGCCATGGGATCTATCATGTACGTCATGACATGTACAAGACCAGATGTGGCATACTCACTAGGAGTAGTGAGTAGATACCAATCTGATCCTGGAGAAAATCACTGAAAAGTGGTTAAAGCCATCCTTAAGTATTTGAGAAATACTAAGGACCAATGGTTGGTTTATGACGAGTCAGATCTGAAACTTATGGGGTTCACAGACTCTAGCTTCCAATCTGACCATGATGACAGCAGGAGCGTGTCGGGTTATATCTTTACTCTAAATGGTGGAGCCATCTGTTGGAAGAGTTTCAAGCAGCATACTGTGGCAGACTCTGTTTGTGAAGCGGAGTACATCACAGCATCGGATGTCGCGAAGCAAGCTGTGTGGCTGAGAAAATCCATCACTGAGCTCGGAGTAGCACCCTCCCTCGATGGTCCGATCCTGCTCTACTGTGACAGCACTGGTGCCATAGCTCAGGCGAAGGAACCCAAAGCACATCAGCGGATGAAGCACATCTTGCGCCGCTTCCACCTGATCTGAGAGATCGTGGATCGAGGTGACGTTGACCTTCAGAAGGTCGACGGAAAGGAGAACCTAGCCGACCCCTTCACTAAAGCCCTGGCGATAAAGGAGTTCAACAACCACAAGTTGAAGATGGGTATTAGATACTGTGCCGAGTGGCTTTAGGACAAGTGGGAGTTGTTGGGAAATATGTCCCAAAAAGTCAATCGTCAAGCTGTTGACGGTTGAGCAACCAAGTATTGTAATTGATTTGTTAATAAATAAAATATATTTGGCATCTTCATCATAAGCTTTCTTCTTCTAATGAACTCCGTTGTTATGATGAAGTCCTTAGGACTATTTAAGTTCGATAAAGAGAGGATTTATCGATTAGTCCTTAAAACTGTTCACGATCAAATGATAAGCTGTTAATAAGGACGACAGCTTCTATCGAGCATAGGTCGCTGTAGGCCATATGGGTTGGTTGTCCTCTTAACCAAAGAGTGTGGAGACACTAGTATGGCATACAGGTGAGATGTAAGGGTACATCATCATTGAACGTGACTAACTCCAGAGTATTCTGCTGTCGAGAATGTCTCTGATGGGATATAGGTATAAGTGTCCCTTAGACTTGAGATCGCCTCAGTGACTTGCAAGCAACTCACTGTGCTTTGGTACTGGACTAACTGAATTTTTAATTCAGAGACGGAAGGCTTCTGGGCACAGTCAAGTACTTACGAAGTCAGAGTGTGATCGAGATGGGATTGACCACTCCAAGAGTTGGAGAAGAATGAGTCGCTGTATTTCAATTTAGCAAAACCTTGGCCAGGATAATCCATCAGATGGATTTGATATTTTGAAATACAATGTAGACAACCTGATCAGAGTTGACAGTTGAACTTTGGAGTGTCCTATGATCATTTTGGTCAAGGAGATGAATTATATGAAAACTATATCCGCATGGGTTCTAAGGATGTTGTTCTACACATTCGACCTATCCGATCATCGGGTACCATTGCTAGATGGTCACTTCGATTGGTACAGAAATTTATTCCTATGCTACCAGCTTAGGTTCGGACCTATGAGATCACATATATTAGAGTTTATAATCCGATCGGATGGTTGATCAATGATTAAGAATCGTTCTAGGATTAAATGATCAATACGATTGACATTTAACCCAGTGCAAGTATTGCAGGAGGATCGATTAGCAATTCAATTGCTAATTGGCTTAATTTGATTAAGCCAATAGGTTGGGATTAAGTTTAATTAAATATAATTTAATTAGATTTATTTTGGACTTGATTGGATCAAGTCCAATTGGTTTATTGGATAAGTCAAGTGCAAGGAAAAACTAGTCCTAGTTCAACTAGGACTTGGGTCAATCTAATTTCTAATTTGATTAGAAAATTAAATCAGATTTAAATCTAATTTAATCTGATTAAATTAGGTTCTTAATTGGGTTAAGATCTATTTTAATTAGGTTGATCTAATTTTAGTTTGATTTGGTTTGGGAAACCAAGTTAAAACAAGTCATAAGATAGAATCCTAGTAAGACTAGGATTCCACATTGCGCCACATAAGCCTTCCCCACGCCCTCTCTCTTATTCAACGCCAATCTCCACTTATTTTGTGTGATAAAAGCCCTCTCCCAGGTTTCTCCCACGTTCACAAAAGGTTTTCTCCCTTCTTTCTTACATGGAAGGTGGTTTGGATTAAATCAAAAAGGAATAAGTTTGGATTTCGAATTCTATGAGATAGAATTTTAGAAATCCAAAACTCTTTCAATTTTGCACCGAATTTATCTAATTTTTTTTTTAAAATTTTTATGGCTTTTAGGGTATACATTGTGTACCCTTTTCTAGTAATCCATACACGAAAATATGGAGGAGGTGCTCAAGAGTTGGGCGTCCCTTAACTTGCCATGTTTGGATAAGCCTTGACTAGGTATTTGACCTAGACAAGGACTTTATCATATCTCTCTGTATAAAATGAGTTTCTTCATAAAATTTTGGAGAAGACAGAGATTTGAGAGACCTTTGAGTCATCCAAAAATTAGAGAGAAAGACCTTTGGGTCGTGGAGATATAAAAGACACAAGTTAGGATGTCTAGAGAGAGAAACGAGAAGAAGAAGAGGGTCTTCTTCTAGGGTTGTTTGTTTTCATATCTTTCCTCCCTCCATCTTGAGTCTTCTGAGAGCATCTCAGATCTGAAACTCCTCCTTTTACTTTTCATCTTTGGAAGAGTACAAATCAAGAAGAAGGAGGCACCTGATCAACCATCAAAGAAGGATCAGCGCAGTACTAGCATACTGTGCTGATTTTTTGAAGCAGGACTTCTGATCGAGATTCGTGGGCTCGTGTGGACGACTCCTAGAGGCCGGACGTGTGTGGGGCTTGCAACATCATCCTTAAGCCTGGATCAGCGAGGTTAGAGCATCTAACTTGCAAGGTAATAGATCTGATCTATTGTTTAATACATACATTAGATGTGGTATAGAAACATGTTGATATGATCAACATGTAGTTCATGCTATATTTATATATTTTAATTTTTGATTTAATACTATATAATAATCATGTAATAGGATCTTAGATCTAGGAATTCTCTGATTTTAAAAAATAAATTTTGATTTATTTTAGTCTTCCGCTGTATGATCTTGAAAAAGTTTCAAGATCTAACCCTGAAACCCTAGATCTGGTTCCTACATGACCTTCATGGACTCCATTTCAGATTTCATGGCTTCAAGCCATTTTTTGAAATCAGATCTCTGCATTGCATCCATATAGGTGATTGGATCCTCATTATTCTCATCAAGTTCGATGGGATCACCGTTCCGGATCAAGAAATCGTAGTATCTGTCCGGCTGACGTGGTGCTCTATCGGATCGCCTTAATAGTGCAGGTACATTAGGCTCCAGATCTGATCTAATCATATCCGACTCAGGTTCAGCTATTGGTGTCGGTCCTTCTACCTGTTGAACTTCATCAAGTTCAACCTTAGAGGCAACGGTTCCTTCACCAAGGAATTTTTTTTCTAAAAGAATTGCCTTAAGACTGACGAACACCTTTTGTTCATCAGTATGGTAGAAAAAATATCTTTTTGTCTCTTTGGGGTATCCTATGAATGAGCATTTGTCAGACCTGGGTCCAAGTTTATCTGTGACTAATCGTTTGACATAGGTCGGGCACCCCCAGACCCTAAGGTGTGAAAGTGTTGGCTTACGTCCTATCCATATCTCATATGGAGTCTTAATTATAAACTTACTTGGAACCCTATTTAACAGATAACAGGCCGATTTGAGTGCATATCCCCAGAAGGATATCGGCAAGCTAGCAAAACCCATCATGGATCGGACCATGTCTAACAGAGTCCGATTCCTCCTTTCAGACACACCATTATGCTGTGGTATTCCTGGAGGAGTCCATTGGGAGAGAATCCTATTCTCTCCTAGATATGTGAGAAACTCACTAGAAAGGTATTCTCCTCCTCGATCAGATCGAAGAGTTTCAATACTTTTCCCAGTTTATTTTTCTACTTCACTTCGGAATCGTTTGAACATTTCAAATAAATCCGACTTATGTTTTATCAGATAGATATATCCATATCGGGATAGGTCATCCGTGAAAGTTATGAAGTAGAAATATCCACCTCTAGCACTTGTGCTCATGGGCCTGCAAACATCAGTATGTACTAGGCCCAAGAGCTCAGTAGCTCTCTCACCTTTTCTAGTAAAAGGTGACTTGATCATTTTACCAAGAAGACAGGACTCACAGGTTAGAATTGATTCACAATCACTGACTTCGAGGATTCCCTCTTGAGTCAACCTGTTTATTATGTTCTTGTTTATATGACCTAGCCTCCAATGCCATAAGTAGATATCTGACACACTATCTAATCTAGGGTGCTTGCCAGTAGAATAAACTCTTATCAGGCTTGATCTTTTTGGTCTGGCTCTACACTGATGTCCCAGCCTGAACTTGTACCTTCTTCACTTTCTTCTTCTTGTTCTTCTTCCCTTTCTTAAAGGGCCGAGAACCAAAAGATGAATCTCCCACTAAGTTCACCGACTCCTTGAGGAGTTGGTGATCCTTCTCAAAGTTCTGAAGCAACCCCAATAACCTGTGGTAGTTTACTTCAGGCTTTGTCATTCTATAATGAGTGAGGAATGGGAGATAAGACTTGGGCAGCGAGTTCAGTATTGCATCTTTCCCAAGCTGCTCATGCAAGAAAAAGCCGAGCTTGCTCAATCGTTCCATCAGCTCGATCATGTACGATACATGATCAGTGACAGAGGCACCATCTCGCATTTTGGCGTTGAAGATGGCACAACTAGTCTTGTGCCTCTCCACATCATCGGGTGTGCCAAAGGCATCCTCCAATACTTGAAGCATGTCCTTTGGCTGAGTCGTCTTGAATCTGCGATAGAACTCGTCGCTCATGGCAGCCAGTATGATACAGTGCACCGTGGTCCGATCACTGAGCCACTTCTGGTAAGTATCTCTGACTGTTCCACGTGCATTGGCAACTAGCTCCTCAGGTGCAGAATCCATTATCACATATAGGATCCGTTCATGCTCCAGGACTATCTTCAACTTTTGGTACCAGCTACCGAAGTTGGGTCCCACCAACTTATCATTGTCCAACAATGATCGGAGCAATAGGGAAGTGGCCATATTTGCACAAAGGAGAACCATAACCTAATTAGTAATTGATTCATTAAATCTAAAGATTTGAATTTTAATCAAAAGGTTTCTTCCACTATTTTATTCGAATTGGTAGCCTCTACCTCCAATTCGAGGAATTACCCTAATTCCTTAGTGGGTACTATAATCCACTTAGACTGCACACAAGCCTAACTTTGGTTGGCCAACCCATGTACATCTAAGGGTATGTTCATAACCAATTATTTCTCTAAATAATTTCTAGTAATTTTAATTTTGCCCCAAAAACCTAATCAGTAGGCTTTGGCCTCCACTGTAAGGATCCGGTTAGGTCCAACCATTAACATGATCATACTTGGTGTATCTAACCAACGAATGATTAAGCCCAACTTTGGTTGGCTCGCCTAACCACCATTAGAGAGACACTTTCAAGTTGTCATATGATGAGTGATAATTCTATTAGTCAACAAGCACCAGGTCTTTGGGTCTGCAATGATTATTGAGTTAATGGACTCATTATCAAACACCTTAATAGGAGGCTATGATTCAGTTATCTCCATAACTTTATCATTTTAAGGATCTAATAATTTTAGAGGATTTAAATAATTTAGAGGATGAGGTCAGATGAACCAGCTTATCATGATCGTCCCACTGGCTTCACCAATCAGCTTAAGGGAGACCATTAAAAGGGCTGGTCTAGGAGCACCTAAATCAGTCACACTGATTTACCTAGCTGACATGGGTCAGCTCGAATAGTCAAGTGATCCGATTAAAACATAATTTCACTAAGAGACCAGGTAAGTTCGATCAGTGGGAGGGTCTGCCAAAGCTTGCCTTAGACACCATCAGAAATGGCCAGATAAGCGGGCTCCCAATTAAAAACCATCGGTCTGGTTTACCTTAGACACCAACTGATTTAATTATTTTCGATTAGATCAACCTAACAGTTCGTGCTAGACCACTTAGCCAAGAATAAGTCTATTTGGTTCTCGTTAAAGACATGGACTTGACCAACTACAACTATTGTAATTGATCTAGAGAATTCTTGACCTAATCTAAGACAACAATTGATTAGATTTAGTCAATTCTCTAATTAAGTCCATCTTTAATCTAACCATAGGTCTAACCCAATTAATGGACCCAATTCCACTAACCCATTAACCCAATGTGTTATGGTTTGTGTCTTAGGTTCTTCAATTCACAATCCTAGAACCTAATCAAACAACTTCTTAATTCTTAATTAAGTTTTGGGCTGAGGGTTGGGTTCGGCTTTTCAAAAAATAATTTTTATATTTGTAAAATAATTTTACAATATGATTCTACCAACCATATTGCATGTTTGATTCATAATCAAGATACAAGTAAATAAACATGAAACTATATTAGATCTAATCTAAACAGGTTCATGTAATTGAAATAATTTCAACTTTAAATAATTTCTTTGCACAAAAATTATTAACAAAGAGATTTTATTTCAGATTTAAATATTTTTAAATCTAATAAATCATAAATTTAATCTAGATCATATTTAACAAATTTATGATTAAAGATAGATCTATACAAACTAGGACAACCTTTGCACTGTAAGGGGTAAACCTTACAGCAGGATAACCTTGCAATTCGTGATTGATCTAAAATTTTAATTTTAGATTTAATAATCAGATTATAAATTAGATCTAATATAAAAATAATCTAAGCATGTATAAATAATCATGCAATAAAGAACCTAGGCTCTGATACCAATTATAGGAACCAGATCTAGGGTTTCAGGATTAGATCTTGAAACTTTTTCAAGATCATACAGTGGAAGACTAAAATAAATCAAAATTTATTTTTTAAAATTAAAAATCTCTAGATCTAAGATCCTATTACATGATTATTACATAGTATTAAATCAAAAATTAAAATATATATATACAGCATGAATACATGTTGATCATATCAACATGTTTCTATACTACATTAATGTATGTATTAAACAATAGATCAGATCTATTACCTTGCAAGTTAGACGTTCTAACCTCGCTGATCCGGACTTGAGGATAATGTTGCAATCCGCACATGCGTCCGGCCTCTAGGAGTCATCCACACGAGCCCACGAATCTCGATCAGAAGTCCTGCTTCAGGAAATCAGCATAGTATACTAGTACTGCGCTGATCCTTCTTTGATGGTTGATCAGGTGCCTCCTTCTTTTGATTTGGACTCTTCCAAAGATGAAAAGTAGGAGGAAGAGTTTCAGATCTGAGATGCTCTCAGGAAACTCAAGATGGAGGGAGGAAAGATATGAAAACAAACAACCTTAGAAGAAGACCCTCTTCTTCTTCTCGTTTCTCTCTCTAGACATCCTATCTTGTGTCTATTATATCTCCACGACCCAAAGGTCTTTCTCTCTGATTTTTGGATGGCTCAAAGGTCTCTCAAATCTCTATCTTCTTTGAAAATTTCATGAAGAAAACTATTTTATAAAGAGAGATATGATAGAGTCCTTGTCTAGGTCAAATACCTAGTCAAGGCTTATCCAAACATGTAAGATAAGGGGCGCCCAACTCTTGAGCACCTCCTCCTTATTTTCATATATGGATCACCAACAAAGGGTTACAATGTGTACCCTAAAAGTCATGAAAATTTCAAAAAAAATTTGGATAAATTCGTGCAAAATTGAAAGAGTTTTGGATTTCTAAAACTCTATCTCATAGAATTCGAAATCCAAACTTATTCCTCTTTGATTTGATCCAAACCACCTTCCATGTAAGAAAGAAGAGAGAAACTTTTTGTGAACGTGGGAGAGACCTGGGAGAGGGCTTTTGTCACACAAAATAAGAGGAGATTGATGTTGAATGAGAGAGAGGATGTGGGGAAGGCTTATGTGGCGCAAGGTGGAATCCTAGTCTTACTAGGATTCTATCTTATAACTTGTTTTAATTTGGTTTCTCAAACTAAATCAAACCAAAATTAGATCAACCCAATTAAAATAAGTCTTAACCCAATTAAAAATCTAATTTAATCAGATTAAATTAGATTTAAATCTGATTTAATTTTTTAATCAAATTAGAAATTAGATTGACCCAAGTCCTAGTTGAACTAGGACTAGTTTTTCCTTGCACTTGGCTTATCCAATAAACAATTGGACTTGATCCAATCAAGCCAAACTAAATCTAATTAAATCATATTTAATTAGACTTAATCTCACTCATTGCTTAATCAAATTAAGCCAATTAGCAATCAATTGCTAATCGATCCTCCTGCAATACTTGCACTGGGTTAAATGTCAATCGTATTGATCATTTAACCCTAGAACGATTCTTAATCGTTGATCAACCATCCGATCGGATCATGAACTCTAATGTGTGTGACCTCATAGGTCCGAACCTAAGCTGGTAGCACAGGAATAAATTTTTATACCAATCGAAGTGACCATCTAGCAATGGTACCCGACGACCGGATAGGTCGAATGTGTAGAA
This sequence comes from Elaeis guineensis, assembly GCF_000442705.2. Lineage (NCBI taxonomy): Eukaryota > Viridiplantae > Streptophyta > Magnoliopsida > Arecales > Arecaceae > Elaeis > Elaeis guineensis. Next base: position 72,378,384 of record NC_025994.2, read on the forward strand.
CAACATCCTTAGAACCCATGCGGATATAGTTTTCATATAATTCATTCCCTTGACCAAAATGATCATAGGATACCCAGAGTTCACTGTCAACTCTGATCAGGTTGTCCACATTGTATTTCAAAATATCAAATTCATCTGATGGATTACCTGCCAAGGTTTTGCTAAATTGAAATACAGCGACTCATTCTTCCCAACTCTTGGAGTGGTCAATCCCATCTCGATCACACTCTGACTTCGCAAGTACTTGACTGTGCCCAGAAGCCTTCCATCCTGAATTAGAAATTCAGTTAGTCCAGTACCAAAGCACAGTGAGTTGCTTGCAAGTCACTGAGACGATCTCAGGTCTAAGGGATACTTATACCTATATCCCATCAGAGACATTCTCGACAGCAGAATACTCTGAGTTGGTCACGTTCAATGATGATGTACCAGTACATCTCACCTGTATGCCATACCAGTGTCTCCACACTCTTTGGTTAAGAGGACAACCAACCCATATGGCCTACAGCGACCTATGCTCGATAGAAGCTGTCATCCTTATTAACAGCTCTATCATTTGATCGTGAACTGTTTTAAGGACTAATCGATAAATTCTCTCTTTATCGAATCTAAATAGTCCTAAGGACTTCATCATAACAACGGAGTTCATTAGAAGATGAAAGCTTATGATGAAAATGTCAAATATATTTTATTTATTAACAAATCAATTATAATACTTGGTTGCTCAACCGTTAACAGCTTGACGATTGACTTTTTGGGACACATTTTCCAACAAAAGCCACCTCCTTCGAGGGCCCCAGGTGAGAGGTCCTCCACTCCTGGGGGAGCAACCCATTGAGGGACCACTACCGATGCTTTTGTTGAGGCAAGACTCCACTGTATTGTGGAGTACAAGGCTTCAAGGCCTTCAAGGGGGAGCTCCTCGATGCTTCTATCACTGGGTTCATTTTAGGACTTTAAAAATTGCAAAGCTCATATAAAATATCTAATGCCACAGCTGGATCTGCACCATCTCCATCCAGGGAACAACAATGAAGAAGTCGGAGCATTTTCTAGGAGGATGAAGATTAGGCCCCCCCTGCTACCTAGTATTGGCTTTCCCTTCTTTCTTTCCCTCTCTCTCTGTTTTTTTTTGTGCAGCACCTTCGTGGCATTGTTTTTGTGAATATCAATGTTAAATGAATGAAAAAGAGAACCTTTATGCATACCTTTTTTATAGATGGGTTCTACTTTATAGTGGTAGTCTTCTCCGAAGTCTCCGACATTGCAATGTTGCAAAACCATCGGATCATTGTTCTAGGGATATGCCTTCGAGCGTTTGATAGGCCGAACATCTTTTCCTAATTCTGGAGATTCGCATGGGAATCGGATCATCATCGAGAATTGGGAGAGGAGTGGGGATCGTAAAAAAAGTTTAATTTATTGAGAAATAAATGTTAAATCATTGATAGTACATTCGAAGGTTTTTTCGAATTTCATAGCCGAGGTAAGGGTGTTCCGTCCAATTACTTTTGATGATAAGTCTCAGGCCTGATGACTTCGTCTACTAGAT
>NC_025994.2:72380035-72402125 GCF_000442705.2 Elaeis guineensis
GGGAAACCAAGTTAAAACAAGTCATAAGATAGAATCCTAGTAAGACTAGGATTCACATTGCGCCACATAACCTTCCCACCCCTCTCTCTTATTCAACGCCAATCTCCACTTATTTTGTGTGATAAAAGCCCTCTCCAGGTTTCTCCCACGTTCACAAAAGGTTTTCTCCCTTCTTTCTTACATGGAAGGTGGTTTGGATTAAATCAAAAAGGAATAAGTTTGGATTTCGAATTCTATGAGATAGAATTTTAGAAATCCAAAACTCTTTCAATTTTGCACCGAATTTATCTAATTTTTTTTTTAAAATTTTTATGGCTTTTAGGGTATACATTGTGTACCCTTTTCTAGTAATCCATACACGAAATATGGAGGAGGTGCTCAAGAGTTGGGCGTCCTTAACTTGCCATGTTTGGATAAGCCTTGACTAGGTATTTGACCTAGACAAGGACTTTATCATATCTCTCTGTATAAAATGAGTTTCTCTTTCATAAAATTTTGGAGAAGACAGAGATTTGAGAGACCTTTGAGTCATCCAAAAATTAGAGAGAAAGACCTTTGGGTCGTGGAGATATAAAAGCACAAGTTAGGATGTCTAGAGAGAGAAACGAGAAGAAGAAGAGGGTCTTCTCTAGGGTTGTTTGTTTTCATATCTTTCCTCCCTCCATCTTGAGTCTTCTGAGAGCATCTCAGATCTGAAACTCCTCCTTTTACTTTTCATCTTGGAAGAGTACAAATCAAGAAGAAGGAGGCACCTGATCAACCATCAAAGAAGGATCAGCGCAGTACTAGCATACTGTGCTGATTTTTTGAAGCAGGACTTCTGATCGAGATTCGTGGGCTCGTGTGGACGACTCCTAGAGGCCGACGTGTGTGGGGCTTGCAACATCATCCTTAAGCCTGAGATCAGCGAGGTAGAGCATCTAACTTGCAAGGTAATAGATCTGATCTATTGTTTAATACATACATTAGATGTGGTATAGAAACATGTTGATATGACAACATGTAAGTTCATGCTATATTTATATATTTTAATTTTTGATTTAATACTATATAATAATCATGTAATAGGATCTTAGATCTAGGAATTCTCTGATTTTAAAAAATAAATTTTGATTTATTTTAGTCTTCCGCTGTATGATCTTGAAAAAGTTTCAAGATTAACCTGAAACCCTAGATCTGGTTCCTACATGACCTTCATGACTCCATTTCGGATTTCATGGCTTCAAGCCATTTCTCGAATCAGGTCTCTGCATTGCATCCATATAGGTGATCGGATCCTCATTATTCTCATCAAGTTCGATGGGATCACCGTCCGGACCAAGAAACGTAGTATCTGTCCGGCTGACGGTACTCTACGGATCGCCTTAATGGTGCAGGTACATTGGGCTCCGGATCTGATCTAATCATATCCGACTCAGGTTCAGCTATTGGTGTCGGTCCTTCTACCTGTTGAACTTCATCAAGTTCAACCTTAGAGGCAACGGTTCCTTCACCAAGGAACTCCTTTTCTAAAAAGATTGCCTTAAGGCTGACGAACACCTTTTGTTCATCAGCATGGTAGAAAAAATATCCTTTTGTCTCTTTGGGGTACCCTATGAATGAGCATTTGTCAGACCTAGGTCCAAGTTTGTCTGTGACTAATCGTTTGACATAGGCGGGCACCCCCAGACCCTAAGGTGTGAAAGTGCTGGCTTACGTCCCTTCCATATCTCATATGGAGTCTTAATTACAGACTTACTTGGAACCTATTTAACAGATAACAGGCCGATTCGAGTGCATATCCCCAGAAGGATATCGGCAAGCTAGCAAAACCCATCATGGATCGGACCATGTCTAACAGAGTCCGATTCCTCCTTTCAGACACACCATTATGCTGTGGTGTTCCTGGAGGAGTCCATTGGGAGAGAATCCCATTCTCTCCTAGATATGTGAGAAACTCACTAGAAAGGTATTCTCCTCCTCGATCAGATCGAAGAGTTTTAATACTCTTCCCAGTTTATTTTTCTACTTCACTTCGGAATCGTTTGAACATTTCAAATGAATCCGACTTATGTTTCATCAGATAGACATATCCATATCGGGATAGGTCATCCGTGAAAGTTATGAAGTAGAAATATCCACCTCTAGCACTGGTGCTCATGGGCCCGCATACATCAGTATGTACTAGGCCCAAGAGCTCAGTAGCTCTCTCACCTTTTCAGTAAAAGGTGACTTGGTCATTTTACCAAGAAGACAGGACTCACAGGTTGGAAGTGATTCACAATCACTGACTTCGAGGATTCCCTCTTGAGTCAACCTGTTTATTCTGTTCTTGTTTATATGACCTAGCCTACAGTGCCATAAGTAGATATCTGACACACTATCTAATCTAGGGTGCTTGCCAGTAGAATAGACTCTTATCAGGCTTGATCTTTTTGGTCTGGCTCTGCACTGATGTCCCAGCCTGAACTTGCACCTTCTTCACTTTCTTCTTCTTGTTCTTCTTCCTTTCTTAAAGGTCGAGAACCAGAAGACGAACCTCCCACTAAGTTCACCGACTCCTTGTGAGTTGGTGATCCTTCTCAAAGTTCTGAAGCAACCCCAGTAACCCGTGGTAGTTTACTTCAGGCTTTGTCATTCTATAATGAGTGAGGAATGGGAGATAAGACTTGGGCAGCGAGTTCAGTATTGCATCTTTCCCAAGCTGCTCATGCAAGGAAAGCCGAGCTTGCTCAATCGTTCCATCAGCTCGATCATGTACGATACCATGATCAGTGACAGAGGCACCATCTCGCATTTTGGCGTTGAAGATGGCACAACTAGTCTTGTGCCTCTCCACATCATCGGGTGTGCCAAAGGCATCCTCCAATACTTGAAGCATGTCCTTTGGCTGAGTCGTCTTGAATCTGCGATAGAACTCGTCGCTCATGGCAGCCAGTATGATACAGTGCACCGTGGTCCGATCACTGAGCCACTTCTGGTAAGTATCTCTGACTGTTCCACGTGCATTGGCAACTAGCTCCTCAGGTGCAGAATCCATTATCACATATAGGATCCGTTCATGCTCCAGGACTATCTTCAACTTTTGGTACCAGCTACCGAAGTTGGGTCCCACCAACTTATCATTGTCCAACAATGATCGGAGCAATAGGGAAGTGGCCATATTTGCACAAAGGAGAACCATAACCTAATTAGTAATTGATTCATTAAATCTAAAGATTTGAATTTTAATCAAAAGGTTTCTTCCACTATTTTATTCGAATTGGTAGCCTCTACCTCCAATTCGAGGAATTACCCTAATTCCTTAGTGGGTACTATAATCCACTTAGACTGCACACAAGCCTAACTTTGGTTGGCCAACCCATGTACATCTAAGGGTATGTTCATAACCAATTATTTCTCTAAATAATTTCTAGTAATTTTTAATTTTGCCCCAAAAACCTAATCAGTAGGCTTTGGCCTCCACTGTAAGGATCCGGTTAGGTCCAACCATTAACATGATCATACTTGGTGTATCTAACCAACGAATGATTAAGCCCAACTTTGGTTGCTCGCCTAACCACCATTAGAGAGACACTTTCAAGTTGTCATATGATGAGTGATAATTCTATTAGTCAACAAGCACCAGGTCTTTGGGTCTGCAATGATTATTGAGTTAATGGACTCATTATCAAACACCTTAATAGGAGGCTATGATTCAGTTATCTCCATAACTTTATCATTTTAAGGATCTAATAATTTTAGAGGATTTAAATAATTTAGAGGATGAGGTCAGATGAACCAGCTTATCATGATCGTCCCACTGGCTTCACCAAATCAGCTTAAGGGAGACCATTAAAAGGGCTGGTCTAGGAGCACCTAAATCAGTCACACTGATTTACCTAGCTGACATGGGTCAGCTCGAATAGTCAAGTGATCCGATTAAAACATAATTTCACTAAGAGACCAGGTAAGTTCGATCAGTGGGAGGGTCTGCCAAAGCTTGCCTTAGACACCATCAGAAATGGCCAGATAAGCGGGCTCCCAATTAAAAACCATCGGTCTGGTTTACCTTAGACACCAACTGATTTAATTATTTTCGATTAGATCAACCTAACAGTTCGTGCTAGACCACTTAGCCAAGAATTAAGTCTATTTGGTTCTCGTTAAAGACATGGACTTGACCAACTACAACTATTGTAATTGATCTAGAGAATTCTTGACCTAATTAAGACAACAATTGATTAGATTTAGTCAATTCTCTAATTAAGTCCATCTTTAATCTAACCATAGGTCTAACCCAATTAATGGACCCAATTCCCACTAACCCATTAACCCAATGTGTTATGGTTTGTGTCTTAGGTTCTTCAATTCACAATCCTAGAACCTAATCAAACAACTTCTTAATTCTTAATTAAGTTTTGGGCTGAGGGTTGGGTTCGGCTTTTCAAAAAATAATTTTTATATTTGTAAAATAATTTTACAATATGATTCTACCAACCATATTGCATGTTTGATTCATAATCAAGATACAAGTAAAATAAACATGAAACTATATTAGATCTAAATCTAAACAGGTTCATGTAATTGAAATAATTTCAACTTTAAATAATTTCTTTGCACAAAAATTATTAACAAAGAGATTTTATTTCAGATTTAAATATTTTTTAAATCTAATAAATCATAAATTTAATCTAGATCATATTTAACAAATTTATGATTAAAGATAGATCTATACAAACTAGGACAACCTTTGCACTGTAAGGGGTAAACCTTACAGCAGGATAACCTTGCAATTCGTGATTGATCTAAAATTTAATTTTAGATTTAATAATCAGATTATAAATTAGATCTAATATAAAAAATAATCTAAGCATGTATAAATAATCATGCAATAAAGAACCTAGGCTCTGATACCAATTATAGGAACCAGATCTAGGGTTTCAGGATTAGATCTTGAAACTTTTTCAAGATCATACAGTGGAAGACTAAAATAAATCAAAATTTATTTTTTTAAAATTAAAAAATCTCTAGATCTAAGATCCTATTACATGATTATTACATAGTATTAAATCAAAAATTAAAATATATATATACAGGCATGAATTACATGTTGATCATATCAACATGTTTCTATACTACATTTAATATATGTATTAAACAATAGATCAGATCTATTACCTTGCAAGTTAGACGTTCTAACCTCGCTGATCCGGACTTGAGGATAATGTTGCAATCCGCACATGCGTCCGGCCTCTAGGAGTCATCCACACGAGCCCACGGATCTCGATCAGAAGTCTGCTTCAGGAAATTAGCATAGTATACTAGTACTGCGCTGATCCTTCTTTGATGGTTGATCAGGTGCCTCCTTCTTTTTGATTTGGACTCTTCCAAAGATGAAAAGTAGGAGGAAGAGTTTCAGATCTGAGATGCTTTCAGGAAACTCAAGATGGAGGGAGGAAAGATATGAAAACAAACAACCTTAGAAGAAGACCCTCTTCTTCTTCTCGTTTCTCTCTCTAGACATCCTATCTTGTGTCTATTATATCTCCACGACCCAAAGGTCTTTCTCTCTGATTTTTGGATGGCTCAAAGGTCTCTCAAATCTCTATCTTCTTTGAAAATTTCATGAAGAAAATTATTTTATAAAGAGAGATATGATAGAGTCCTTGTCTAGATCAAATACCTAGTCAAGGCTTATCCAAACATGTTAAGATAAGGGGCGCCCAACTCTTGAGCACCTCCTCCTTATTTTCATATATGGATCACAACAAAGGGTTTACAATGTGTACCCTAAAAGTCATGAAAATTTCAAAAAAAATTTGGATAAATTCAGTGCAAAATTGAAAGAGTTTTGGATTTCTAAAACTCTATCTCATAGAATTCGAAATCCAAACTTATTCCTCTTTGATTTGATCCAAACCACCTTCCATGTAAGAAAGAAGAGAAGAAACTTTTTGTGAACGTGGGAGAGACCTGGGAGAGGGCTTTTGTCACACAAAATAAGAGGAGATTGATGTTGAATGAGAGAGAGGATGTGGGGAAGGCTTATGTGACGCAAGGTGGAATCCTAGTCTTACTAGGATTCTATCTTATAACTTGTTTTAATTTGGTTTCTCAAACTAAATCAAACCAAAATTAGATCAACCCAATTAAAATAAGTCTTAACCCAATTAAAAATCTAATTTAATCAGATTAAATTAGATTTAAATCTGATTTAATTTTTTTAATCAAATTAGAAATTAGATTGACCCAAGTCCTAGTTGAACTAGGACTAGTTTTTCCTTGCACTTGGCTTATCCAATAAATCAATTGGACTTGATCCAATCAAGTCCAAACTAAATCTAATTAAATCATATTTAATTAGACTTAATCTCAACTCATTGACTTAATCAAATTAAGCCAATTAGCAATCAAATTGCTAATCGATCCTCCTGCAATACTTGCACTGGATTAAATGTCAATCATATTGATCATTTAACCCTAGAACGATTCTTAATCGTTGATCAACCATCCGATCGGATCATGAACTCTAATGTGTGTGACCTCATAGGTCCGAACCTAAGCTGGTAGCACAGGAATAAATTTTTATACCAATCGAAGTGACCATCTAGCAATGGTACCCGACGACCGGATAGGTCGAATGTGTAGAACAACATCCATAGAACCCATGCGGATATAGTTTTCATATAATTCATTCCCTTGACCAAAATGATCATAGGATACCCTAGAGTTCGACTGTCAACTCTGATCAGGTTGTCCACATTGTATTTCAAAATATCAAATTCATCTGATGGATTATCCTGATCAAGGTTTTGCTAAATTGAAATACAGCGGCTCATTCTTCCCCAACTCTTGGAGTGGTCAATCCCATCTTGATCACACTCTGACTTCGCAAGTACTTGACTGTGCCCAGAAGCCTTCCATCCCTGAATTAGAAATTCAGTTAGTCCAGTACCAAAGCACAGTGAGTTGCTTGCAAGTCACTGAGACGATCTCAGGTCTAAGGGATACTTATACCTATATCCCATCAGAGACATTCTCGACAGCAGAATACTCTGAAGTTGGTCACGTTCAATGATGATGTACCAGTACATCTCACCTGTATGCCATACCAGTGTCTCCACACTCTTTGGTTAAGAGGACAACCAACCCATATGGCCTACAGCGACCTATGCTCGATAGAAGCTGTCATCCTTATTAACAGTCTATCATTTGATCGTGAACTGTTTTAAGGACTAATCGATAAATTCTCTCTTTATCGAATCTAAATAGTCCGAAGGACTTCATCATAACAACGGAGTTCATTAGAAGATGAAAGCTTATGATGAAAATGTCAAATATATTTTATTTATTAACAAATCAATTATAATACTTGGTTGCTCAACCGTTAACAGCTTGACGATTGACTTTTTGGGACACATTTTCCAACAAAAGCCACCTCCTTCGAGGGCCCCAGGTGAGAGGTCCTCCACTCCTGGGGGAGCAACCCATTGAGGGACCACTACCGATGCTTTTGTTGAGGCAAGACTCCACTGTATTGTGGAGTACAAGGCCTTCAAGGCCTTCAAGGGGGAGCTCCTCGATGCTTCTATCACTGGGTTCATTTAGGACTTTAAAAATTGCAAAGCTCATATAAAATATCTAATGCCACAGCTGGATCTGCACCATCTCCATCCAGGGAACAACAATGAAGAAGTCGGAGCATTTTCCTAGGAGGATGAAGATTAGGCCCCCCCTGCTACCTAGTATTGGCTTTCCCTTCTTTCTTTCCCTCTCTCTCTGTTTTTTTTTGTGCAGCACCTTCGTGGCATTGTTTTTGTGAATATCAATGTTAAAATGAATGAAAAAGAGAACCTTTATGCATACCTTTTTTATAGATGGGTTCTACTTTATAGTGGTAGTCTTCTCCGAAGTCTCCGACATTGCAATGTTGCAAAACCATCGGATCATTGTTCTAGGGATATGCCTTCGAGCGTTTGATAGGCCGAACATCTTTTCCTAATTCTTGGAGATTCGCATGGGAATCGGATCATCATCGAGAATTGGGAGAGGAGTGGGGATCGTAAAAAAAGTTTAATTTATTGAGAAATAAATGTTAAATCATTGATAGTACATTCGAAGGTTTTTCGAATTTCATAGCCGAGGTAAGGGTGTTCCGTCCAATTACTTTTGATGATAAGTCTCAGGCCTGATGACTTCGTCTACTAGATAGGAGCCCTCCAATTTTGTGGACAACTTCCCTCGTTTCGTTAGTTGCGATACTTTGGCATGCCATAGGACTAGATCTCTGATTTGAACTCCTTAACATGGATGCGAGAGTTATAGTATCATGCCATCTGATGCTGGTAAGCCATCATCCTCATCCGTGTCTTCTTCTGAACTTCTTCAAGTAGATCCAGGTTGGCTCGGAGCATCTTTGCATTGCTCTGGTCAGTGTAGTTCTCGACCCGCAAAGATGGGAGTCCAATTTCTATTGAGATGACTGTTTCTATCCTGAAGGAGAGACTAAAAGGAGCCTCTTTCATGGATATTCTCTGGATGGTTCGGTAGGTCCAAAGTATGTTATGTAGTCTATCCACCTAAGATCACTTAGCTCGATCTAACCTAGCCTTCAAACCCTGCAAAAGTATGCGGTTGGGAACCTCAGCCTCTCTGTTGGCTTGCGGGTGCCCTATAGATGTGAAGTGATGAGAGATGTGAAGGCTTTGATAGAATTCGATGAATCTGGAGTCAGGGAATTGATATCCATTGTCCGTGATCAGCATCCGAGGGAGATCGAAGTGGCAAATAATGGATTTCCAAACGAAATCATTTATTTTGGCTTCGGTGATTTTGGCAAGAGGTTCAGCTTCCACCTATGTTGTGAAGTAGTCGATGGCCACAAGTAGAAATTTTCTCTAACCTGATGCTTGCGAGAAAGGCCCCAAGATGTCCATCCTCAATTGTGCAAATGGCCAAGCGGCGCTGATCGGGACTAACGAAATGGCTGGCTAGTGCTGGACGTTAGCATTTCGCTGGCATCGGTCATAGTGTTTGGTAAAACTGACAGCATCTTATTGTATCGTCAGCCAGTAGTATCCTCACCGAAGTATTTTATAGTCCAATGATTTGCTGTCCAGGTGGTTTCCACATATACCCTCATATACTTCTTGTAAGGCGTAGTATGCTTCAGAGGGTTGAAGACATTTGAAGAGCGGACGGAGAAGGATCACTTGTAAAGCTTGCCTCCATGCAGGATGTAATGAGCAGCTTGATGTTTAATTTTCCAAGCCTCCTTTGAATTTGAGGGCAATGTCCCATCTTGTAGGAAGTAGATGAAGGGGTCCATCCATCTTGTAGGACTGGTTCTTCAATGCTAGGCTCCTTCAGGACCTCAAAGAATGATCTTCGGGGTATATCTTTTGGTGCCGAAGTTGTTAATTTAGATAGCAAATTGGCTCTCAAATTTTTTGTTCTGAGGACCTACTGAATATTGAAGTTAGCAAACATCGAGAATAAGTCTTTCACCTTTTGGAGATACTTCTTCATATTTTCTTTCCGTACTTTATAATCTCCATTCACTTGTCCTACCAGCAGTTGGAAATCGGTGCGGATCCTCAATTTCTGCACTCCAAGCTTTGCAATACTTAGCCCCATGATAAGAGCTTTATACTTGGCTTCGTTTTTGATGGTGGGAAGTCGAATCTTAGGACGTACTCTACAACAAATCCATCCAGTCCAAGTAGTAGCAAGCCCACTCCTGATCCAGTAGAATTGGAGGATCCATCCATGTGCACCACCCAAAATTCATCTGGCTCTTCGGACGGGCCTTGTTCAATCGGTTCTATCATTTTCAGGACTGGTTCAGGCCTTTCTTGCTCCTCTAGGATGGTGTGCTCAGTGATAAAATACGTCAAGATTTGGGCTTTAATAAAAGGTAGAGGTTTAAATTCTACTCTAAATTTTGCAAGCTCAATCGCCTACTTAGCTAATTGACTTGATGTGTCAGGCTAATGCAAGGCCGCCCTAAGAGGCTGATCAGTTAGGATCACAATAGGTGTGCTTAAAAGTAGGGCCGAAGTCTTTAGACCGCAATGATGAGGGTGAAAATGAGCTTCTCTAGCCTGATGTATCTGGTCTCGATGTCATGGAGAGTCCTCCTGACATAGTAGATGGACTTCTGAGCTTTGTTTTGCTCACAAACCAGCATGGCACTTAGGGCAACTAGAGAGATCGCCAAGTATGGGTAGAGTTCTTCATCTAGCTTTGGCTTGTTGAGGAGTGGCTTGAAGCCTAGATAACTTTTTGGCTCCTCAAATGTGCACTAGCATTCTTCGGTCCATCAAAAATTCTTTACTTGCTATAGGACTTGGAAGAAGAGAAGGTAGTGCTCAACTGATCTAGAGACGAATTGATTTAGTACCGCCACTCGACTGATGAGGTACTAAACCTCTTTTACAGTTTTTGATCAGTTCATCTCCTGTATGGCCCTGATCTTTTTGGGATATACTTCGATCTCTCGGCTTGAGACCATAAATCCTAGGAACATGCCCGAAGTGACTCCGATGGCACATTTCGCAATGTTCAACTTCATCCAATACTTTTGAAGGGTGGTAAAGGTCTCCTCGTGGTCTTCAACATGGGTTTGTGAGGCTCTATTTTTGACATGTATATCATCCATATATACTTCTATATTTCATCCTATCTAGTCCTTGAAGATCTTGTTCATGAGGCGCTGATAAATTGCACCTATATTCTTTAAGCCAAAGGACATAACCCTATAACAAAAGAGACCTCGATCAATAATAAAAGTTATTTTTTTTCTCATCTTTAGGTGTCATTTAGATTTGATTATATTCAAAAAAGGTGTCTATGAAGGTGAAGAGCTCGTATCCTGAAGTAGCATCCACCAGTTGGTCAATCAAAAGTAATGGGTAGTTGTCTTTTGAGCATGCTTTATTTAGGTCGGTGAAGTCGATGCAGATCCACTACTTACCATTCATCTTTTTCATAAAGACCACATTTGTGATCTAGTTGGGGTAGGTTACTTCTCGGATGAAGTCCGCATCAAGCAATTTATCCACTTCTTCAGCTATCGCCTTTTGTTGCTTGGGCATGAATCTTCTCTTTTTTTGCTTGATGGGTCGATAAGTTAGTTTGATGCTCAATCAATGTGTCATGACCATGGTATCAATTCCTGAAATGTCGGTTGGGGTCCAGACAAACTCATCTAAATTTTCTTGCATAAAGAAAATGAGATATTTTTTGGTTACCTAATCCAAGTTTGACCCAATCTGGACTGTATGCTCCTTATTCCCATCATTCAGTGGGATCATCTCGAGATCTTCTACTGGTTCTCCAAGCTTTTCTATTAATTCATCGTGGATGTCCAGTCCGTCGATTGGATATACTTTAGAAGGCCTGGTGTCATAGAGCACAATAGTGTAACGCTATTGAGCTAGGGCTTGGTCTCCCTGAACCTCGCTGACTCCAAACTCCATTGAAAATTTCATCTTCAGATGATATGTGGACACTACAGTGGAGTGCATTAAGTCTGGGATATCCGATGATGGCATTGTAGGTTGATGGCATCCAAACTATAAGTAAGTCAACTTGAGCTGTGGATTGTCAAGGGGATCGTCCAGCGACCATTGGTAGGATGATAACCCCTTTGATAGGCATTGTATCATCAGTGAACCCCATGAGGGGGAATCCAATCACCCTAGCCGCTCAGGGGATATGTGCATTTTAGAGTAAGTATCATAAAATAACACGTCAGTCAAACTTTCATTGTCAACCAAAATACGGCATACATCATGGATATCTATATTAAGAGATACAACCATCACATCATTGTGCAGGAATTGAACTCCTTGGGCATCTTCTTCAGTGAAAACTATGGATTCTTTAGTTCTCTGCCTTTTGGAAGTTCCAGTGACTCCTCTTATTTCAACAACATGATGCCCCTCGATGATGGTGTTAATGACTCTGATTGGGAGTCAATCTACGGAAAGCTCTCACTATTGTTGTTCTGACTGTCGAGGTTCCGTTTGCCATTCATCGCACTGTTCACACCCGCACCTGATGAATCGATCCAGGCATCTGTGATGAATAAACTCTTCAGTCTCATCTCGGAGTTAGACGCATTCCTCCATGTTATGACCGTGGTCGCGTTGGTAGATATAATACTTTTTTGGGTTGCACTAACTCAGCCTCATCCTCTTCCTCATCACTCTGGGGAGCTGCTCCCTTATCTTTGTCCGCACTTGTCAGCAGAGTGTAGTTTGTGAACCTCTTTGGCGGAGACACACACCACCCCCCTCTAACGAGACTCTTCTATTGGCGGTTCCATGGAGGGGTTCGGGATCTCCGACATCTGGGTGGAGATTGGGGGCACTGCTGACTCTTGCCATGATCTTCCCTTGGTGGAGGCTCCTTGACCTCCTCTCCTTTTCTTTCTTCGACCATCGAGAGCACTGAGGGCTCATTTTTCAAAGGCCTCATCTGTTCGGACATACTTTTCCATCTAAGCCAATATCTCTATATAATCATGAGGGTAGATCTTCTCTGGTGAATACCGAAGACTATTCTTTAAAAGTCCACTCTTAAGGGTGGTCATCGCAATCAACTGATCCAGATCGTAAACTTTCAGTATGGCTATATTGAAACGGTAGAGGTAGGATCGGAGTGATTCTCCTTCTTTCTGTTTGATGTTGATTAATGAATCCAATCCTTTGCGCTGCTTCTTGCTGCTGACAAAATGAGTCATAAATAAGTAACTCATGTGATCGAAAAAGTGAATGGTCCTGGGCTTCAAGCTCGAGTACTAGTGCCGAGACACACCCTTTAGAGTGGATGGAAAGGCCCGGCATAGGGTAGATTAGTAGCACTATGGAGAAGCATCACGCTTTGAAGTGCTCCCGGTGATCCACAGGATTGGTGATCCCATCGTAGCTCTTCAGCTGTGGCATTTTGAAGTGACTGAGGAGAGGTTCTTATATAATCTGGGTGCTAAATGGTGGATGGGTATGTAAGCATTGTCTCACGGTGGAGCCTGATTGCAAAGGACTTCAATCCATTGATTCATCTCCTAAAATTTACAGTAAATTTTTGCATCTCGGACAGTACAGGCTTCAAAATAAGGCGAGTGGAATCAGCTTGAGGTGGAGTCATGCTCAGAGCGAGGACTTGGGGACTGCCACATCCTATGCTCCGGCACCTGGGGATGGCTTTACTGAGTCTATCCTTCCAACTCAGGGCATCATGGGGGGATCTGAAGTTGCTCCAGCAATGGAGCGATCCGGGGTATGGGGTTGCTCTACTGCATAATTTGAATAGCAGCAATCAAATTTTGGACTTGCTCGACCAATAAATTGAACTGCTCCACATTGACCACCATTCCTGATTGGGGGTGGAGCCTCCAAAAGTGGTATCTAGGCCTATGGGTTGGTAGAGTTCTCCATCGGTCGGGAGTTGACCACATTGGAATGGTGGGAGGATGCTTCTTTGTGCAACGCCATAGTGTTGACCTCTAGTTCCTTCTCAAGAAATAGGTTTTTAGCTGCCCTCATAGTGCCAATCTGTTGCGAAAGATTTCTAACTCTGGTTGGAGTGGCTGGAGATGATCGAGAACAGTCGGTGTGGCGAAACCTGCAAACCAAGTCTCAATCGAAGTTGGCTCTAGTAGAGACCCTCCGACAGCCAAGTCAGAAAAATGTAATAGATGAGAAGGAGAGCGAGAGGGAAAGAGGATGCGAATATGTGCATACCTAGAGGGTCCTTTTTTATCTCTTTTTATAGGGAGGTAAGAGCCACAAATGGAAAATTAATGGAAGACCATTCCAACCTTTCTGTCCGTACCCATCTTGATTTTCAAATTTGTGGAACATAAGGGTTACTGGCATGTTATCCACCATGAGATTTGAGTGATCTACTGGGGCATGGCCTAAGCAATGATTTTCCCCAATTTGGACTTTGGTGGCATATGCCACCTTATCCAGTGTGCAGTCGGACACTCTCAGGAGTGGCTTGATTTGATAGGACTTCACTCAGTGCACCGCCAGCCATTGGAGAGGCATGGTGGAGTGGTGTGACCTGATGCCATTGGCACACAGCCTTTAAAATGTAGCAGCCAGTAAATGTTGAAGAGAATGTAACCTGCAACTAGAACCAAGGATCGATGAAGGATCTTTCGATCAAAGATGATGTTGGCGTTAGAATCTTTTTAGGATTGGCGTCCGATGTCTGAGTGTCATTCTGATGCCAATGGCTAGGAACTCTTGCTCAAAACTGAAATTGATAGCCAAAGCCAAGCTTGGCAATTGAAATTAAGATCGACGGCCGAAATCAGGATCGGCTGGATTTTCCATCAATTCTTATAGGAGCTTCATCTGTAAGGGTCAATGAGAGGGTGGGGATCGGTAGGATCAGAAGTGAGATCCACTGCTTCATTATGTACTAAATGACTTCTTTTAACAAAGCTTCTTTTACAGTTCTGGCACAAGTTCGATAGGAAAGACATACTACCCCCCAAAAGTTAGCATAGACTATAAATGGTTACAACCTAGTGCTATCTCGATGAATTGGATAAGAAAGATAATAATCTAGAGTGGATTTTGGCAGATGGGATAAAGAGGCCATAATCATCCAAAGCAGCAAATAAAGAAAGAGTGTAGCTCATTTGGATATCGCACAGTATGAATTGCAACAAATAAGCATCCTCTTCTCTATATAAATCAAGTTAAAAAACCTCAAAATAAGAGATTTTTATTTTGGTATTCAAATTTTTACTATTAATTTTTTTAAATTTTACTTGACTTAAGTATCAGAGAATCCTCCATGGGATACATTCCAAGCACCTTCAATCGTTTTTCTTCAATTGCAAATCAAGTCGAAGCTCATATACCTTCTACCTCCTCTCTAGCTGAGCTGAGTAGATTTCATCCATCAAATCACCAACTCCATTAAATCAGATTTTGTGTGACAACAACCATGTTACACTTTTCGAAGATTAGCGACCCAAGCCTAGTGCATTTGCATTCTATATAGTTGGCTGTAACTTGCTAATTGGAATAGTTAAGTGTTTGTATGTCGACTAGGGATGCAAATGAATCGAACTACTCACAAGCTACTTTAGCTCAACTCGATTTGGTTATTGAGCTCGAGTAACTCAAATAATTTTTCAAGTGGAGCTCCAATAGCAAGATACTTTGTTTAAAGATTCATGAACCTATTCAAATTTATATATTTTTTTAATAATATTTATTTATAATATATATATGCATATATTATGAATAGTCTAAGATTGAATTCAAGCTTGAGTATGACTTGGTTGAGCTTTAAGTCAAATCAAATCAATCTCGAGTATAGTCTTTTTTTTCTAATCAAGTCAAGCTCAAATTTGAAATATTAAGGATCAAATGATCTCGAGTCAAATTTCAAGCTCGAGAATTTTGAATCAAGTTGAACTCGAGATTCTAGCTACTCGACTTAGCTTAGGTTGATTGTACCCCCAACATCAACCATGCAACATCCCAAGTATAGTGTATACTCACGTTTTTGAAAATTATGGCATCAACACGTGAAGCAAGCCCGCTTGCCCTATCTTACCACCAGACCTTTCTTTGGTTATAAACAACCCTACGGTGATTATGAAAGACTACAAAATTAGAAGTATAAACTACTATGAATTATTTTGATAAATGGGATCATGGCAATCTATCAAATGCTCTTTCTTGAAGAACTTGCATACAACTTATACATCAATAATTAAAATACAATATAAAGTGGATATTAAAGAATATTGGCTCAAAGGAAGCACATAGCTGAAGGTCGCAGTCAGGGAGGAGATGATTTTCATGTTCTATTGAAGCCTTTGAGTTGCGATCCATCATGATCCATCGACAGTGTCTGTTGATTCATCGAATAATAGATGAACTATGAAAATATAAATCTCGAAAGCATCATTGCATGCCTTCCAAATCTTGTACATAGGATCCACTGATAGGTCGATGAGAAAGCATTGCATCATAATATCGGCTATATAATCATCAAAATTGTTCAAAGAATAGTCGGTAAGATTGGAATGTTTTAGTGATTATGATAATACACACCTAAATTGGACCATAGTATATCGATAAAAATTTAATTCATCCATCCATATATTTTTAACCACAATACTATTGATATAAAGGAAAGATCTACTATTTGTGCCTTGTATCAGCAACGAGGACGCTATAGAGATGCTTCACTAGAGATGGCAACAAGTCAAGCATGGATCAAGTTGGTCAATACCCTAGCCGCCCTTTAATTAAAAATCTCATACACATACCTGCTACAAACCCATCTTGAATTGGGTCAGGTAGAAAACTTGTTGCGGCCAACTCTCTGTCGCCTGTCACCGGGATCGAACACCTGCAAAACAGCATCCATGCAGATCGGATTTGTGTCTGACGGAGACCCTCCGATGCCTAAGTCAGAGAGAAAAGTTGGTAAACAGGAGTTGAATGTAAGCAATTGCAGAGTTTTGGCCCAGAGTTGGCTTACCAGTCCCGTTTCTCTTAACTCCTTTTATAGATGAGGTTTTCGTAACTATCGGACGTAGTCTAATATTTTATGGTGCTAAATCATCAAGCCATAATTGCATAGTAAATCGTTAATTCTCACTGATCGCATCGTGATATACGGCCGATAACTATTCATGACGGTTATGGCATGTTGAGCAAATTAGCTGATCATATGTCAGTAGAATCCATAAGTGACCGTCGGCTAGTAGTTCTGTTATGCCCGTCAGTCTAAGTCATCCATTGTCGATCGATAGTAAGCGAATTATTAGTCGATCACCCGGTTGTAGGCTGGTGCGGTTCGCTTAGTTGGTCGATGAAGAGTCGGAACCGCATAATCAACCAATGTAGAGTCAATCGGGGTTGTATGTCTGGTCAGTCGGCTGTTGTTGAGTCGAAGTCAGTAGTCAGTTGGCCTGAGTCGGAGGTCGATTGATTTACCCCAACAGTTGCCCCCCACTCCCAAGTCCAAGATGAGTCGACGTATATATTACCATGTAGTTTGTCGTGTTGGATGAAGGAAGTTATTTTTTGTCACATCGAATCTTGATTTTGATGTCATTTTCTTCGAGATACGGATGATCGGCTATTTTATCATGTTGGCAGGTACAGTCATTTGTCATACTGATCGGACGATTCGGTATCAGTTGTCAGTATCAGGCATCATTTCGAGAAGTCGATTCAGCATCTGATGATATGATTCTGACAAGTAGATTTATTTCACATGTCCGAATATTATTGGGTCAGAATTGTTCACGCGGATAGGGATGACGTGGCTCAATCTGGGGTAGGGGCATTGAATCGTTTGATCAATGATCGATTCAGATGTTGCCACATGTCATCATTTGGTAGATCTTCGATTTGACTGCCTTCATCTCGACCATTGAGGGATCCTATATAAAAGGTCGTTCTTAGCCAAATTTTTACTTTTCACTATTTTTGATGCTGGGACTCTGTCTGATTGTTGCCCCAACATCCAAGGTTATCATTCCCAACTTTCAGATCAATTTTGTCTTTCTTTTCAGTCCTTTCCTCTAAAGTCTCTGTCTTCTTCAAAGTCATTCTCATGGCTAGGGCTTCTCCTTCTTGAAAAGATCGGTTGGAGAATCTGACTGATGAATTCCAGTCGAGTCCTGTAGAAGCCTCTTCACTTTCAGAATCAAATGTTGAACGACTCTGGGAGCAATTTTATATTCCGAAGCAGTTTCAACTTTTTGCCCCTAGGGCTGATAGTCGGGCGAATAACCCACCTTCAGACCAGGTGGCCTTCTACATCGAAGATCTATGAGCGGGTCTTCGATTTTTGATTTTAAAATTTATCTAAAATATTTTGAATTATTACAGACTTTGTCCAGCTCAGCTGGCGTCGAACTCGATCCGACTGATAATTAGTTTTGCTTTATTCTGTTAGATGTTGCCAACCATGCCTCACCCTTCTCTTTTTCGGACTTTCTTCATCCTCCGACCTCATCCGAAGGCTCGAGGATGGTGGTTCTTCAGCCCCCCAAAAGATCTTTCATTTATTTTCGGTCTCCCATCATCCATTCATGGATGGAAGAACCAGTTTTTCTTTGCTTTTTCTTCACTTCTTTGAGGTTTTTCTTCTCGTTGGGACGATCCACGAATCGGTCCCAACGATAACAGCCGAATAGAGATCGACGACCAAGAGGACTTTCACCGGCTGAAAGATATGTCGATGTCGAAACAAAGAGAGCTTGTAACCGAACAGGCCCTTTATGATGTCGATCTTAGTTCGGTTCCTCATTTAGGTATAGTACAGTTAGTTGGTTATTTTTGACTTTTCTTTTACTTGCAGAATTATACTGACCTCCATTATAATTGTAGCCATGCAGCAGAGGATGCGAGTGTTGAATGCCAACATTCGTCAGCACGCTGCGAAGAAGAGGGTAGCATCTGTGGCTGGGCCTTCGCAATTGCTGAAGAGGCATCAAGCACTAGCTCCAGTCGGCATTTCAACATCGATCGTGGAACCCGATGCCCCATCGGCATCGATTCCCGAACTAGTCTTGGTACTGTCAGCTCCAACAGTGCTCCCTGCTGCGTCGTCCGAGGAAAGTGCGGTGAGGAAAACTACCGAAACAACATCGGTAGTCCCATCACCTGAGGAGATTCGTACCGAGGCAAGAGAACTCGAACAATCTGTGGCTGCGCCAGTTGCTCCTTCAGTTGGGGTGTAGTCAAGCTCAAGCTTCCCCTCACTTTCAAACATGGGGCCACCGATAATAGATCGGAGAAAAGCCCCGGTGGCATCGGCAGATGATGCAGCATTGGAGGGCCATATGGTGCACTTCGACCTCCAAGTGCCAGTCGATGAATCGACCATCGTTAATTCTGTACTGGCCAAGTGACTGTGCTGAGCGATTCCTCTTCCGGCTGATCGGGAGCACCGGAGGAAATGGTTAGTGGTTGAGATATTTTTGTCCTTTTATCCGATAATCATCGGGTAAGTCTCTTTGGTAAATTTTTTTTTTTACCTGAGTTATCCTTTGTCTGCAGTTGATCCATGACATGTCTGACCTGGAGGCTGGCTACACGAAGTTCCCTACATCCATAGTGTGTAGAAGAATAAGGTGGCAGCCATCGATGCTAAGAAAGTGACTGCACTTGAACAACTTAAGTCGGCGGTAGAGCGAGAAGCCAAACTTTCGAAGGAGGTTTTTCGACTAACAGACGACTTGGCATCCTCGGGAGCCGAACTTAAGTCGGCTCACAAGGTTATTTCTGCTCTTGAGTCATAGGTCAAGAGTGAGAAACACTCTATCCACTGGCTTCGATGAGAGCAAGATGGATGGATCGAAGAACTCAAAGTCGAGCGTGGATGTCATCAGGCCAGCCTAGAAAGGTTGGCATTGGCCGAAGAAGAATTGTCCTCTGCTCGACTCGATGTCGATTTGACAAAGGCAGAAGCGAAGTCGGCAAGGGAAGCATTGAGTTGGACAGTCAAAGATTTTTTAGGTTCGAAAGAATTCAAAGAAGAGATCCTCGAAAGTGGCTTCGCATCGTATTGCGTCGGGTATGAAGACGGTCGAGATATGGTCGAGATATTATACCTGAGCCTCAACCTGAGCAGCATCATCCCTTCAAGATTGGAAGATGGAGTTGCTAAAGAAGAAGCTGCTCTGACTTAAGATGAAGCACCGACTAGGCCCGAAATCGTTCAAGTTGACGATGCTACACCCGAGCAAAGGAACAGGAGCGATGATGAAGCTTAGTTGGTGTATTCTTTTTTTTTTTTTTGTAATCAGATACTTGTAGTTGGATTTCGATCCAATTTTATAACTCCTTTTTTGATAGTGAATGAAATTATTCTCTCTTTAAGTTTAGGCTCTTGTTTTACTTGTTCACAATGCTTGCAATGTAGAATAACCATCGAATAATAATCGATGATCCGATCATTCGATAGGACTTATAGAATGTCCATCAGTCACGTAGTCATTTTGACGTACTTAATAGAAATTAGGATAATGATTGTAGGTCGAATATCCCATGCCCGATATTTGGTCAGACTTGCACGTCGAATTATCTAATAATCGATGGCAAACCGAATATCCTTCGATTGATCGTAGCCTAGTCGGTATAATTTCAATCCGATCTTGATCGTTTTGACATTTTTCATTCCACTTAGTTGGAACTAAGTCGGCATATTAGTCTTTTGACGATAGTCAGCTTTTACAATAGAGAACCAACATTGAGAACCGAAGTATAATCGATGATTCGGCTTTTGCGGTGAAAGCCTATGTAGTTGATTTCGATTGAGATTGCAGTCGGTATGTCAATTTTTACATGAGAATCGAAATACAGTCATCACCGAAGTAGTTGATTCTTCAATTTTTATAGTGGAGGCTGAGATAAATTTTGTGTCAAAGTACAGTACATAGCTCGGCTTTGGCAATGAAAGCCGACATATAGCCAGTAGTTGATGAAACTTGTCAATGGCTTGCGATTCTAAAATTCTGGTTGTATTTTAAATAATGTACATATCGACGACTTTATTGATAATACATCTTCAGATTGTCAGCATTCCATGTTCGAAGAATCATCGTCCCTTCGAGAGTTTCTAGCTGATATGCATCCGATCTAAGAGTTTCAGATATTTTGTAAGGTCCTTCCCAGTTCAGAGATAATTTTTCTTGATCCAAGGGTTTTGCGACTTCTGTTTTTCTTAAGATCAAATCTTCTGGTCGAAAGACCTTCGGCTTGACTCTTGCATTGTAATACCGGACTATCCTTTGTCGATATGCAGCCATCCAAACATTAGCTTACTGTCAGAGTTCTAGAAGGAGATTTAAGTCGGCTCTCTGACATTCGGAGTTGCTTGGCTCACTATATTGCTCCATCCTTGTTGATGTCAATCCGATCTCAAGCGGTATCATTGCTTTTGTCTCATAAGCTAAGTTGAAGGAGGATTTTTTAGTCGATATGTGGGGAGTCGTTCGATACGCCCATAAGATCGGATATAATTTTTTTACTCTGAGGCCTTTGGCTTCATTCAATCGGGTTTTTAACCCATATAGGATTATCCAGTTGGTTACTTTCATCTTGTCATTTGACTGTGGATGGTCGACCGATGAGAGTTTGTGCGTAATATGGAACTTCATACAAAATTCTCTAAAATTTTGGTTGTCAAATTATCGACCATTGTCAGTGATGATGGTGGATGGCAAATCGAATCTGTAAATGATGAATTTCTGAATGAAGTCTTCCATCTTGTTTTCAGTGATTTGCGTCAGAGGTTTCGGCTTCTATCCATTTGATAAAGTAGTCGATGGCGATCACTATAAATTTTTTCTGATCAGATGTCGGGACAAAAGGTCCAAGTATGTCAATCCCCCATTGTACGAAGGATCATGGTGCAACAATCAATGTCAGCTGACTAGTCGGTTGATATTATATATTTGCATACTTTTGACATGGTTCACACCTTCGGACGAGTTCAGCTGCATCTTTTTTTATGGTGGGTCAATAATATCCTTATTGCAGAACTTTATAAGCTAGAGACTTACCCTCCAAGTGATTTCTGCAAATCCCTTCGTGCACTTCTCCAAGTGCATAGTCGGCATCTGTAGGTCCTAAACACTTTAGTAAGGGGAGAGAGAATGATCTTTTGTAAAGATAACCATTCATTATTGTATATTGAAAGACCGTCCATCAGAGTTGTTTAGCCTCTGAGGAGTCCGCAGGAAGGATCCCATCGGTCAGATATTGAATGATCGGATCCATCCAGCTTGATTCGATAGTGAGCTGCAATACCTCTTCAACTTTATCAATACTCGACTGTTCGAGGCATTCAACAAATGTCTGACCCAGAGAGTTAAAAGCGGTAGTAGCCAGTCATGAAAGTACGTCGGCTCAAGCATTTTTGATTTTGAGAATGTAAAAGATCTCAAAATATTTCAAGCTTGCCATAAAATCTTTCACCTTCTGAAGGTACTTCATCATAATGGGGTCGCAGACCTTAAATTCACCCTTGACCTGTCCAGCGATCAGTTATGAGTCGGTAAAGACCTTCAAATTGTAAATCTCAAGCTCCTTGGCTATCTTCAAGCCGGCAAAAGTGCTTTCATATT
>NC_025994.2:72402225-72429825 GCF_000442705.2 Elaeis guineensis
CGATCTAGAAATAAATCGACTGAGCGCGGCAATCTTTTCGTTGAGTTACTGTATCTCTTTTTTTAAACTCGAGTGCTTCATGTTGATAATGGCTTTGATTTTTTCGAGATTAGCCTCGATTCCTCGTTGTGAAACAAGAAATCTAGAAATTTTTTGAGTTACTCTAAATGCACACTTAGTCGGTTTAATTTCATCTAATAGAGTATGTCGAAAGCTTCCTCTAGATCCCGAACATGATCTAAAGTTTGGAGACTCTTCACCAGCATGTCATCCACATATACTTTCATATTCCATCCAATTTGTGTCTGAAGATCTTATTGACGAGCCGTTGATAGGTAGCACCGATATTTTTCAGATCGAAAGAGATTAGTTTGTAGCAATATATGCCTTTGTCGGTCACAAAAGCCGTGTGCTCTTCATCTTCTGGTATCATGCGATTTGATTATATCCAGCGAAGGCATCCATAAAATTCAGAAGTCAGTGGCTAGAACTCGCATCAACCAATTGGTCAATCTTCGACAACGGAAAAGCTGTCCTTCAGACAAGCTACATTCAGATCGTATAGCCGAATGCAGATCTTCCACTTCCCATTGCTTTTCTTACCATTACCACATTGGCAAGCCAGTCGGGATATGTAGCTTCTCTGATGAAGCCTGCTGCGAGGAGTTTGTCAACTCTTCATTAATGACCTTTTGTCTTTCAGGAGCAAAAGGTCGCTTCTTCTATCTCACCGACTTAACATTTGGATTGATGTTAAGCTGGTGAGTTATTATTTCTGAAAGAATCTCAGGCATGTCGGTGGCTGACCAAGTAAAATATCGATTGGACTCTGGATTTTATTAGTTGTTGCCGCTCTGAGTCGGATAATTGTGATCCAATTCGGATTATTTTCTCATGATCTTCTTCTTTTAATGGGATGGAAAAGTTGTTCAGCCGGTTTACCCCTCTCCTGATTTTCTCTTTGATCCAATTTGTCAACAGGCAAAGAGTCTTCAGGTTTATTATTTTGGGTGGAGACAAAAAGTAACGTCGGATAAGTTGTTGATCTCCATGCATCTCTCTGACTCCATATTTTATCGAGAATCAGACTAACAAATAGTATGTCGAAACCACTACTCTCAGAGCGTTAAATCTAGGTCGTTCCGAAGGTACTTGAACTATCGTGAACGTTATGAAAATAGTGCTCTGTTATGGTTCGATTCCAGTGGTTAAGAAGAGAGAAATTTTTCTCTCTACTGTGACAGCATCTCCTGTGAAGCCAATCAATGGCATCGAGACTCTTCTGAGTCAGTCAGTCGACAGTCCGCATTCGAAAAAAAGTCGAATAAAATAAAACATCGATTGAACTTTCATTATCTACAAAGATTCTTTTTACATCACAATTCACTATTATTGCTGAAACAATAATAGCATCATCATGGAGAGTCTGAATTCTCTAAACATCTTTTTTCGAAAAAGTTATTACATTATCAATTCGTCGTCGCTTTGCCAACTCATCTTTGAAAGTTGCCCCCCCTATCCAGTCATCCGGAGATCATGTTAATCACCCCTGTAGTCGGTTGATTATTTACAGCTTCTTTAGTTTTACAGTTTAAGTTGTCGATCAATAGGAGGTAGAGTCGGTGGATCTCTCCGATATTTCTCGAGGTAGCCTCATCGAATCAGGGCTTCTATCTCATCCCTGAGCTAGATGCATTGTTCGATATCATGACTGTGATCACGATGGAATCAATAATACTTCTTTCGATTGTGGTTCCTCGGTAACGCTTTCATTGGTGGGGGGTGTTGTAGATATTCCGCTCCTTCAATCTCCATAAGGATCTGCACACGAGGAGCGAAAAGAGGAGTATAGGAGTCATACCTGTCGTTTCCCGATCTTGGACTCCATCGTCGGGATGAAGCTCGCTTATTAGATGGTGGCCGACTTGATTCGATTGGAGCTCCTCCCTTCTTTCTATTTTTTCTTCTTCTGACTTTTACTTTTTGTCTGGTACCGGTCAGAAGCTCCTTAGTCTATGCGCATATATTTGTATGTACGCTCTAAAAGTTCAGCATAAGTTCGAGAGAGAGTTTTATCCAAAGAATATGTGAATCAAGATCTCTTCAGACCTCTTTTCATGGTCGAGTTAGCCATGTTTTCACTGAGGTCTTTGACCTCAAGCATGGCCGCATTAAAATGAGCCATAAAATCCTGAAGTGTTTCAGTCTCTCCTTGCTTAATCGAGAAAAGACTATCAGAAGTTCGTGGTAGCCTTCAACTGGTGCTGAAGTGAATCACAAAAGAATGTTCTAGCTGTCCAAAAGAATATATACTTTTCGACTAAAGTTCGGAGTACCAGGCTCGAGCAGCTTTCCGAAGAGTTGTCGGAAAGTCGATGTATAAGAGGGCATCGGTCGCCTCCTGAATCATCATGAGAGCCTTATAGCTCTCAAGGTGGTCGATCGGGTCGGTGGATCCGTCGTATGGCTCTACCCGAGGCATCTTGAATCGAGATGGGATCGGTTGGTCCAAGATGTGCCGAGAAAGTGGTTGGGCATTGTGAAATCGTAGTCGTTGGAGGACTTCCGACCTTCTATTTGAAGCTGAGCGAGTTGGCAATTGATCTCTTAAATTTACATTCATAATCATCAAAATCGTCGTTGGGAAACTCTGGGGGTAAGAACCATTTGACGAGTTTGAAGGAGACATAGAGGACGTTCGCAGTCGTTTCCCCTTCCTAATACTATTGAGATGGGAAGGAGAGGGGGAACATTGAGAACGATGAGTGGCACGTCGAGAGTGTCGAGAATGTCGTTGTTCGTCTCGACGGAGAAGCCGAGATGGTCACTTTTGGAGAAGGAGACGGTGATCATCGTGGATGATGGCGGCTGTGCCTGGACGGCATCGATTGTGCTACCGATTACTCCACTGGTGGCTGTTGCTGCTGGATTTGTTGCTGTTACAGGCTTTTGACTGCCTCCATGAGGACATTCACTACTGCACGAGTACAGCTATCTGGACGTCTGTGGTGATCACAGGACGTGAAGAACTAGGCTTTGCTACTAGAGAAGGGGGAGGAACCTCATCCCGATGGGAAGAGTATCTCACCAGCGTAGTTGCAGTAGAATGTTGGACCCTGATTTTCGCCATAGTGAATACGATTGCTTCTCCCCTTTCTGGTGTGCCAATCTGTTGTAGTCAACTCTCCATCATCTGTCATCAGGAACGATACCTGTAAAATAATATCCACACAGATTGGATTTGTATCCGATGGAGACCCTCCATTGTCTAAGTCAGAGAGAAAAGTTGGTGAATAGGAGTTGAATGTAAGCAATAGCAGAGTTTTGGCCCAGAGTTATCTTACCAGTCATATTTCTCTTATCTCCTTTTATAGATGAGGTTTTCATAACTGTCGGACGTAGTCCCATATTTTATAGTGCTAAATCATCGGGCCATAATCGCATAGTGAATCGTTAATTCTCACTGATCACACTGTGATATGCGGTCGGTAACCATTCGTGACGGTTATGGCATGTTGAGTAGATTTGCCGACCATATGTCGGTAGAATCTATGAGTGACCATCGGCTAGTAGTTCTATTATGTCCGTCAGTCTAAGTCATCCATTATCGATCGGTAGTAGTCGAATCATTAGTCGGCCAACTGACAGTAGGTTGGTGTGGTTCGCTCAGTTGGTCGATGAAGAGTCGGAACCGCATAATCAGCCGATGTAGAGTCGGTCGAGGTTGTATGTCTAGTCGGTTGGCTGTTATCGAGTCAAAATCGATAGTCGGTTGACCTGAGTCAGGGGTCGATTGACTTATCCCAACAAAACTCATCAAACAAATATTCTAAAATAATTATAATATAAAAAGAGAGATTTAGATTAATATTATATTTAGTTGAGTTCGGAACAGAGCATACTATTTTTCAAATCTGATTCATACCTATTTTAAATATTTTATCTAAAATCCATATCTTTTCTATATTTTAATCAGATTGAGTATAACCTGTCCCGTTTGGATCATATTGGATCGTGTATCTAGTGGGTAGAGTACGGTTGCTATCCCTACGCCTCACTACCTTGTCCTACTCAGCTTATATTATTGGGGCCTTAATGTGCAATTATTTGCAGATGAATCATGCACATCAGGAGCTTACTCAATCGTGGCAGCCTTATCAATGTAAGTGTGAGAAGAGGCAAAAACACCAGCAAGCCAATAAAAAATAGAAATAGGAAGCCTTAATTTTGGCCATTCAAAATCACAAAATAAAATAAAAAAAATTATAAATTCATAAATCTTTATCCCTCTTCAAATTGGTGCCATCATTCATGCAACCAATGCAGGTTCAAACCCCATAAATGGAATCAGAGCCAACTACAAACTAATTAGTTGATGGTAAATTATCAATTACTCATCACACTTCTAAATTCATATGTAAAAATAATCCTTATTTTTGAAAAATTGTAAAAATTTGGCAATTCCTACCATCGGTCGATGATAAACCCCAAGGCCTCGTTTAGACATTGTAGAATCTTATCAAGCGATAAGAGATGCTTTTTATTACAACTCTTGGTAACAACGTACAGACCATCCAATAATCGAGCTAAGCAATGAGGTTGCTGTCTCTTGATCTTTGATCACAACCTTAATTGCTACTAACTGACTAATCAATGTGTTGGGATAATCGAATTTGCTCTCCTCCAATTCTATGTCGGCTCTCATATTCAACATCAGCCTTTGTTCTATATCTATATAAGAAGAGCCAAGAGATCCCAAGAGGGAAGGCTCTGGAAAGGAAGAAACTTTCATAATTCAACTCCCATGAGAGTCATCTGACCGAAGCAAAATCATTATGACTGAACCAAAGTCATCTGACCAAAGCAGAGTCATCGTGGCTGAACTTGAGTCATCATAACTGAAGCACCATCTTCATGGCCGGCTGACCATTTTCATGTCATAGCTGACTGACCATCTTCATGTCATGGCTGACTGACCATCTTCATGACCGACTGACGATCTTTATGTAATGACCGACAGATCATCTTCATATCATGGCTGCCCGACCATCTTCATGTCATGGCCAATTGATCGTCTTCATGGCCGACCGACCATCTTCATATCATGGCCGACTGATCGTCTTCATGGCCGACCGACCATCTTCATGTCATGGCCGATGAACCATCTTCATGGTCGATGACCGTCTTCATGGCCGATGACCGTCTTCATGACTGACTGACCATCTTCATGTCATGGCCGACTGACCATCTTCATATCATGGCTGACTGATCATCTTCATGACCAACTGCCAAATATATAAATATGATACTATAATCATAGATAATAACTACATGCCATGATCATTAGTGGACATAAACTTCCCACTAACTCCATGATTATAGCCCGATAATTGGGATAACTACCTCTTAGTGCCATAAAAAGTGGGACCACGTGCTGGATGGTTACACCTGAATCACTTATAAAAGGAAGATAAATGAACAGAATTGGTAAGACACCTCTGGGCTGATATTCTATCTTTCTAAAAATTCTATCTGCTGTTCACCACTCCTTACTGACTTAAGCATCGGAGAATCCCTGTCGGACACAACTCCGAATAGTGCGGACTTCTTTTACAGGTGCTCTTCTCTGACAATGGACATAATAGGGGATTGACCGCAATAGATTGGTGCACCAGGTAAGGAGAGAAAATCCAATCATCATGGCAAAAATCCAATTATCATGGTGAAAATGAGAGCCCAGAATGTTTTCACTGACTCCATTTGACAATCTTTTCGTCAAAAAGATCTCCACCTCCACCCGCAGAGCCTAGTTCTTTGCATCCGGTCATCATCGCGGATGCTTAACAAATTCGCTGCCTTCAAACAGTAAGTAAAGATGCTGATAAAGGCAGCCACATCTTTTAGCAACAGCAAATACAGCCAACAATCGATGGTAGAGCAACCTTGATGGCAGTCTTATCGGTGGGATGGGCCACACCACTCAGCCCATCACTCTCAATGCACCGATCGCCACCTATCCCCCCTGAAAAAAAAGCTGATAAGAGAAAATGATGATGTTCTTTTCATTCCTCATCTAACAAAGGTTCTACTCTGGGGTGTTCTTTCCAAGAAGATTTTCAGCATGTGAACAACTACGAGTGGAAGCTCCAGGAGCTAGATTGTCAAATTAAAAAGCTACAAAATGACTAAATGACGAGACTTCAGGGGGCAAATATTTGAAAAGCTTCTCCAAATGATGAATCAATCCTAATCGATGATTCAAAAAGTTCCTCCAAATAATGACTATACTCCTTTACAATGGAACGGCTTACGATCATATTTTGGATCAATGAAACAATTTATAACAATGTTTCTCTACGGCGGAACAATGCCGACTCGACTCCAATCAGATAGAATATGCCGACTCGACTATGATTGATCGAAACAACATGCTGATTCAACTATGGTCGGATGGAACAATATGTCGATCGACTATGGTCAGACAGAACAACATGCCGACTCAACTACGATCGGACGGAATAATATGCCGACT
Source organism: Elaeis guineensis (assembly GCF_000442705.2). NCBI lineage: Eukaryota > Viridiplantae > Streptophyta > Magnoliopsida > Arecales > Arecaceae > Elaeis > Elaeis guineensis. The sequence goes on from NC_025994.2 coordinate 72,408,758, forward strand.
CGACTACGATCGGATGGAACAATATATCCACTCAACTAAAATCAGATAGAACAATATACCGATTCGACTACGATCAGATGGAACAACATGCCAATTCGACTACGGTCGGACAGAATAATATGTCGATTCGATTATAATCGATCAAAATAATATGTCGATTCGACTACAATTGGATGGAACAGTATGCCAACTCAACTACGATCAGATGGAATAACATGCCGATTCGACTACGATCGGATGGAATAATATGCTGATTCGACTATGATCGATCGGAACAACATGTCGATTCGACTATAGTCAGACGAAATAATATGCCAACTCGACTACGATCATACAAAAAAATATGTCAACTCGACTACGGTCGGATCGAACAACATGCCGACTTGACTAAGATCGGATGGAACAATATACCGACTCGACTATGGTCAGACAGAATAATATGCCGACTCGACTACAGTCGGACAAAATAGTATACCGACTCAACTACGGTCGGATGAAAGAATATACCAACTCAACTTTGATCAATCATAAAATATTCAATAATTATCTACGACGAATGATGATCATATTTAGCAAGACAACATAGAAAAAAATTTCTTTCACTACGAACTGAAAGCTACAAAATCGGACTAAGATTCGATAATAAATTTTTTTTTTCATTATCAACTGAAATGATCACAAAATCGAGACTCGAAGTCATAGCAGAAGATACACTGATTCCTATTGTCCAACGCGTCAAGCCACCTCAGACATGGAAGCGGGGGGCAACTATTGGGACAATCAGATTTGCTCCCTTCGATTCTATGTCGGCTCCCATATTCGAGATCGGCCTTTGTTCCATACCTATATAATAAGAGCCAAGAGATCCTAAAAGGGAAGATTCTGGAAAGAAAGAAACTTTCAGAATTCAGCTCTTATGAGAGTCATCTAGCTAAAGCAGAGTCATTAGGTTGATGTAGAATCATTATGACTGAACCAGAGTCATTAGGTCGATGCAGAGTCATCATGGCTAAACTTAAGTCATCATGGCTGAAGCACCATCTTCACGGTCGACTGACCATCTTCATAGTCGACTGATCATCTTCATGTCATGGTCGACTGACCATCTTTATAGCCGATTGACCATCTTCATATCATGACCGACTGATCATCTTCATGTCATGACTGACTGACTGTCTTCATGGCCGACCGACGATCTTCATGTCATGGCCGATCGACCATCTTCCTGTCATAACCAATTGATCATCTTCATGGCCGACTGACCATCTTCATATCATGGCTGACCGACCATCTTCATGGCTGATCAACCGTCTTCATGGCCGACCGACCATCTTTATGTCATGGCCGACGAACCATTTTCATGGCTGATTGACCGTCTTCATGACCGACTGACCATCTTCATGTCATGGCCGACTGACCGTTTTCATGATTGACTAACCATTTTCATATCATGGCCGACTGACCATTTTCATGTCCGACTGTCAAACGGCGGACTACCAAATATATAAATATGATACTATAATCATGGGTAATAACTACATGCTACGATCATTAGTGGGCATAAACTGCCCATTAACTTCATAATTATGGTCTGATAATCGGAGTAACTACCCTTTAGTGCCATAAAAGGTGGGACCACGTGCTCGACGATTACATCTGAATCACTTATAAAAGGGAGATAAGTGAACAGCATTGGTAAAATACTTCTAGACTGATACTCTAAGATACTTTTGGACTGATACTCTGTCTTTTTAAAAATTCTATCTGTTGTTCACCATTCTCCATTGACTTAAGCATCAGAAGGTCTCCGTCGAACACAACTCCAATAAGTGCGGACTTCTTTTACAGATGCTCTTCTTCGGCAACGGATGCAACAGAGGATTGACCGCAACACAATGTATTAAAATTAAGTACTTTTGCAAACAAGCTCCCTGATCCATCTGCAAAATATAAAAACTGCCCTTAAAGAGCAAACTTATCTAGCATATTTCCCTTGTAGATGCTCTTCAATTTTTGCTGCAATCATTTAGCACTGTTCTGGAAAGGAACATTAACAGAACTGACTTGTCAAGAGCCAATTAAAGATCAGACTCCACATACGTTATATGGTAGCCGGTCTCTTTTCTTTGCCATATTGCATGCTTCTTTCGACAACACTGTTTGCATCTTTTATTTTAAAAGTGCAAAGTTAGCATCATTAAATCTTAAAATTTCAAAGTTGGCGGAGTTGCCTACCATGTTACAAACTATCTACCATTGTTTTCCGTACCCAACTCCAGGTGATACCAATTACAACAACCCCAGGAACAGCTGAATAAAAACAATAGGACACACAGATCAAAAATATTAGTACATGTTACCAATCTTTGACCACGTGGCAATACCAGGAAGAATTAGCATGTTTCCTATTTGATGGAGTATCAAACGACTTCAGGGGGCAGGTCGGTCATATACTGATCTGAACCAACTTGAAATGCCTATCAATCTGGCAATGTGGTTGACCAAGCTGCCCACCGACTTGCTATTAGGGACATCGGTTCTTTGCCGATCTCTTTCGAGATCAGATACATTATAAGATAGTTACTTTCCAGCTGTGTTAAGATCAAATACATTTTAAAACAGTTACTCTCCAGTTGTATTATAGCTATTCTCCATATGGATGAATAACAACCCACGATCTCCTTACAGTTAGCCATATCGTTATAACAAATTAACGACCTAATAAATAAGATCCTTCAAATCAGACGATTATTAACGGCCTAACAAATCCTCTCCATGGCTTAATAGCTAAGTAAGCTCCTCCATGTAAAGAGAAGTATGGGTCTCTCCAAAGGTAAGTCTAAACTCATAGAGTCAAGACTCTATTAAACTCTTTCCCTCGTTGAAGGAAATCTGAGTTCTCTCCACTCCACTCTATTCTATCCCTACTTCCTATTTTTTCATTTTTTATTTTTCACTATCTGTTCTTAAGGCTCTGATTGACCTAAACATCGAAAGATCCTAAATCGGAGGGTATCCCATTGATTTTAAGATTTTTTTTGTAGAATTACTTATAGACTTTGTCAACTTGATCTTCTTCAACACTCCAGCTCGGTTCTTGATCAATTTTGCCATTCTTTTTTCGGAGCTTTGTAGCAATAGATTAGTGCTAGAGGAAAGACCCTTGCTCAAAAGATTTTGTGAAAAATGGTAAATCGAAAAGCATAGAATCATTCTCTGCCTATATCATCTTATCTAGAAGGCATGCTGTAAGCGCTCAACCTTCGGTGGTGATCGATCTACAACAGTTCAATCTTCTAGTTCAACAAGTTCAGGTTCTCGCTACTGCTATGCAACAACCCCAATGCACTATAGAGTAGTAGCAAGATGCGATTCCTTAAGAAGTTCTATCTTGACACAGTCAGCAATCAATTGATCAAGATCTTCATCATGATCACCACCCTCTCAGATTGATCAATCTTTTGAAGGGGAGTCTATTCCTGATCGTCAAAAACCACACTGGGGAGAAGGTCTTGAAATGAAGATTTAAGATCTCGAAAAATGACCGATGGAACTATAACTTGGGAACCATTTCCAGGGTAAGAAAGATTTTGACTTATGATTTCCTTTTTCCCAAGAGATTTTGAATGAGCCTGTTTCTTTCCAATTCAAGATGCCAAGAGTAGAATTAATTGATGGTTCCACTGATCCATTAGATCATCTTGAAGGACATAGGTAGTTATGAGGCTACAAAGAGCATCTGATGTCCTACTTTACATCACTTTCCCCATTATCCTCAAAAAATCTATAAGAATATAGTTTTCTAAACTCCAATCAGGGTCCATCTCTTCTATTGAGCAGTTAGTCAGGCTATTTGTCACTTACTTTGGCAATAATTGACTTCATCTGAAAAATACAAAGTCTTGTTTCTATTAAGCAACAGGAGGGTGAGTCCTTTCACGAGTACGCGGCACGCTTCAACGCGATCATGCTTGAAATCAAAAATTTCAATGAGTCCATTATGATGGCTGCTTTAAAACAAGTCCTATAGATTTTGAGACTTTAGCTCGACGAAAAATAAGATCTCTTTTATAGAAAAGCTTTGATTTTATCCGAGCATTATAATATATGGCCACCCTTTGTTTATAAGCCATCATGCAAATCCAAGCTCTTTCTTTGATTTTCTCAAATAAATTCAGGTCGGTTCTCCAGCTGTATTACAGCCATTTTTCATATGGGTGAATAACAATCTACAGTCTCCCTACAGCTGGCCATGCTATTATAACAAACTAATAGTCTAACAAACAAGATCCTCCAAATCAAGACTCCTCAAATATCAATATCAAAAAATGAAATAATATTTTCAGTCTGTTGCCTCTTTGGGAAGGTATTTTCAGCTACCCTCCTATCTCCATCAATACTTGAGATCATATTGATGACCGTAATAGTAGAGCGAGTATGCTCTGTGTTATCATCAGCCTTTTGATGTTGTTCTACGGGTTGGCCTGTTAAATCTTGGACATACTTGCGGAGATAGCCTCTACGAATCAAGATTTCAATCTCATCCTTGAGCTGTATCGGAATCGATGAAGATGGATTATTTGGTAATAGGATTGAAGTAATCCAAAAATCTCCATATTAGATATTCTGGATCATCCCGACCTAAAGTATATACATCGGTGACTTTCAAGGTGGAGTTGTCATCTCAAGCTCGATTTGGAGCTGGGTGGATCAGGGTACTCAGTCATCCAGATTCTTTTTCTCCTCATCTTACCACTACCCAAAGATATCTTTATGCAAAAAAGTAGGTAAAATGAAGGATTAAAAAGAGGAAAGGAGTGGAAATAGATAAAAGAAAGTAAAGAGCTAGATTGATTAATGAAGGAAGCACGAAAAGTAGAAAACCTACATACCTAAAGACAAAAAGAAGAGAGGAAAAACTGCAAACCTACCTAAGAAGTGGGAATGAGGATTCTTTTTCCAATTTTACTGATATTGAATGCTTCTCTCTCCGGCTCCAACGACCTTGAAAGGATTCTCTTCTCTAGTTTCGGTGGTGTTGGCGGTTGTGAACGGCGACCTTGAAAGGATTCTTTTCTCCAAGTTTGGTGGTGTTGGTAGGTGTGAAAGGCTGAAGAGCTTTTTGAGAAAATTTCAACAATGCTCCCACATGATGAAACAGTAAAATAACCATCGAGATAAAAGTTGATCTATTTATAAAAGCAATCAACAGCTCAAATCAACATCAGCCATCATCGATAATCTAATGACTCTAAAAAAGGACTATTCAGCACACCTCTTCGTAGATTAGGCCATAGAGGCTTGATATGTGCGAAAACTATGGCAATCAATGTGGTGCCGACAAATGGCAAGCAGGTATTTAGTGAACCTAGGCATGATCTCTTGAGTAAATGATGGCCTCTCTGTTAGAATTTGACACCTAGAGATTCAACCCATATTGAGCCCACAACGAGGTTCGTAGCGAAAAATGGAGTCCAACGAGATCAAGATCACTTGAAACGAAGCTCGGATGGAGGAGATACGAGCTTTTGAAGTCGGCACGAGATTTGAGGCGGTGGAGGACCGCCGGCGGGCGGCAGCGGCGCGGCCGCAGGCGGCGGCACGCGGGACTCGGAACCCAGGCCCGCACGGGATGCGCAACCCAGGCGCGCGGCCCAGGCTGGAGCGCGGTCCAGGCGCGCGCAGGCCCGCGCGCGGGAGCGGGCCGGCCCAGGCCAGCGGCCTGCTGGCCCTTTGCACCGGTCCACCATGGACCGGGCGGTCCACAGCTAGGCCTGTGGACCGCGTGGGCATTTCCCATGCATTTCTCGCGGTCCACGATACTATTTCATGGATCGAAGCGCGATCGGAGGGCCCAGGTGATTTTCGGTGACGATCCGACGGTTCAGGAGGTTGATTTGGCTTGTTTAGGACTCTTAAACCTAATCTAATTAGGTTTAAACCCTGTTTAATCCTTTAAAAGGGTCCTGTGACGAACAGTGAAATGGAGGGTTCGGGTTTCTCGCCGTACAGCGCCGTACGAACCCGAGAAGAGAGAGAGAGGCGGAAGCGCTGAGAGAGAAGGAGCAGGAGGCTCCTGGACAGCGGTTGCCAGGCACTTCAGGGGTTCAGGGAGTCTTCCAAGAGAGAGAACACTTTTGTGAGGGGAACTTCTAGTGAGAGAGAATTGGGTGTACAAGGGTTGAGGGTGAGATCTCCTTTTGTAAAATTTTTTTTTTCATAGTGAAGTTTGCATGCCCCGTGGAGGCGAGCCCTTTTGTGACTGATCCACGTATTTTGATTATTTTTTTTTTATTTTATTTCTTCTTTCTTTCTGCTGCATCGCATGGTACTGAAAAGATCTTGGGAGGTGGTGTCCTAGCCAGACATCCATCCAACAAGTGGTATCAAAGCAAGGTGGTACAAGGATGCAGATTGCAGTGGTGGTGAGCAAGACTGAAGATGGAGAAGACAGGAACAATCAAGATGGAGATCAACAAGTTCGATGGTAAGAGCAATTTCTCCTTGTGGCAGGCAAGGGTGAAGGATGTGCTCATCCAACAGGGGTTGATCGATGCTCTCTTGTGCGATGAGAAGCCGACCACCATAGAGGTGCGGGATTGAAAACGGCTATAGATGCAGACGGTGAGTACCATCCGCTTGTACCTGGCGGATGAGGTGGTAATCCATGTGCTGAGCGAGACTTCTCCGACGGTGCTGTGGTCGAAGCTCGAGGAGTTGTATATGGCGAAGTCTCTTACCAACATTCTTTTCTTTTGGAGGCAGTTTTACCAACTGCGGATGACTGAGGGACAGAGCATGCAGGAGCATCTCAGCCACTTCCAGAAGATCCTCACCGACCTTCTCAGCGTTGGCGAGAATATTGAGGAGAAGATCAGGGCGCTGGTTTTGCTGGCGTCGCTTCTCCCTTCGTACGAGTCCTTGGTGACTGCTCTTCTAGTGGGGAAGAGCACTATCAAGATGGACGAGGTCACCGCAGCGATACTCCAGAACGAGGTTCTCAGGAGGAAGAACCCAACTTCGAGCTCAGGTGGCGGTAGCTCAGCTTTGGTGGCTTCTGGAGGAGCAGGAGGCGGTAGACGGAGCAATAGGAGATCGCAACGAGGGTGGTCTAAGTCGAGGAGGGACTTGAGCAAAATCAGGTGTTACCGGTGTGAGGAGTTGGGGCATCTAGCCAGAGATTGCCCTCAACTTAAAAATCAGACGGTGGCTGCTGTAGCGACGGCTGGTAACGATTTAGATGGAGATGTCCTAGAGATATCTGACGAGGTATCTACTTTTTCCCAGCAGTGGATATTAGATTCTGCATGCCCCTATCATGTATGTTGCAGAGAGGAGCAGTTTGACTCCCTGGAGAATAGTGAGGGCACTATATATCTGTCGGATGGATCGAGCTGTGCGATCATAGGCATTGGGATGGTCAGCTGGAGGACACATGACGGTGCAGTGAAGAAATTGGGGGAGGTCCGATACATACCCGATTTCAGACATAATCTTATCTCACTTAGCAGACTGGATTCGAGAGGCTACAGGACGGTAGCTGGTGGAGGAATTCTGAGGGTGCTACGCGGCGATAGGATTATGCTGGAGGAGAAGAAGGGGAGCAAAGGACATTATTACCTGACAAAAAACCTAGTGCGAGGTGGAGCTTCGGGAGCCAAGTGGAGCTCAGAGCGAGGTGGAGCTCCAGGAGGCGGATCGGGCACGAGACAGGAGACTCGGGAGGACGAGAGGTGACGTCGCAAGGTGAGATTCCTATTGCCGCAGGACGATGCCCCGAGCAGGTCTCAGGTCAGAAAGAGCACAGCATACGACGTAGATGGGATCGAGCAGCCTGGCTCGACTCCCATGTTTGCCCATCCATGATCAGCAGGCGATTGCCCCAGGGTATGGGGGCGAGGAGATCCAGAAGCTCTCAGAGTTTGAAGGAGACCGAATATCGAGTCGAAGTGGAGATTGTTAGGATTTGATGCCTCGAGATTTAGCTCACATTAAGCCCATAGTGAGGTTCGCGGTGAAAAATGGAGTCCAACGAGACCAAGATCACTTGAAACGGAGCTCGGATGGAGGAGATACGAGCTTTTGAAGTCGGCACGAGATTCGAGGTGGCGGAGGACCGCCGGCGATCGGCGGCCGGCGGCAGTGGTGCGGCCGCAGGCGGCGGCGCACGGGATGCGCGACCCAGGCCCGCGTGGGACGCGCGACCCAGGCGGGCGCGCGGCCCAGGCGGGCGTGCGGCCCAATCGGGCACGCGGCCCAAGCACGTGCAGGCCTGCACGGGGGAGCGGGCCCACCCAGACCAGTGGCCTGCTGGCCTGCTGGCCCTTTGCATCGGTCCACCGTGGACCGGGCGGTCCCCGGCTGGGCCTGCGGACCGTGTGGGCATTTTTCATGCGTTTCTCGCGGTTCACGGCACGATCGGAGGGCCCAGATGATTTTCGATGACGATCCGACGATCCAGGAGGTTGATTTGGCTTGTTTAGGACTCTTAAACCTAATCTAATTAGGTTTAAATCCTGTTTAACCCTTTAAAAGGGTCCTGTGACGAACAGTGAAACGGAGGGTTCGAGTTTCTCGCCGTACAGCACCGTACGAACCCGAGAAGAGAGAGAGAGGCGGAAGCACTGAGAGAGAAGGAGCAGGAGACTCCTGGACAGCGGTCACCAGGCACTTCAGGGGTTCAGGGGGTCTTCCAAGAGAGAGAGAGCTTTTGTGAGGGAAACTTCTAGTGAGAGAGAATTGGGTGTACACGGGTTGAGGGTGAGGTCTCCTCTTGTAAACTTTTTTTTTATAGTGAAGTTTGCATGCCCCATGGAGGCGAGCCCTTTTGTGGCTGATCTACATATTTTGATTGTTTTTCTTTTATTTTATTTCTTCTTTCTTCCTGCTGCATCATGTGGTACTGAAAAGATCTTGAAAGGTGGTGTCCTGGCCAGACATCCACCCAACACTCTCGATTTTTCATGCCCCCATAATTGCTGAGGATTCTGATGAGTCATTTTTTCAAAGTGGTGCATCTCTTCGTATCATTACAATTAGTATTAGTGCGTAATCGTTGTCATAAGCAATCAAATTTAATCATCGATTTAAAACTATGTAGATATAGTGAGTCAGAATCGTATCCATAGGGATCATGGGTTGAGTTGTGGTTACAGAAAAGTTAAGATCATTGGATTAAAAGCGTTGCAAAGAAAAAAAAAGAAAAAAAAACTAGAAACAAACTATATTAAGAGTTGAATCAAGTAGAAAATAATTATCTCAGAGGGTTATGAATCGATCTTGCACAAAATAGAGTTATATTTCTTTAATGATATTAGATGCTTGTAATTAGATCTTGGACATAGCTTATCTCTATTTGAGCATGATGTATATCCTTAGATCATGGCTCATCCCTTCAGGTATAAACTATTCTAAGACTTTATCTCATAAGTAAAAAAATAATAATAATAGATCAAAGTCAGAAACCACCTATCTTTCTACGGCATGCCCCATATCCATAGATCACGGTGCGTCTTCGAAAAGTATAGGATTTATAATTTATCTCTCCTTAGCACGTTCCATATCCATAGATCACGGCACGTCTTTTGAGAGCAAAAGTTGTTCTAACTATGATCTAACACATAAACATAAAAGAAAGTGTACAAGATAATTGTATAATAAAAGAAAAACTTTATTAATTCATATCATAAAAAAAGTACAAGAACAGATAGAACATGAAATCGCTCTGTTGTTACAAGACTTCCTCTCCCCTCCCAAGACTAGTAGATTTAGTCGCTCATGGATTGGCTCTCGTTGGTTGATGGCTCCATCTTCTCAGCAGAATCTCTTTATGTCACGTTGAAATCCCTCCAACCTCACAACCTTCTCTCTTATTTTTCTCTCAACTTTCTTCTTTTCTTTTCTTTTTCTCAAGTACCCCTACACCCTTTTTTATAGCCTTAAAGACCTCCTAGCCATCCCAAAGACTCCTAAACTTTTACATCTTCTCTTTCTCTCTTTTTCCTATTTTAATCGGGACATCCAAAACCCTAGCCGCCCTTCTTTCCATGCATCCTAGGCCCACACTGTGTCTTAGGCTGCTCACCCACTGCTGAACCTGATCGCACCCAGGCCCGCACTCAAATCAATCCCCTACACACCCACACAACCGCTTGAAGACCTCAACTGCATGAAAACCCGCTCGCCCGCATCCAACCACACCCGAACCCACATCCGAATGCACCCACGAATGCAAACCCACATGAAGCCCTGTACACTGTGACAAACATCGATTTTCACTGTTCTCGTGTGCTGCTTGTCGACTTGGCATTTCTCAGTCCATGCACCATGTTGTAGATCGTGCTACTATTTTGGTGAGCCATGTGTGGATCGCATGGCTGATTTTCTGTGCATCACGCGTAGACTACGGGGTTGTGGGCTGGTTGGATTGTTTTGGGCTTCCTGCTTTGGGCTTTTGTTACTTTTGACTTTTGGACTTTTGGCTTGGTCCTCCTTTCTAGCCTTCCATGCCACATGCATTGCATGAAGTGTGCTATGTTTCTTCCACATTTCGTCCGCATGCTATGCACATGACATACTTGGGTTTGAACTTGGGCTTCATCTACACATATGGAAAGATTTTGCTAGTTGATGTGTCAATAATTCTCCATGATTAATAATCCCTGAAAAGAATATAAAAAATATTAAATACTAAATAATAAAGATTAAATATCAATAGTTTTTATACTTCTTATGACATATTAATGCATTGATCATCGCAACTGCCCTACGACGCATTTATTACTGACAATAGAGGTCAGAGAACATCTCCTGTTCTACTCCTCAAACCTGATATGAGAAACATCACTTCGGGTCTGAAAGTGGGGACCAATATGTTAGTATATCTTATCAATCTCTGACCATGTGGCAACATCAGAAAGAATTAGCATGTTTATGATCTGATGATGAAGTATCAAACAACTTTAGAAGGTAGGTCGGTTATATACCGATCTGAACCAACCTAAAATGCCTATCAATCTAGTATTATGGTTGAGCGAGTTGCCCACCAACCTACTTTTAGAGACATCGGTTCTTTACCAATCGAGATCAGATACATTTTAAGATAGTTACTCTCCAGCTATTCTCCACATGGATGAATAACAACCCATAATCTCTCTACAGCTGGCCATACCGTTATAACAAACTAACGGCCTAACCAACAAGATCCTCTGAATCAAACGGTTACTAGCGGTCTAACAAACTATCTCCATGGCTTAATAGCTAAGTAAGCTCCTCTATATAAAGGGAGAGCAGGGGTCCGTTCAGAGGTAAGTCTTAACTCATAGAGCTAAGATTCTGTTGAACTCTCTCCTCCATTGAAGAAAATCTAAGTTTTCTCCACTCCGCTCCACTCTCTCCCTACTTCCTATATTTTTATTTTTTATTTTTCACTATCTGTTCTCAAGGCTTCGACTGACTTAAGCATTGGAGGGTTCTAAATCGAAGGGTACTCTACTGATTTTAGGACTTCTTTTGCAAGATGACTTATGAAATTCATCAACTTAATCCTCTTTGACACTCTAATTCAATTCTTGACTGACCTAACCATTCTCCATCCAAAGCCTTACAGCAACAAAAAAACATCTTGTGAACTGCATCTCCGGACTTTCGAAACTCTAGAATTGATTGACTAAAACTATCTAAAGCTCCTCCAAACTCATTTAGCCTATCTGGCTCCAGATCCTGAATCCAAACACGGAGGACTCATTTTGTTTGTAAAAAAAATTTACATCACTAGAATATTTTTTTTAAAAAATTAATATTTGAGTATTAATATTTAGAAAGTGGCTTTTGTATGTTTAATTAATCATAGAAAAATGACATGAAAAACACACTTTCCAAAATAATTCATACTTCATTGGATATTTACTTTTCTAAAAAAGGTAAACTATCTGTTATATTCTTAAATAAATTATGTAAAATATCTGTAAGCATTACATACCTAATTTTTAATAGCTATTTTTATATATTTTAAGCCTAAAAATATTTTAAAATAGTATTAAAAATTTATACTTGTTGGGGTATGAGTCATTTGGATGAGCCATTTTTCATCAATTGGGGTGCTTCGTCTTGAAACCAAGGTGGCCTGAATCACATCATAGGTCTAGCCTAGGGGAAGATAGTGCAAGTTAATGACCCTACATGATAGTTGACCTCATCACTGAAAGAAAGCCGATCTGACAGATACCAATTCCAAATCATCAAAAATCCATCCAGACATTGGATAATGCCACCTTGAGGATTATGACCTCAATCATTCTCACTTGCTCCTGCATTCAAATTGATGCTACATTTTGGTGCCATACCGACCTCAAGCCATCAGCTGAATGGTGGGGTCAAGTCACTAAAATCTTTCAATAGTTCTCAAAATATGGACAACAAACATCCATGACTAATAATCTTGATTTACAGGTTAGTGGGTAGATTATCTATCTCAATAGCCTATTGGATTAAGACCCTAGAATCAAGCCAATTAGAGCCTAATAACCTACTAAATTTGAATGTAACAATCAATAGTTCCATCTCTATATAAAGAGGTTACTAGAGGACCCTAAGGTAAGCAAACAAACACACCTATAGAGAACAATACCCACTCCCCCACTTATTCTCCCATCCTTTTCTTTCTTTCTTCTCTATTCTTAAACTCTGACTAACTAAGTATTGGAGAGCCCCCATCGGAGCACCTTCAGCATGCATGGACTTTTGTTGTAGGTTCTCTAGGGAGGAAGTGCCCCTTCAACTAGACCCAAGCTTCACATTAGTGGGTGACCAACGTTAGTCCGAAGATTTGTAGCAATAGATTAATGCTAGAGGAAAGGGTCACTTACCGTTCAATTTTTGAAGGAAGGATGAAGAAGATGATGAGAACTCAAATGTAAGACACCTCCATTGTCTCCTACCACCAATCATCCCAGTAGAAAAAATGGAACTCAAAACTGTCGGTGGCAGATCTGAATCTATCCACCATAACAGCAGACACTCAATAATTTAATGCCATGGTCCAGTAGGTCCATGCATTGACCATCACCATCCAACAGTTCTAACAAATGATGGAAAGGCAAAATCAGTAGGAGCTAGCTGCTCTGTTGCAACAAAGCCATCGATCCCACCCTAGGAGTCTGGAGAGGCCCTTGTGGTGCTCTCATCATTTAGAGTTGGCCATACACTAGTCCCACTCACCTCAACGTAGCTCTAAGAGAGTGGATCAACTGCATCGGACCTCCAAGTCTTCAGGAGGAGACTCAATTTTAGGATACTCTTAATGCCCTAGGAGATCTCGATGCGAGGATAACCCCTACATATATATATATATATATATGAATGTATGTATGTATATATATATGCGTGTGTATATATATATATATATATATATATATATATATATAGATATGTATGTATGTATGTATGTATGTATATATATATACACACACACACATATACATATATACATACATACATACATACATACATACACACACACACACACACACACACACACACACACACACACATACATACGTACATACATATATATATGTGTGTGTGTGTGTGCGAGCGCATGCATGGAACAACTCTATTCTTCAAAAGTGGAATGGTATACATACACACACACACACACATATATACATATATACATATATACATATACATTTATATATATATATATATATATATATATATATATATATATATATAGATATATAGATATATATATATATATATATATATATATATATACATATATATACATATATATATATATATATATATATATATATATATATATATATATATATATATATATATATATATATATATATATATACATACATACATATATATATATATATATATATATATATATATATATATATATATACATATATATATATATATACATATATACACATATATACATATATATACATACATATATATATATATATATATATATATATATATATATATATATATATATATATATATATATATATATATATATATATATATATATATGCATACATACGTACATACATATACATGTGCGTGTGTGTGCGCGAGCACATGCATGGAACAACTCTATTCTTCAAAAGTGGAATGGTCACTACTTGAGCTGCAAGGAAAAGAAAAATAAAAGTTGGATCAGGTAAATGCTCAGCTGAATTTGTTGTAAAAAAACAAAATAGAGAGATCACAATTAAAGATAAATTTCCTTGTGCGATGTCTTTTGATTACCAGTATTGATGATAGATCTCTGGATGGGTCATGTAATGTTATCTTAACTTTATCATTTAAGGAGTAGCAAAGCAAGAAATGAAAATTAAGATATATTATTGAGTTATGTTTAATGATCTTTTTATACTAAGGCTTTTTTGAAAAGTTCGATTTCAGCTTTTTCATCATGAATGGAAATAACTTCTTCGGGTAAGATTTGAACCAAAAAAGATCCCGCGTTAGAATATCTATGAAGATTTGTTGGCCCAAAGTCCTCTTTTTGAAAAATTTTGGTTAGCTTGAAATTAAAGAAATTATCGGCAAAGCTTTGCAAACCAAATATGATCTGAAAAATATAGACACACCAAGAATCTTCTTAATGATAGATGGAAGAGCAAATTTATCAAATCTTGAATCTAATGCAAGATTAATACCTAGAACATTAATTAATTATTGAGCCAATTTTTTGAATATAATGAAGGTTGTAATTAATGCCAATATCATCTTCATTGGTAATATTTAATTTGCACCTGCTAAAGCATGATAAATTTTTATGAGCTTTGTTTAATGAAAATAAATTTTTTTTGTTTGAGAAAATTTTTTTAAAGAAATAGGTTATAGCCTCATCATGGTTTCGAATGCTGATTATTCTGGCTGTCCTGATTGCACCAAAATGTGTCACCATAAATTTTTACCACAGATTTGCAACTAAAACAGGCTTTGTATCATAAGCCATATGAGGTGTCAGTGGATTTTAGGTTTACTTTGCATATAAATTTTATATCCTAAAAAGATATTAAATTAATTCAAGATTTATATTTCAGAATGAGATTGAGCATAAAGAAATTTCAAATTTTATCGAAAGCGATCCAATTCTACTTCTGGCAATTCTTTAATTGCTTTTCTATTGATGTTAACTTCTTTCTAAGGGAACAATAATTTGCTGCTCTTATTCCATAAATGTAATTAGAACAATTGGTGTTTTGAGTCTATACGTGAAATTTTTCAATATATTGAAATGGTGATATATATATAAGTTTAGAAAAAAATATCATTATAAAGTTATATTCTATGAGCTGTTTCAATAGTCTTAATTTCTGATATTTGTGAATCTATATAATTTCTTGATGTGGAGGTTGATGATAAGCATATTTTTTCTATAAAAGAAATATATATTGATCTGCCAACCCTGATAAAAGAGAAAGATGAAAAGTTATCTCTATATGTTCTCGTAGTCATGCCAACCAAAATGATAAATTATCTTTATATGTCTTCATAGTCTTGCCAACCAAAATTATCTCTATATGTCCTCATAGTCGTGCTAACCAAATTATAATAATTGTACCTTCTTTTATTCTTTCTCAAATAGCATTATCATTAAATTCTTTAGTGAAATAGCCCCAAAATATAATTAAAATTTTTTTTACACTATGAATCAAGAAAAATAATTATGGGTGCCCATGATATTATATTACACAAAATCTATAGGTAAGAAAACATTTATAACAAACCTTAAATTTTCTATTTCTATTTTTTTTTGTAAACTAATTTGTCTTATACGGATTTGATCAAGAGGTTCAACAACAACAATACATTCAATGACATCTGCACAATTGATAAGAAAATATACTAATATTTTATTTTTAATTATTATGAAAAATGGCATATGAATTTTGTATATGTACATATAAAAGGATATAATAATATAAATAGTGATGTATGTAGCTGTTGCATATATGTTAAACAAAGATCATTATAATTTCTGAGTGAAAGTTCTTCAAAAATAATAAAATTAAATTTTTGAAGGGCAGTAAAGCCATCATCATTGCCAATTTGTTCAGTAATTTATCATTTGATATAAATTACATATTGATAAAAGGTAGCCCCAAAATATTTTTTTGTTTAAGCTATTAGCCATAGAATTGATTTTGATGATGTTAAAAGAGTTTAAGTATAAGATTATATTTACTAATGATGTATTTGAGAATGGTTGTAGGTCTCCTTAAATGCTTAATAACTCTGCTCATTTACCTTGGTGCATCCTCAAGAAAATTTGAAGGCCATATCCTCAAGAAATATCCAAAGGCAAGAAAAACTCAAAGTCAAGAAAATTTCAAGATCTTGCTCTAATGAAAAGTCAGTTTTCCTCACTAAAAATCCTCAAATTTGAAAGCAAATGAAATGTAACAATTAAAGGGTTTAATCTAGTCTAGATGCACTTTTAGACAAGCTCAAAATATATTTATAAAGGCAAGTCTAAACCTAGAAATATTTTATTTCAAGGAATACTGTTGAAACTCCCTATGACATGCTTGGCACACCTTTGAGCCGACCCAATCTAAAGCTGAGCCGATCTAATCTCATAACACAAGAAAGACAAAAGCATTCAAAATATAGAATAATTCTCTGAGTTGATCCAATGATTAGCTTAGCCAACTCAGTCTAGACCTTAGCCGACTCAATGAAAAAAAGAGCCAACTCAGTCATAGAGAAAGATGAATAGAGAAAGCAGCATAAATCAATATTTCTTCTAAGTTGACCTAAAAGATCAGTGAGCTAACTCAACCATCAAATGAGTCGACCAAAATAGGATATGAGCCAACCTGGTCTTAGGCTAGCAGAGTAAGATAGAGTTAGATTTTTAGCATGCACCTACTATTAAGCCAACTCAAATTTCAAGTTAGCCGACTCAGTGTTTAGATGAGCTGACTCAATGTTGAGTGAGCCGACTCAGTAAATATAGACAAAATAATGGCTAGTTTTCAAAAATATAGAATCAAGGCTAATTAATTTTAAACGGCTATTTTCTTGATTCAAATGGCTAGAGCATTCAATGGAAGTATTTTTGAGCCAATAAATATAAGGAATTGATGGAGGGAATGAAGAGACTGGAACATATAAACTTATTAAGCATTCATTCATGTGAGAAAGTGTAAGGAACCATGAGAGAAAAAGGAAGAAAGTTAAGAAAGTCATAAACTCTATCCTTCCTACATTAAAATCAAAGTAAAAGAGAGGAAGAATAAGTGAATTTGAGTCAGCAATCATTGAGAAAAAGCATTAAAGGTTGTCTCAACCTTTCAAAGCTTTCAAGGAAGAAGTCCAAGCATTGAATTCTTAACTACCATGACTTTTTCAGCTTTAAAAGAGCTTTATTATTCTAAACTCTATTTCTATTATTCATTTCTTTATTTGTTACAAGTTTCTTGGGTGTAGAAACTTAGGGTTAGTCCAAGCCTTGTAAATTGGATGCTGTATTTATTTTGACTGGTATCTCCAGAAAAATCGATTAGGATTGATTGTTATCCTGAAAGAAAATAATCAGAGATTGATTATGAGTCTAGAAGAAAATAATCAGTTATAAGATTATGATTGGTGATCCAGTGAAACCAATTGGATTGGATTATGAATCCGAGAAAATAATCAGATTGTAATATTTAAAAAGTTATAGTTGAATTCTTAAGCAAGTTACTTAGGGAGTAGATGTAAATGTTGAGTTTAGCATCGAACCACTATAAAATTATTGTATTTATAATTGAGTTTATTATATCTTTTTTTTTATTTCTACTGTTACTTTACTTGCATATCTCATGACTTACATAATTTAAATTGCTTTGGGCATATACCTTACTTTTAACTTAAAATTTTAAATTTTATAAAACCCAATTCTCCCCCCTCCCCTCTTGGGTTGCTATCTTTGGGAAACAAAAGCAACATTAAAATTTTGGAAAACATAATCTTTTCCTTTAATGAGCAAATTTTTGAATTAGTCAGCATCTACTTTTCATGTCGATGCTTGAATTAAAATTTCAAGTATTAAAAATGAATAATTATACATACATAGATATATATATATATATATATATATATATATATATATATATATATATATATATATATATTGATGCATGTAAATCTATTGCTATGGCAAGTACACCAGTCGATCAAATAGTATAGTGTATGAGTAAAGTATCATCCCATGAGGATTAAAAAATAAGTACTAAAAAATATTTTTTTAAACTTTATTTAGAAAATTGATTTATAAAGAGAATAAATAAAATAAATAAAATAAAAAATAATGAAGAAATTATAAGAGAATAAAAAGGATGTGATTTTTAGGATTGAAATCAAGATCAGAGAAATACTAAGGCAATCGGTTCACCAACTCAATCAATACAATATTCTAGTAATTATGCAAACTAGATCAATTTTTGTTTCATGTGATGGTAGAGTTTCTTAAGATAGTCACTACCCCTTGGTTCAAACGTAGCAAAATTATCACTACTTATTAACTACCCTTTGGTCCAGATATAATTTAAATAAACAATGATGCATTAGTTTCTATGAAATTCTCAAATTAAAACACGCTGCATCCAAAACATACTAAAATTACCGTATGCATAGGAATCTTAATCCGATTTAAACATAAGGTATACAAATCAAGAAGAATCACTTGGTTCGTATCATCTATGCCCATCAAAATAATTAGAAGATGGCCAATAATCTAAAAGTATTAAAAATAGATTTGCATACTCCTCATAAACAACAATAAATCTAGAATCCAATCATACTGAATATTACATTAAAAGAGTGGCTACACCTGAGCCTTAGTAAAATAAAATTAGTTCATGATGAAAAGAATAAAATAGGAAAAAAAAAGGAACATCACAAACTTCAAATAGGGTACTGCTTGTTGCTAAATTTTACTTCAATTCCTTTCTCTTGGTGTGAAGAAAATTGATGGAAAAAGGTTGGACTTGAAGATGAAGAGAGAAGGGAAGAAAAGAAGAGAAGATGGTCTCTATTTTTGTCTCTCTGCTCTCTGTTCGTTGCTACCGCAAGTCATTTGAGGCATCTCCTTTTAAATGCTGCTAAATTTTTGAGTTTTGATAGCACTAGGAGTCCAAAAATATCTCAAAATTGTATCCCAAACGAGTGTATCAAGCGAAAATTAATTCTGACTGTCGGATCTAATTTAAATTCTCTAGATCAAGTCTTAAACTAGCCATGTCTCAGTCGAATCAAATGTGGACCATCGAATTAGCCATCAAATTGAATTAGAGCCATCAATCAGCACTTAGAAATCCTTCTTTGTTTTGCTTCCCAATCGGCAATCAATCAGGATCATTGCATCTCGTGCAAAACCTGATAGTAGCTGTCCATCAGCGTAAAAATGAAATCCATTACTGAGCATTCCCATGCACCATGATAAAAGCCATGCGGCACTGTTCTGGTGTGTTGGCTATAAACCCAATGTTGCACGGTGGATGGACCACATGTAGACCCCATCCTGTAGATGTGGACCGCTCATGGATCAAGCGGTCGATCCATCGTGTACCGAAAGTAATTTTCTTTTGATTTTTGGATGATTTTTGCTTGATTTTGATTTCAATTTTTATGTGGATTTATCTTCTTTTTACTTCTTTCTTAGAATACAAAATATGCCCATATTAAAGTATAATTTTCAACAACATTAATCAAAAATAAATCAAAACTTAGTAAATAAGGGCAAGAAAATATCATAAAAATATGAGCTTATCAAATATCCCCAAACTAAGCTTTGATCGTCCTCGAGCAAAAAGAATAATAAACTAATAGATAAGCTCATTTTTATGCATCCTAATCTTAATCTGATATTCACTTCCATGTTTTACAGATAGTACATAGATATGATTCAAGAGAATATGTAGAACTCAACTAAGAATTTTCATAATTCAAGTGTTAATAACATCTACTCATGAAATCTGAGATGTGTATGTGAATAACCAATTTCAAGTTTCTTTTATGCATTCAGTTATAATTATGTAAACTCATGAATAATAAATATGAATACTTCATATACTTACTTTTCTCATAGCTCTCCACTAATATAGACAATCTAACTAAGATCAAAAGGTCTTTATTAGGTTGCAATGGGGCTGAGGTATTGGCTATCGAAGAAGGGATAAGGAGAAATCAAAGCAAGAGAGCTAACAAAATTGATGAGCACACAAAAAAAATATAGCATTTTTCTTCTCTTTCTCTTTTTTTTCTCTTTTTTTTTCTTCTTTTTTTTTTGTTATCCCTATGTTATTTTCCTGACCACAACCCCTAAACTAATTCTTTTTGATGTACTTGGGATTGTGGCAAATTGCTATTGAACCTTTTTTTTTTTCTTGTTGTGATCCCTTTCTGTCTCTTTTCATCTGCTCCACCATAATAATGCATCATGACTATACCTCTCTTCATATACCATGCTCAAAAAAACTCATCATTGTGCATTGTAGCTCTCTTGAAGGATAATTTATTAGTTTTTCAGACTAGAGGGTAAGTTAATGAGGCTAAAGAAATAAAAGCGAATGGGGGTCTTTCCTATGCTCTTGGCACAGACCCATTCTTTTCATTTAAGGCTCAAAAGGGATAACTAGTGATAATGTAATAAGGTAGGCTTTTTGGCTCAAGCATGTCAAAGGATGCCTAAATCATTTCTAAGTTAACAAATTGTCTAGGATTTCACCTCGAGTGCAATAAAATAAGTTCTAGAGTGTCCTATCATAATCATAGAGTTCACATAATCAGTCACCAAATAATAGTCAATTTACAAGATCATGGTTATATGTGCTCAAATTAAAGATCCCGTCATTCATGAATTAGATAGAATTAATAAAAGAATCATACGATTTTTTGAGTGTGGGTTCTCAATATTTTTTTTAATAAAAATCTATGGCAATCCTATTCATATATCAGTGACATTCAAATTGAGAAAAGAAAACACAAATCTAAAACTTAAAACATCAATTCATCTCCTTTTGCTCTGGAATTTTCACATTATTTTG